>NC_089764.1:14412620-14437620 GCF_040412425.1 Macrobrachium rosenbergii
AGACGTCGTTACCCTTCCCTTTGACTCGGATTCCAAGGAAAACTACGAGAACGGAAACTTCAAAGGCATTCGTGAACTCACGCCGGTCGGGGAGAAGGGGGGCCTTTTCAACGGCAACGTCCGCGTTTCGAGCCCATCCCAAGATAAGGGCGACGGAGCACCTCTCCTGGACCAAGTTATCACAAGGCCACCACCCTCCTACGATTCATGAAATTATTATTTGGGGGGAATCCGGGTCTTTGGTATTCCCTGAATGATTCGTAGACGAGTGGCTGAAGTGGAGATTTATAACTGCGTTATCAGTGTTGCTCTGATTATGTCAAGTGAATGAGGATTTTCAGAATAAGTCCTTTTAAAGTTCAATTAAAATGGTTAATCGTTACAAAAATATTCAGTACGATATAACTCATGAATGAAGCCCTTTTCAAATAAAAAAGAAACTCGTCTTAAGCCTGTTGGTTAGATACTAAAATTGGGATTTGTAAGAAATTACGATTAAAACCATTGCATTGCTGTGATAAGTCATTGTTGATTTTCCTAGTTTTGGAAACAGATTCAAAGCTGTTTTCATGATCAGCGGCCTATATTTCACATAATGCAGAATCATTGATAATCAGGATACGAGGCTGTTTTAATTTAAGAATTGTAATGATAGTTATTTTGCTAATTAGCGGATAATCAGGATATGAGGCTGTTGCAACAATTTATGAATTATTATCATAGTTATTTTGCAGGTTAAACTAGTATGATTAACATAGCAGGTTGTGTCTGCCGTTCTGTGAAAATTGTGATCTTCATATAAAGCGTAAAACAGCATCTCATTGGTGAATGTTTTCACTTCAGTTCATTTCCGCAAGTGTTCGTTTTTATCGTATTTAAGCTGCATACGGAACTACCTAATTACTCGTAAGGGTGGATACTTTCACTGAAGTCCGGATATGAATTACAGTATTAAAGATAAGACTCAAACGGTTGATATAAGATAAGGTATAGACGAGTGATTCTTGAAAGTAAGGTCTAAACGAGTGATTCTTGAAAGCAAGGTCTCAACGAGTGATTCTTGAAGATAAGGTCTAAACGAGTGATTCTTGAAGATAAGGCCTAAATGAGTGGTTCTTGAAGATAAGGTCTAAATGAGTGGTTCTTGAAGATAAGGTCTAAACGAGTGACTCTTGAAAGCAAGGTCTAAACGAATGATTCTTGATGATAAGGTCTAAACGAGTGATTCTTGAAAGCAAGGTCTAAACGAGTGATTCTTGAAGATAGAGTCTAAACGAGTGACTCTTGAAGATAAGGTCTAAATGAGTGGCTCTTGAAAATAAGGTCTAAACGAGTGATTCTTGAAGATAAAGTCTAAACGAGTGATTCTTGAAGATAAGGTCAAAACGAGTGATTCTTGAAGATAAGGTGTAAATGAGTGATTCTTGAAAGCAAGGTCTGAATGAGTGATTCTTGAAAGCAAGGTCTAAACGAGTGATTCTTGAAGATAAGGTCTAAATGAGTGATTCTTGAAAGCAAGGTCTAAACGAGTGATTCTCGAAAGCAAGGTCCAAATGAGTGATTCTTGAAGCTAAGGTCTAAATGAGTGATTCTTGAAGCTAAGGTCTAAACGAGTGATTCTTGAAAGCAAGTTCTAAACGAGTGATTCTTGAAAGTAAGGTCTAAACGAGTGATTCTTGAAAGCAAGGTCAAAATGAGTGATTCTTGAAGATAAGGTCTAAATGAGTGATTCTTGAAGATACGGTCTAAATGAGTGATCCTTGAAAGCAAAGTCTAAACTAGTGATTCTTGAAGATAAGGTCTAAACGAGTGATTCTTGAAAGCAAGGTCTAAACGAGTGATTCCTGAAGATAAAGTATAAACGAGTGATTCTTGAAGATAAGGTCTAAACGAGTGATTCTTGAAAGCAAAGTCTAAACTAGTGATTCTTGAAGATGAGGTCTAAACGAGTGATTCTTGAAAGCAAGGTCTAAACAAGTGGTTCTTGAAAGCAGGGTCTTAACGAGTGATTCTTGAAGATAAGGTCTAAATGAGTGATTCTTGAAGATAAGGTCTAAACGAGTGATTCTTGAAAGCAAGTTCTAAACGAGTGATTCTTGAAAGCAGGGTCTAAACGAGTGATTCTTGAAGATAAGGTCTAAACGAGTGATTCATGAAAGCAAGTTCTAAACGAGTGATTCTTGAAAGTAAGGTCTAAACGAGTGATTCTTGAAAGCAAGGTCAAAATGAGTGATTCTTGAAGATACGGTCTAAATGAGTGATCCTTGAAAGCAAAGTCTAAACTAGTGATTCTTGAAGATAAGGTCTAAACGAGTAATTCTTGAAAGCAAGGTCTAAACGAGTGATTCTTGAAGATAAGGTCTAAACGAGTGATTCTTGAAAGTAGGGTCTAAACGAGTGATTCTTGAAAGCAAGGTCAAAATGAGTGATTCTTGAAGATAAGGTCTAAATGAGTGATTCTTGAAGATACGGTCTAAATAAGTGATCCTTGAAAGCAAAGTCTAAACTAGTGATTCTTGAAGATAAGGTCTAAACGAGTGATTCTTGAAAGCAAGGTCTAAACGAGTGGTTCTTGAAGATAAGGTATAAACGAGTAATTCTTGAAGATAAGGTCTAAACGAGTGATTCTTGAAGATAAGGTCTAAGGGATTGATTGTTGAGGATAAGGTCAAAAGGAATGCTTGCTGAAGATAAGGCGTTAACAAATGATTGTTTAAAACAAGGTCCAAGTGAGTAATTGTTGAGGATGAGGTCTGCACAAGGGATTGTTGAAGATAAGGCTTAAATGAGTGATTCTTGAAGATAAAGTTTAAATGAGTGATTGTTGAAATAACGTCTACATGAGCTGTTATTGGAGATAAGGTCTGAATGGGTGGTTGATAAAGATCCAAACGAGTGATTGTTGGAAATAAGGTTCAAACAAGTGATTGTTGCTGAATCTAAGGTCCAAACAAGGACTGTTGAAGATAAGTTCTGAAGGAGTGATTGTTCAAGGTAATGTCTAGGCAAATGATTGGTGAAGGTAGAGACAAAAGATTGATTGTTTTTTCAAGTCCAAATGATTGTTTGTTGAAGATAAGGTCTAAATCACTGAAGGTTCAAACGCGTAATTGTCGAAGATAAAGGTCTAAAGAGCGATTGTTGAAGATAAGGTCTTAATGAGTGACTGTCGAGAATACAGGTCGACAGCAGTGATCAGTACTCCGGGAAAAGAAATTTATAAATGAATTTATGATGATATCCCTCTTGTATTTGTTGTGGGATTATATGAGTTATGATAATCAGAAATGGATGAGTATATCATAAGAATAAAGTCATCATTACATTAATTATCAGGAATTATGTAGAATGAAGCTAAGAGAGCGTAAACATCAAAATGTGAAATCAAGTAGGTCCCCTTTAGTTTCTTCTTTAATTAGATTGTAATTATGATATCTGTAACTCCTCGTATATAATTTAGATTACTAGTGCCTCTACAAATTACAGTACCTCTAATTTCATATAGACCTACACGTACAAACGCTTACACATCTTTCCATTTTCCATGGCATACACACACACACTCCGTCACATCCACATTCATCCTTTAACTACTGACTCAGGGTGAACAAAACTTCAAAAACATAAGCTGCTGCTTATACATATTCAGGAGGCTCGTCAGCAACGCTTTGGGCTCTTCCTCACCCTTTCCACCTCCCCACTTTCCTTGCGTATAGACAAATTTCTCTATCGCTCTTGGTACTTCCTGGATATGATTCTTTATCTGTTTCAACCCCTCTTGTGCCCAACTTTTCTCAGTTTTACTTTCCTTTTTGCCATTCTGCCGCTCTCCATTTTCATCACGTGATCCAACCACCTCGGAGGACAATGATCCATCTTTTCACCCTAACAAATCCGTTTATCACATTTCATTATATTTCTACATTTATCGGCCTTTCAGTCATCCTTGCTCTGTATTTCCTAAATAAAAAAAATCCATCTCAACAGCTTTTAATTTTCTTGAATTCACAATCACCAAGCACACTTTACTTTCATAAAGGATAGTTGACTTAACAGTCTCTTGAACATATACCTTTGCATTCATAAATACTCGTCTTCTCTGCCAAACTTTTCCTAGAAATCTTGCTGTCTTTGCTTCAATTTTTCTGTTTCATTTCTTTCATCTTACATTTATTCATTACATTTACTTCCGAATACCTCTATGAAATAACTACATTTATCCTTACGCCATCAAGACTGACAATCTTTTTTCACTGTCTTGGTTTCTATTTATCCTTACTCTGTTTCTGTGCTTCCTAAATCTCAGTCCCCTGTAGCATTTTCTGCAGCTTCTCTTCGGTATAACAAACATTGTGTCATAAACAAATATCAACCCACTCCACACTCGATTTAGGGCCTGTTTCCATATCCACAGCTTTTCGCCTACATTAAGTCATTTCTTCAACTCTTCTCATTACTCCATCCGTAAAATTATTGAACACCCATGAAGACACAACATCATCTTGGCCCATTTTTGCATTAACTCAGTCACGCATGTCTACATATTCCAAAGCAAGCTCAGTTTGCAAAATGATTTACAGTTTCTCCCAGAAAGTTTCATTAACGCCATTCACATTACATCTTTGTCATTTCTGTCATGAGCTTTCTTTAGGTCCATGTATGCCACAAACACAACTTTTTCCATTTACTCCCAGACTTTTCACACAACTTGACCTGCGCGCCATCTTCTTCATTTGAATCCCACTTCCCCTGTCAGCCTTTTTCTAAACTCACTCTCTTAGTTAAAATCCTGCAGTGTTCCATCCCTTGTATACGTCTTTATGTCACGAGCTTTTCTTTCACCTTTCCCCATTGTATAGTAGTAGAACAGTTTTTTTTTCTCTTGCTCAGTCATTTGGAAACTTTTCCTCACGCAGATATGCCTCACTCACTCACTCTAGTTAGCCGCCTGATCACACTGCTGCAACCATACTCCAGTTTGTCACTTGCAGTCTCATCAAATCTTGATCCATTCCAGTCTTCAATCTTTCCATTCTTAGCCATCATTACATTCATGTCAGTGACTCCGGCTTACTCTTCAACTATTCAGAGTACTCATTACATCGACACATGATTATATTCTCTTTAGGTAGCATCTTTTCATTTGCATGGTTTATTCCAAGTACCCTGTGCTCGTTACATTTCTCTCCTCTTATTCGTCCAGAATTCTACCGTATCTTCACTATTCAATTTCTTGTCCTATATCACTTTCTGGTCTTGTCTATCTTATTATATGGCGGTATAGATCTTTTCTGTCTCCCTGTAGCACCTCAAAAAAAGCTCCTTTTAGCCTCCAGAAAACCTCTCATTTCATCATGCTACCACTAACTGTTTTTATTCTTTTTTCTTGCATTCCTTTACTGTAAAGAATCCCTGCTGACTCCTCAATTATACCACTGAATTTTGTATACTTGCCATAAACTCCTTCCACTTAAGTGGTTCTCACCCTTGCCCAATTTTCATGTCTTCTTCTATGCCATTTTCACGTTTTATCAAATTTCGTTTCTCGTAATAACATTTATCTTATTTTCAACATTTCTCAAACAGATCTACCACTACCCTTCCTTTATTTCACTTGCAGTCTGATAACTATCATAAGTACCTCCAGCCACCAGTCAGATAATGATCACAGGTACCGCCATCGACTACTTTCCTTTCCATTACAATCATCATCTTGGTCTTCTATCTACAGTTTACTGATATGTAAGCTAACAAATTCTTTCCTTTGTCATTTTTATTTCCTAGATAATTTCAAGAATATTCTTTTGGAGCCATATGTTCCAGTAATCAAGACCCTCTTATAAAACATTTCATTACGATCTCTTCATCTTTCATTTTAAGTATACCATAACTACCAACTGCAACATCTCTTTTTTTTATCACACCATTGCAGTCAAATCATCCAGCGCAATCATTCTTCTTCATTCTCTAAACCCAGCCAGTTACAGATTCGAACTTACCCGGAAACTTTCACTGTGAATATCATTCGTTTTGATGACTTACTATTACAAGTTTTTCTTGTACCACTCCCGGTTATACCAAAACAAACCTTGGACTACCATATTTGTAGTATTTAACCTGAATCTCCGGTTCCAACAGTCTTCCTGACACAGCAATCTTTAACCCTCCCCACTCCCTGCATCTCTCAGCCACCCCTGGCCTTTTACTTTCGTCCCAGTAAGTGCCATAATGTCTTATTTTGAGCCAAAATATTACAAACTCAGAATATGCATACAGGCAGTCTGTACACACACGTGCACACGTTTGATATTCATTAGACGCAGCCAGTAGAACTACATATAGTATTAGGTCATTATTATGTTATAATAATCAGTTAAGTTTGTGTACACATAGATGTTATTTTTTTCTTGTTTAGATCTTCAGTATTGTTATAATTTTAGTTTTAAGGCTTGCCAAAGGATACATACAGTATGCCAGTCCTCTTGTAAAGAGCGAAGGCATTTTCTGTAAGACTAATCTCCGTAATACAAACAATGTAAGAATTTTTTATGAATTGTTACAGTACTCCCGGAAAGTAAATAAATAGTACCTACAATTTATCCTCATTAGACTCAGTGTTTTTCTTAAGTTATGTGATCCTTTAATTGGAAAACTGTCGCTCATGGAAATAAAAGGGATGACTTTCTAGAACTATGATGCCTCTTGACCCAGTTGTTCAGAATCCTACTCTTTAATAGAGACTACATTGTAAGTAAACTTAAATCACTGCTATTATTTGTCTTTGAATCCAGTAAAACCATAAATTATTTTCTTATTACGATAAGGACAGGACAAAGAAGCCCTGTCTCTGGCAAAATGTTGGTGACACGGCCATTAGCAAAATATCGGTGACAAATGCCCTCTGCATGCGCAGCTCCTGACGACTGAACAATACCTGAACGTAGAATACGAAACCAATGATAGTCAAATGCCGGCGGTTATTTTTAATATTTAGAAATTGGTATTTCATGAGCAATACCAGTTTTTCTGAGAGCTGCGTTTAATATCTGAAGAGGCAGAGAAAAATAACATTGAAATTGCATTTCTATACACCTTTATTACAAGAGCCTATTATATCTAGGTATTAAATCTAAATTCCTTTCGCACTGAAGTTCTAAGAACAGGATATGTAACGAGCAAAATTGAATATTCAAAGAATCACATTTGACAGATACAAATCCCTTAAAAGATGATTCCGATCATTAGGAATGCTGTTAAGATTGGTCTTTTTGAAAGCTGTATTGGTTTCCTCTTCTCGTAATTGGCGCCGAATGTAGCAGAGACCAACCAAGATTTTTTCTTTAATTCCCCTGCAAGAAATCTGTGTAATCCACCTAGAACATCGAGAAAGCGCCAAGGAACAGGGAGATGACAAGTCACATACGACGAGTAATGTATTTCAAGGAGACCCTTTGAAGTTATAAACTTAGTATGAGCGATTACCACAAGGCGACGGCAAATGTCACCGGAGACCGAAGATTGGTTAGGACACGTTGATCCCGATTTCCTGCAGGTTCCACATGATGATCATGTTGTGGACGTCATCGAAGACCAGTTTGACATTGTTGGTGTCGGTCGCTGTGGTGAAGTGGCAGTAACATTCGCCCTTTTTTTTATCATTGGGTAAAGCTGGCATTCCTGGGGTGACCTTCTTGCCTTCCCATTGCACTGGTTGCGATGCAATGTCCTGCAGTGGGATTTGGAATATATTAGTCTTCGGTGAAGGGCCTCATTGGTTACTATCTAGTGTCCAAAAAAATAGATTTTAATAGAAATCTGAATGGAAATGCAAAACAACTTTAAAAGCAAATGATCTTAAATCCATTGTTCATTGACTCTCTCTCTCTCTCTCTCTCTCTCTCTCTCTCTCTCTCTCTCTGTCTCTCTCTCTATGTGAGTTTCTCTCTCTCTTTGTGTGCGCGTGTATGTTACTTGCAGACTTAAGCACATTATCACCAGACTGCTAAGTTATCCTTTGCGTAATAAGTCTGTTTTTCAATTTACCCATGCACAGCTGAATCCTTACACACACACATATAAGTTTTAGCTGTGCATAGATAAGTTGAAAAACAGCGATTTACTATGAAAATGAGTACTTAATAATCTGGTTATAATGTGCATACGTGCACGCATACATATATATACACGATACATACATATATGCGTGTGTGTATAGTTAATACCTGAGAAAATCAACTAACTTTTCACTCACTCACTCTGGCACACCACTTAAACAAGTAAAAATGCGTCGAAGTTTCCTCAGCGCAATCAAGTTTGATGTACAGCGTATAATCAAGGCCACCGAAAATAGATCCATCTTTCGGTGGCTGTATGAGCCGCAGCCCATGAAACTTTAACCACGGGCCGGTGGTGGCCTATCCTATATCGTTGCCAGAAGCACGATTATGGCTAACTTTAACCTTAAATAAGATAAAAACTACTGAGGCTAGGGGGCTGCAATTTGGTATCCTTGATGGCTGGGGGGTTGATGATCAATATGCCAATTTGCAGCCCTCTAGACTTGGTAGTTTTTAAGATCTGAGGGCGGACAGAAAAAGCATCAGAAAAGTATTTAAAGAAAGGCTCATAAAAATCATAGTTTCAAAAATAGAACCAAGACCTCAGTGTGACCGGAAAGATTATATTTGGTATATAAAATTACAAAAATAAGAATTAAATTACTTCAGTTGCACCAGAAACTGATTGCACATTTGATGAACCAAATCCAAACTCCTTACCACAAATTTGTCTCGGATGAAGCATCGTGTTCTGAGGTATTCTTCATCTTCGTTGGGCACTCGATCTAAAACCGATGATGAGCAACACAGTTAAAAGAAAAGGGAAACAGAAAATGTAATACCCTATGTCAAGTCTTGTCTGATTTGATGAAGATTCTAAATGATAAAATCAGTGCTACTGCGATGTACCTAATGCTATATCATAGAAATTTAAGGTCTTTAGTTATGGAGTAGTTATGCGCAAATACATGAGATTTTATGCAATAAGTAGCGAGAATCATCCTTCTTGCCTTCCCCAAAGTTACTTTAGAACTGGTTGAATCAAGACTACTGACCATTTCAGGGACCGTTTTTCTTCAATATCTTTCAAACTCATTATTTGATTGAAATGGTACTTTGACATAGTGTACAAGACACCTCCCGCTAATTTTTGGTAATATAGTGCATTGTCAAATGGTGTTAGTTAAGGCGTTTATTCTTGACTTTTACAGGCAAAGTCGCATGAGTCAGAAAGACTAATCTACGTAATCGAACGTCCGCTGTCCCCAATAGAAAGGTAAGGGGGGCGGATATGGGAAGGCCAGGAAAGTGGGTTGAGGGAGGGATGAGGAGGGGAAGGGAGAGGGAGGGACGGGATGGGGATAAAGAACGTTCGAATGCATAGTTAGAATGCAACACCGTGTAAGTCGAGACTAAACGTCTTAACTAAAACCATCTGACAATACTCTATATTACCAAAAATTAGCAGGAGGTGTCTTTTGCGCCGTGTGAAAGTACCATTTCGATCCAATAATTAGTTTGAAAGATATTTGAGAAAAACGACTCGCTGTCCCTGAAATGGATAGTAGTTTGTTACATTGGTGGTAAATATTAAATCCTGCATTTTGATGGTGTTGAATATCTAAGGCTTATTCCTCAAGTAATATGGCTTGTTAATCTTATCCAGTGATACCTTGGACGGACCCTGCGAACAGCATCTTACCTTTGCTGTCCAGTTTATAGTCCTCATATTCCGGGAAGTATTTCGCTATGGTCTTCTGCTGGTGGACTATTTTCTCCCGCAGGATGTCTTGTTTGTTGAGAAACACGATGAAACCAGAATCCTTCAAGAACCTAGGAACAAAAGTATTTTTAGAACGGCTTTTGAACTGAAGTAGAACGGTGGGGGTTAGCAGGTGACATGGTGTTATATAATGATAGTTAAGAGCAGTTTCAGAGACTGTGTTTGTATAAGTAAAAAATTGACAGTAAAGCCTTTAGTTAGTGAGATTACAAGTTTGGATGAAAAACAGGAAACTCAAGAAATGATTGTTGATATGGATGTTGGAAGAATGAAAGTGACTGGTTCTTATTGGTATATGGTATTAATTGTTACGGATGAGAGAAATGAATCACAGTTATGAAGCGATTGTTAAAAGCAATATCTTTCTTGGAAGTGAAGTGAAGTTGTTTAATGAGAATCAAATGAAGGCGAAGCCTGCATAGTATATGCGAAGTAAGGCGGGTGGAAATGGTGAGAAATGTAAAAATCCAACAGCAATGTGGTAAAACAATCAGCATGTGTGAAAGATGGCTCAGAGTGTTTTGAAGTGGTTTGGTCAAGTAGGCAGGTTGGAAGAGAATGGTTTAGTGAAAAAGGAAGTAAACTTTGAAAGTCTTAAGAGGAAGGAGGGTGTGGCCTAAAAAAAATATTGGTGGGCAGAGTAACAGATATGAGGGCGTTAATGTCCAAGAAGCTCGAGAGAGCGTAGAAGATTGAAGTGAGCGGCGCAGTGTGTCCGAGGTGACACTGCAATGCTGCAAGTATGTGTGTATGAAGTAACTGATACAATGACATTTTTCTTTTGCAAACCCTGATTGGGGATCCACATTATTTGCGGAATAATGATGATAATAACTTAGTATTAGCAGTATTAATATTGATAATAATGATATTAGCAGAGGTTTAAGTGTCATCCAGAGAAATTATCTTTCAACAATGAGAATATTCAGATCCTTGAACAAACTGTGTCCACTTCAAGAAGACTGGTAAGTATCCTATTCCAAAGTTGCCCTGTTATGCATTATTCCGCAAAGGAGTCAGTGACATTTCCTGTTAGTAAAGCATTTATACGAATAACAGGACATCGGTAAAAGTTAGAAGCAACATGAAATCGATCAACTCAGGAATTAAAGCAAGGTTAGACTTTGCCTGACCTCGAAGCCCAGACACTTTTGAAAATGTTGATGGACTCCTGAAGGCGATTCGTCTCTTCATCTTCTTCTATGACCGAATCAAAGCAACTCGAGGCCACTAGAAACAACACCGCCTGGATGCCATCAAATACCTGGAGAAAAAAGCGGAAATGGATAAATGCGTAGAAAAATAATTTAGGATAGAAACGAGCGTTTGTGTTTATGTAGGAAAGCATAAGCATTAATCAGTTAATAAATGCATTCACGTGGATACATAAAAACACACATAGCTTGATACTGAATAATATGGCTATGGCCAGGTAGAACATTTATTTTGCAAGTTCTCGAGGTATCTAATCTCCTCATCAGTCTAAAATTATTGATTAAACATGAAAATCGTTGGAAATGCAAAATTAATGGTCTTACTAAAACTTAACAAAATAGGTAAAACTAAAAGATACAAACATTGAGAATGCAAATGGAACCTACGATTGAAAAAGCAAATAAAACATTAAAAGAATAGAAAGTTCAAACTAAAAATACAAACATAAAAGAAGAGGAAATGCAAATTAAAACTATACACAAAGCAAAATGGCCATTGACCTCTTGCGTAACTTCTAAAAGACACGTTCTTATAATTGTATACCGGACACGTTTATAAGTTCATCTTTATGAATAACGACTCGGAAATTAGGAGGTCCTGTCTTCTTGAGCAGAAAGACAGTACCTTAAGATCTAAGTCAGCGAACAGATGGGCTTTAGCTAAACTGTACTCTCTTATGGCTGGACAAGGTGGTTTTCAAAGAGAGGTCTCTGCGTTTCAAAAAAAAAAAATAGTGTTTGAGCCAACGAGAACTGACTCCCACCCTGCAAACAGGTAAACTAATAAACGACGCAGGAATTAAGGTCTTCAGGAAGAGTAGGTGTTTCCTTCAGTAGAATATCTCAGAACTCGATGCTTCATTCGAGACAAATTCACAGAAAGAAGTCTGGAACTGGTAAATGGGCAATAGCTTCCTGGTGTAAATGAATTCTCTGATTTTTTTATTTTCATTTATTAAGTGGTTTTGTGCTGAGTCTTTGAAGAGGTGTTTTAAGAATCTTTTAAAATACTTTCCCAATGTTTTGAGGTGGTGTGCGAGTGAGACTGAGAGGTAAGTTATTTATATTCTACTGTAGTTGGTCCTTTCTGTTCCATTTGTGTTATAAGCTTTTGTAATCGTAGGTTCCATTTGATTTCTTGTTTTTTGTATCTCCTTTTATTCATTTTACCCATTTTGGATGTTTTAGTTATTGTATTTTTCAATTATTTTTATCTGTGATAGACAATTTCAGCCAGATGATGAGGTTATATACCTCGAAAGCTTGCAAGATAAAATGTTCTGCCTTGCCTAGGCTACATTATTATTATCAGGCTAAGACTATAGGTACCTGCCCTATTACTGATAACATATAAAGATATATATATATATATATATATATATATATATATATATATATATATATATATATATATATATATATATATATATAAACTTTATCACTTACACAATTGTTCTGTGTATGAACACCATTACTGACAGGATATATATTAAAACTGGATGGTATCCAGCGAATAAATATCTCCTCTAGATACCACCCAGTTTTAATGAGGTCCTGTCAGTATTATATTTTATATATATATATATATATATATATATATATATATATATATATATATCCTATTATATATATATATTATATATATATATATATGTATGTATATATATCTAACGAATAAATATATTTAGATGCATCCAGTTTTCATGAGGTCCTGTCAGTAATATATATATATATATATATATATATATATATATATATATATATATATATATATATATATATATATATATATATGTATATATATATATATATATATATATATATATATATATATATATATATATATATATATATATATATATATATATATATATATATATATATATATATATATATAATATATTACTGACAGGACCTCATTAAAACTGGATGCATCTAGAGGAGATATTTATTCCACTCATTAAAACTGGGTGGTATCTGGGGAGATATTTATTCGCTAGATGCCATCGGTTTAATGTCCTAATCATCTACACAGAACAATTGTGTAAGTGATAATTTATATATATATATATATATATATATATATATATATATATAACTATATATATATATATATATAATATATATATATATATATATATATATATATATATATATATATATATATATATATATATATATATAAAATATTCTGCTGTTCGGCCTCCTAACAAAAAGAGACAGAGGAGTTTTCTGGGGGATGCAGGATGAGATACGGGCAGGAGCTAGTTGTGTTTTCAAAATTAACAGTTCCTAACGGCTTATAAGTTAGTATTAGAGACCTATCCAACAAGGAGGTTTTCACCAGGTCATCTCTAGTGAGGGTGTTCTTAAGCCTTCATTTTCCTCTGTACTATGTATCGGCGATGTTTTTGTCAATTTTCAGATTGCCGGAGGCTACTGAAGGAGCGTTGTTCACGAAAACACAGGGACCCCACTTCCGACCTAGGGAGAGAGAGAACCCAGCCATCTTCCAGGGCACACATGCACATCCATGCCCCCGACCTAGGGAGAGAGAGAACCCAGCCATTTTCCAGGGCACACGTGCACATCCATGCCCCTGATAATTCTGTCCTTTGTCCCCTCTTCGTCTTTTATTTACTAAGTGAATCGACATTATGCACTGTTCCAGAAACCCCAGGCATCCATTGCAGTGCGCAAGCAGCCTTCATGAAGGTAAGTCTGGAATTGACAAGGCTTCGTCGATCTGCTGGTGTTTCTTCCACTGTACTCCTATTTCCAAATTTTCCCTCTTCCTCAGCCACTGACTAGAGATCCTGGTGGAACCATAATTCTTGTATGAAGTCTAGCATATGAATAATTATTTTTGCCTAGTGAGATTGCATAAGATATCCCCCTTGCAGTAAGTAGGAATTAGGGAGAGGTCCAGCATGAGCAATATTCAGGCAAGCCTTGGAACCTGATCATACCATTGTTTGGAAGAGGAATAGCCTTTTAAAATACTAAATTTTCATACGATAGAGCTACCAGAATGATCATCTGTTGCGTTTTAACTGAAGTAGGAAAAATATTCCTGTGTCTGAAGAGGACTAATTGGCTCATGTAAATTCCCTCACTGTAACAGTGCATTCTTTCTTTGTTGGGACTAGGTAGGTAATAAATGGGTGTCATGTAATTCATTTATTCCAGAAATAATCGAATTATTCAATACATAGTTCCGACTGGCGACCTAATCTTATTAAGTAATTGTCTGTCTCTTGGGGTAACTTTTAGCTTTAACTGACAGGATTATGTGGGTCTTAGGTAGAGCAGGGCTACATAAATTACAGTAATCAATAAAAAAACTCATCAGCCGAAGGACCCACGTAATAGTGGTGACCTTAGCCACGATCTCTGATTAATTCACAGAGAAAAAGAATCTGGAATCAAATTAACTACAAATTCATTTCAAAGAGAAAAGTCAGATCATATTAATTTCCTGCTAATTCTTCCAAACAAGGAGACAGGCCAAGGTATAATAGCAGTAAGAATACCATTTTTATAATTAAGAAATTAGCGTAGGTAGGGAAGTGCGCATTGATTGAGAGCAGCTATAATTTACAATTTACAAAATTTTAAAGAAATACTTTTGCCGCGTTCAGAGACCACTCTGCATTCCATTCAAAGTCGTGTAAATTACCAAGTAAGGATTTACCCTGGCCAAGGATTAATGCATGACATTGATCTGTGAACGAGTTAGCTATTGCACGACAGTACTGGGAGGACATGTGCCTAACATTTCTCTCGTAGGTAGGGCAGACAAATTTACGAAGTCCATAGGATTTCCAAAACAGTAACCGTTTGTCACTACACTGAGACCACCGATTGAGCGTGATGGAGTTAATAAGTTTCCATATTACGGGAATCATATCAAATTTCCTTGCCAATGTTAATATTGCAAACGAATGGCTACAGTGTTAATGTCATAATTTGCATTTTCAATTAACGTAAATTCACTCCCGTCAGGATGTCACAGATCCATTCCTTTGTGTCTCAAATGGCCTCTCAATAAGCATGGCGGATTCTTGGAGTGTTTAAGCAGCACGAGAAAAAAAAAAGCATAGCTCATAGTAAATTCATTTTCCATCTCCATAACATAAAATCCTTTGCATTGTTGGTGGATTTAGTTAAAACCTGTATTCCTACACTTGCTTTGTTTGTTTTGTGAGAGGAATTCTAGTGCTTTGTATTTTTTTTTGCATTGTAAATAAACACCGCAACTCGGAAGATCATGTATTCCTCCGCTGTGTTATAACGGGATTCGTTCGACATTTTAGAAATGGGTTGACAGCTCTCCCGTCTGTCATCTTAAAACCCTTGTTGTGGTTGTTTGTGTGACATTGTTTACCTGTGTGGTGACAATCACCATAGCCTCTGCCTCATATGCCACTTCAGGAACTACTTTGCCTTGCGTAGTAATCATACTTGCAAACTCTTAGAAAAAATAGACTTTGATAGATAGGGAAATAGGTATAGGATTCCATACAATAGATAAAAGCAAGAAATAATTTAGTCAGAGAATGACAGTACTTATTTAGGAAATACATAACAAGAAAAGTTCCTATACAAAATACACTGACGTAGGGAATTATATAAAAAAGAAAAGAGCTTATCATTTTAACCATACTTCTCAGCGTAAGATGTATGACTGAGGGGCCAGGGAAAGTTAAGATTGCTAAGCCAATCCCCTAAAACAGCCCAAGAAGACATATCTCCAATTAAGAAAACTGCCAGTGTGCAGTTACAATAATTTTACTGGTTTTCTCAGGCAGCGCTAGAAGCTGGCTGAATATTTCTCCTCTCTCTCTCTCTCTCTCTCTCTCTCTCTCTCTCTCTCTCTCTCTCTCTCTCTCTCTCTCTCTCTCTCTCTCATCTATTCAAGTAAGCATTCAACCTAAGATCCAAAGTGTACATGCACCGCCTTCCTCGAAAGAACAGCCCGACACTGGAATCGTTAATTAAAATAAAACAAATAAACAGAAACACCTCTGTCCCACAAATAGATGAGGACAAGTTAAGATTAAAGTTAGAAACTGTCAGTCACGAGTGAGGCCTTTTATCCAGACCTCAGCGTAAAACTTAGCCTTCCTCCCTCTGCATGAAAAGGAAGTGGCACAGCGGGTACTAGGAACTAGTCACTCACGAGGACCTCGAAAGCAACCACTATTTATTTTCCCTTTCCACAGTGCCGCTAGTTTGAAGCACTGTCATAAACTGAATAGCCTACATATCTCTTTCTTTTACCTTCCCTTTCTCTCCTACTTATTAGTTACACTCTGCTGGGGTAGAGTGCATTTTCCTCGACTACCAACTTGTTGAACTCAAGTGTTGTTCCTAGGAACGCACTGGCACCATAGTGCCACCAAAGAAAAAACACAGAAAAAGGAACACAGAAGAAAAGTCCTTTTGTGACTAAGTTACACCAGTGCATAAAGATACCTTTACACGGCACACTCAACCACAGTGCCACCTTATTGAAAAGGTGCCACATCACTGAAGTGTCACCCTAAATCTGAGGGACACTTCCTTGCTGACCCAAGTACGTCCAGTCAACCCGGGTAGACGCCCTTACCTACCAGAACCATGGCGACAGATAATCACAGAGCCTTCATGGAGCTGGGGAAGGTGGCAGGTCTCACGGGACTGGACTTCACCAAGTGGGTTACGGAACAGCTGGATGACTTGGCCAAGCAAGAGAAGGAAGAAAGACTGGAACAGCGGACTTATGAAGCCGAGCAGAGGAGGTATGAAGAAGAACAGAGGAGATATGAAGAAGAACAGAGGCAGCTGGAAGATGAAAGAGAAGAACGGAGAAGACAGTATGAACTAGCTCTCAAGGAAAAGGAGCTCGAGCTGGAAAGGGCTAAAAGGGAAAATGCTGAAGCTATGGCTATACACCAAGCCTTCAACCCCACACCTGCTGCACAAAATGCTCCGATCTTGAGTATTAATTCCCTTGCCCCCAAGTGGACTGAGGACGAGCCTGAAACATGGTTGGAGGAAATAGAGGCGCTCTTTGATAACTATAGTACCACCGAGACAGGTAGGGCCTTAGTACTTGCCAAACACATGGAAGGAAAAGCTGAGGCAGCCCTTCGCTCACCGGAGAAGGGTCAGAGAGGTGACATGGTTGAAATGCGTAGAGTCATCACGAAGGCCTACGAAATAACCCTGTAGAAATGGAGACAGCGGTTCCAAGGTCTTGCCAAGGAAGTCGGCTGGTCCTGGACTGAATGGGCCTGTCACAAGACCCAGTTTGGTACGTGCTGGTTCGACTCCTTGTCTTGCACTATGTTTGAGGACCTCTTCAATCAGACTATGCTGGACGATCTTTACCAATGCGTGCCTGGGCCCCTTGCTGTATATCTAATTGATAAGCAACCCACCACCCTTATGGAAGCCTGCTGCATGGACGATTCATGGGAAACCTTCAACCAGTCCCACAGCACATCTCAGCAGTGCATAGTGCCACCCGGGTGATACCTCTCAGGATCGACTCGCCCAAAGAATGGACTACCTAGAAAGCCTACGTGCACCCACTGTAAGAGGGTGGGGCACACTGAAGCTGAGTGCTGCTACAAGCTAGGCACTAATAAGCAGCCTCCTACTAACAGCCAGAACTCCTCTCCCTCGACATCCACTCAACATTCTCCACCAACCGTCACCGCAGGTCACCGAGCCCCTACAAAGGGCTCGTGCCAATCCTGTGGTGCTGCCGGCCACTACAGTGCTGGACATCTGGCCTTTCCACATCATGTCCCCACCACCAAGTTCGTCAACCTAATTAGCACCTCATTCTCCACGGCCGGGCCACAGAAGATACTGTACCCCGAGAGACTGGAGACCCAGTTCATCTCGGTGCCCTCCCTTAAGGGCTCTAGCCTGCCTATGACCCTTCCGGTCACAGTAGACACTGCGGCAGATGTTAGCCTGATCTCCAGGGCCCAAGTGCCAGCCAGTGCCACAGTTGACGAGCAAACCCGGTGGGAGATGAAATGGATAGTGGGCCACACCACAACCGTTCCCAAAGTCAAGCTCCAGGTCACGACACCTTGGGGCACGCTACCCCACCGCCTTCGTGTGGTGGGTGGAATTCGGCCTGGAGTGGATTTCCTTTTGGGTCAGGACTTCCTCTGGGGAAGCCCTTCCCCAATGCCACTTCGCAGCCACACTACCTCCTCCACAGAGGCTCATACTGTAGGAGCACCTCAAGAAGAAAAACCACCTTCCGCCCACTGAAGTGGTCAGCGGAAGGGGCACACACCAAACCGTTCTCTGCCTAGTCCTCACCATCCACAAAAGGACGGCCAACAAAGAGTTCCTCCTTCTCCCCGAAGAAATTCAGGAGGAGCAGTACCACTGTAGGACTAATTGGGAGGGTTGCCCAAATAAGCCATGCGCAGCAGATGCTCCCGAGCAAGATTTTTTGAGAGGCTTGATCTCCAGCTGGGGCAGGAATCTCTGTCTCAGCCCAATTCAAGCCATCCGCGAGGTATTGCGCCTCCGGAACCCTTGTCAGGCATGCCTCACCTTCAGTTGCTGCCAGTGGCACTTGCGAGCGCTGAGCAGTGCCACGCTCTGTCCGGCTCGGACTTTGAGCCACCAATCAAGGAGGACCCTGTGCCAGGTCCAGATCATGAGGCAGATCCTCCTCCGGGAGATCCAGGATCCCTCACGGCACTAATCATAGCAACCGGTGAGCCTCCGGCACCCAGCACTTCTTCCTCACCAAATCCGTCCCCAGAGGATGAACCCCTGGTGGACCAAACTGTTACACCTTCTCTGGGAGACCAGGAACTGGCCTCCTCGGATGCAGAGGTCGAGATCGCTCTCGCTCTGGTTGTTGCAGCAGCCAGAGTAGGGAGCCCTCCTGTAGCTTCTGAAGTTACCCCTGACTTCGCACCAGCTAGCCCTTCTGGCCTTTCCCCAGAGTCGGTGCCCTCATTACCTCCTAGGTCTGACATAGGCCTTGGAGAAACCCGAAGAAGAAGAGTGATCCTGGCTCCTTGCCCAGAGGAGGTAGCCAGCGTGATCTCTATCATACTATAGCCTAGACCACATTGAGTACATCGTAGCAGTAACCTTGTCACTTACACCTTCCATCAAGCCACAGTAACCATGTAAGTACAATGTAATTGAAATCAGCCATTCTAAACTATTGTGAAGAGAGCCACTAAGCTCATGACATGCATGGCCTAAGTCCTCAGTGAGGTAAGCATTTATCATATGAGGCAAACCTCATGTACCGAGCAGTAATTACCAATTGTAGTGCCAAACCTTGTAACTTAGCTAGTCCACTGTCCTTTACATTGGTGCTACAGCCGTGTTCTGATAGGTTAGGATAGGAGATACCATAGAATGTACCATTTGGCTAGGTCTAAACATCACGATCATAAGAGGTAGCATGTAATAACCGTTAGCACCTCTAAGTAGAGTTAGGAGTCTGTAGAAATAAGTGATTAAAGCTCATATCCTTTCTAGGTTTAGGTAGATCCATAGCTAGTTAGATTGCGCGGGACAATTCTGCACAGGGGAGAAGAGTAAATTAATCGAGGCAAACAGCTTGCTTAGTACAGACCTTCACGCCCGAAAGGGAGTGAAGGCCTTCTTAAAGGTGTGAACTTTTATCAATATTTTGGTGTTTGACCTCCCTGCATTATTTTAGTAGGAGTATAATCCTAAAAAAGACAAGAGGAGTTTTCTGGGGAACGGAGGATGAGACGCAGGCAGGAGCTAGTTGTGTTTTCAAAGTTAACAGTTCCTAACAGCTTATAAGTTAATATCAGAGACCTATCCAACAGGGAGGTTTTCACCAGGTCATCTCTAGTGAGGGTGTTCTTAAGCCTTCATTTTCCTCTGTACAGTATTATGTATCAGTGATGTTTTTGTCAATTTTCAGATTGACAAAAACATCACTCCTTCATGAAGGAGCGCTGTTCACGAAAACACAGAAAAGTAAGTATACCTTAGTTTTACCAGACCACTGAGCTGATTAACAGCTCTCCTAGGGCTGGCCTGAAGGATCCCACTTCCGACCTAGGGAGGGAGAGAACCCAGCCATCTTCCAGGGCACACGTGCGCATCCATGCCCCTGATAATTCTGTCCTTTGTCCCTTCTTCGTCTTTTATTTACTAAGTGAATTGATGTTACGCGCTGTTCCAGAAATCCCAGGCGTCTGTTGCAGTGCACAAGCAGCCTACGTGAAGGTAAGTCTGGAACTGACCAGATTTCGTCGATCTGCTGGTATTTCTTCCATTGTACTCCTATTTCCAAATTTTCCCCCTTCCTCACCCACTGACTAGAGATCCTGTTGGAACCATAATTCCTGTATGGAGTCTAGCATATGAATAATTATTATTGCCTAGTGAGATTGCATAAAATATCCCCCTTGCAGTAAGTAGGAATTAGGGAGAGGTCCAGCATAAGCAATATTCAGGCAAGCCTTGGAACCTAATCAAACCATTGTTTGGAAGAGAAATAGCCTTTTAAAATACTAAATTTTTGTATGATAGAGCTACCAGAACGATCATCCATTGCATTTTAACTGAAATAGGGAAAATCTTCCTGTGTCCGAAGAGGACTAATTGGCTCATGTAAATTCCTTCACTGTAACAGTGCATTCCTTCTTTGTTGGGACTTGGTGGGTAATAATTGGGTGTCATGTAATTCATTTATTCCAGAAATAATCGAATTATTCAATACATAGTTCCGACTGGCGACCTAATCTAATTAAGTAATTGTCTGTCTCTTGGGGTAACTTTTAGCTTTAACTGACAGGATTACGTGGGTCTTAGGTAGAGCAGGGCTACATAAATTACAGTAATTAATAAAAACTCATCAGCCAAAGGACCCACGTAATAATATATATATATATATATATATATATATATATATATATATATATATATATATATATATATATATATATATATATATATATATATATATATATATATATATATATATATATATTGATTACGTTGATATGGACAGCCTAATTCATTGCATCTCTGTCCTTTTCACTGTGAAATACAAAACCAATCTTTCACCTGTATCCATTTCTTCCGTTCTCCTCTCTGCCCTCCGACATCAAACACCCAGAAATTAAGGGTCCCTCCACCATACTTCCTGGGGACTTTGACCTCGAATTCAATCTTCTGAATGTCTGTGGTACGTCGTCTACTGTGGAGGATGTCCTGAAAGAAAGTATTCGATCAAATGTCGACTGAGTAATAACTGACCTATATCATAACAAGGCTAAAACTTTTTTTATATGTGATGTGTAAATATATAAATTCTTTTTAGCGTTTTTAACCCAGTTCATTGAATTATTTTATTACCACTTGTTCTAGTAGATAAATCAACTTTTAACTGAATCTGCTTTGTATCCGTATTCTTCGTAAGTTTATAAAAAATATAAAATGCCCTTGTTATACTGAATAGGCGAACCTGAATAAGTAAGCATTCTTAATTGACAAAAATGTATGGCAATACCCATTAGAAAGGATGCGAAAATGTATAATAATTATGTTTGGATCACATTTCCTTCTGTTTAAAGGCATCGCACTTAGCTGACCCTTTATGCCAATGAAATCAAGATTTTCTCTTGGAAAAGTATGCTACTAACTTTCATGACCCTACCTGTCATTTACACATACCTGTATAGAGGGCTCGTAATCTGGGAGTCTTACCACTTCCACTTTGTCAAGAAAACTGAAATATAAGTGAAAAGGAGAACGTTTTTTAATGCACTCCTTACATAATGTACTTTTTCTCAATCACACAATACTGAGAGGACTGAGACTGCATAAAGAATGTTTTAAAATACCCTATTTTAACACGGCACTTTTCTTAGTTATACTCAGCGATCCATATCTAGTTAAATATATAAAAAGAACGCTCTGGTAATTGATTTTTCCTCGCCGCAACAATCCAGAATGTTTAATCCTCTCGTGTGTCACCTGAATATCATTTTATTCGCACGTAGAAAACACAGGTGAGCCATGATTTATAAGATTTTTTCCGGGTCGTTATATCCACAACAGCTGGAAAATCACAAACAAAAAGATAAATAAATTCATATACATGCCGGATAACCCAAGTTTACCAAAAGTAAACAATTATTAAAGACTCGTGCAGTACTATGCCAAGTTAATGGGTCGATAATTTAGTCGGTTTAGACTCGTTTTTTTTTTGCGCTTTTTCATCCAGAAATCCTATTTACTACGTTATTACAGGCATTTTGTCTAATATAACATTAATTGTAATCCAGTGATCAAAATCAATTTAGGAAGGCAACGCGCTATTTTTTTTTTTTTTTTTTTTTTGCTAATAATTTAAGCAAATAAAGAACTGTCAAACATTTCCCTGTTACATTCCTCCATTAACTTTAGTCTCCTGTCACATACACATGGAAGAAATAATTCGTCCCTGTTTTGACAAGCTGGCGTCTCCCATTTTTTGAAAGTTTTTGAGTTTTGCAACAAAAGTGTCTCAGTTTTTGATACTTTGTAACATATCAAAACGTCAATTGTCTGTGCAGTCACATTTTCAAACCAAATTGCCACAGAAGATGAGCTAATTAAAAGCTTTGCATAATAACGAAATCCTTGAAGCCAATTTTCTCTGAATGGGGAAAAAATGGCTTACGCCAGTTCGTCAAACCAGGGACGAATTTCTCCTCAGAGGAATAAAACATGATTAATTGCTATTCGAGTTATTTTATCTAACTTTCAGAACGGTAGAATACTTACTATTTCGAACAGTCTATGAGCTGGAATTCGTTTTGCCTCGAATAAACTTCTTGAACGCCCCGATCTCTCCAGAGTTTTTCAACATGACTGTAGAATTCCTGAAACGATCAAGAAATGTGAGAATAAAATTGAAATTCTCTCTCTCTCTCTCTCTCTCTCTCTCTCTCTCTCTCTCTCTCTCTCTCTCTCTCTCTCTCTCTCTCTCTCTCTCTCCCAGAGGAAGGCCCCTGTAAAATAAAATCTCAGTGATTCATGAAGAGTAAATTCTTTTATACCCATGAAAATTGTTTGGCGTCATTATCATACTACTTCCCATTTCAGCTACTTTTCCCTTTCTCAGCGCGAACTCCTGTAAACTTTTGTCATCACTGGACCATGTTGAAAAATACAAAAAAAAAAAAAAAAAATCGTACTTTAAGTTGAAAAAGCGAAGTTGACGTTATAAGGAAAAATTCTGTTGCACACGATTTTAGAGAATTTATGAGAAAATTAAGAACACTAAGATCCCGCTGCTGTCACGTTACGACACTATCTCAGTTGGTTGTACATTTGCCAGAGGCCAACACCTGGCATCTTATTCCCTTTAACACCCTACATTACTTCTTGGGCAACCTATGGTCAAGAGCCAACGCCGACATAGGACCGGCTTACTCTAAACCAAGCCATCTTACTTAATATGTCCGTAGCAAAATCCAAGCAAAAAATATCATGAAGATATTGAGACCTGTGCTGGCAGATGAAAACCTTGACATTCAGCCATGATAACTCGGAGGGTTCTTCGACAGCGAAATAGCTTAGTAACTTGCATTTCCCGTTAATGTCAGATTACTTAGATAAGAGATATCCTTATTTACATAATCAGTCAATATCTACGCCAACGCATTTTCTCTATTGCTAACATTCAGCCTACTATAAAAATTGCATAGTTTAACTTCCTTTCGTATTTAGTAACAAAATAAAACCACGAATGGGTCATTCATAAACGAGTGAGACAGTATTCAACAATTCTCTCTCTCTCTCTCTCTCTCTCTCTCTCTCTCTCTCTCTCTCTCTCTCTCTCTTTAGTTCTTCATTGGAGGGATGGGTAGAGCTCTCGGCTAGCACGCTGTTGGCCCAGCGTTCGACTCTCCGGCCGGCCAATGAAGAATTAGAGGAATTTATTTCTGATGATAGAAATTCATTTCTCGTCATAATGTGGTTCGGATTCCACAATAAGCTGTAGGTCCCGTTGCTAGGTAACCAGTCGGTTCTTAGCCACGCAAAATAAATCTAATCCTTCGGACCAGCCCTAGGGGAGCTGTTAATCAGCTCAGTGGTCTGGTTAAACTAAGATATACTTAACTTTTTCTCTCTCTTACCTGAGAAAAGGTGAAATCTTCTTTACTGATGCTTCTAATAAAGTTGGCAGATTCTTCGTTCTCGGCGAGTCCCAGCTGAATGTTCATTCTGTCCATATTCTTGATCAGGGTCGTGATTGCTTCCAGGACGTTGCTTCGAATGTCATCTGCTTTTTCTTTCTTTTCCCTGCGTTTTGACAGAAAAAGGAGCTGGATTACGTAAACACACACACACACACACACACACACACATATATATATATATATATATATATATATATATATATATATATATATATATATATATATATATATATATATATATATATGTACACATACACATGAATGATGCGCGTGTAGTAAGTTAATCTTAATAAGAATTTAGACAAAATCACGATGAAATTCTCTTACTCCTTTTAATGAAGATAATTATGGAGTGTCACATTACAAGAAAATGAGAGCATTATTTCACTGCAATTAGCGTAAATGTTTGCTTAACACTTCCGAATTAATCTGATACATATATGAATATTCTTTATACATACGAATAGACTTAGGAATCAGAAGGGGAGGAAGACAAAAGTTTTGTAAACTGAGAGTACGTATCATGAGCTTCCGAAATGGAATTTCATCTGCTGCATTCCAGTGTTCCCTTCCTTACACAATGAAAACTTCCTTTCGTTTATTAATTGACCGTTGTCCATTCTTCTTTCAAAAACAACACAGGGAATCTTTTGCTGTAGCAACAACACTATTCTTACCAGTCAGGGAAAGCCGAATGAAATACTTACTCGGAAGAGAAGCCACTAATGTGAA
>NC_089764.1:14442620-14570120 GCF_040412425.1 Macrobrachium rosenbergii
ACTCGTGGCAGCCTTACCACTCGTCCTCATCACCCTCGAACCTGGTTCCATCTTTAGTGTCAACACTTACTAGCTTCCTTCTTCGCCCTGTCATTCGGGGCTCGCTCTTCAACATTTTGGACCCTTCTTTTATTCTCCTCCTCATCTCTTTTCTCTATCTCTCTGGACTTTTCAGTCCTCCTCCTTACATTCCTCCCCTTTTTTCTTTTTAATATTGTTTATCCAATCATTTGCTTTTCATTTGCACTCATTCTTTTCCTCTCTCTCTCTCTCTCTCCGTCTCCCTCTTTCTTTTCCCTCTATCTTCTCACGTCAAGGCTTCAGTTCCACCCTTTTCTATTCCTCTACTTGTCGCTTTTGCCATCTCTCTTTTCACACGTCTATTCCTTCTATTTCTGCTAACCCTCCTCCTCCTCCTGTTCTTAAGTCTCTTTCTCACTGGTAATCCTTCTCCACTTCCCCTGTTTGCGTCCCCCTACCGTACGGTGCAATCGACTTCATTGATTTAATCATTTACCTTCTAAATATAGCTGAACCATCTCGTACCTTCACATCCTCTCGAGGAACAAAAAAAAAAATTTGAGACAGAGAGAGGCAATAAACGATTCAAGTCTGGTAACAATTTCTAATGATTGTTACTTTTATTTACAATACAAAATTCAAAGGTTTTCTCAAGATATCGGCCAGTCGATCAATCAGTTTTTTTATAGTTCAAGGGCTCTTGAAGCCTATTCAGATTCTTTTAGTTTTTATTTTAATCTATGCTGAGCTTACAGCCTTAAACCCTTCTCAGGTTCCTTGTCGTGACATGAAGAATTCATATTAAAATCTTAAGGAACTGTAAGATTGTTTTCATCGTAATGCAAAAATGACTCAGCAAAAGAGGAAAAGATGCGAGCGGCTTTTCAGTCTAAGATCTGCAAAGGGATAAACCTCATACTTAAGAAATATTCAAGTTCTGATCCTTACGAAAATACAGTACAAATGATGCAACCTGGATGGGGAATTTTCTGTTCACTAAGAAAAAGAAATGGAAAAAAATGAAAAAGGTCATTCTAAATTTTCTTTAGACGAATTCTCTATCGGTTATTCTAATATTACTTCAACAGAAGGAAAATCTCCTTTCAAATGTACATCTGTATCATATCAAATGCAATGCCACGGCTTCAGGGCTAATTATTCACTACGTCACAGACCTGAGCTTGGCAGAGATTGCCTAAATTTCATGGGTGGGTGTGTGTGTGTATATATATATATATATATATATATATATATATATATATATATATATATATATATATATATATATATATATATATATATATATATGGATTAACGTTAACACAAACAGTAATTAACATGTATTAACATTCTTCTCACTGGAAAACAGCATTGACCACCTGGAAAACACGTTCGATTCCTTTCCAGCGTCTCGTGCAAAGAAATGGCCTGAAATCATCTTTACAGGCGCTATATTACTGAATATCATTTCTGCCTTAACGAAAATATTACTCTCCTTATTATACGTTAGTTTACCGAGCTGGCAACATCTCTGACCATGGGTTCACAAGTTGGTCTTATCAGGTTTTTTATTAACCATTCAAATAACAGAGAAGCCATATCTGAATACTTTATGAGAGATTGTTGACAACAGAAGCGATACCGTAATCTTCAATGCCTGTATGGTTATCAGGGTATCCCTAGAAAAGTTTTGTCAGGACGTGGGCAAATCTTACACTGGAGCGCCAGTGAGTGTGTGACGTCACTGACTACCCACAAATTCACATTTCGCAACTCAGACCGAGTTTCTTGTTTTTATTTGCATTTGTATTTTGTCATACCTCCAGCTCCAGTTGGTATTCTCTCTCTCTCTCTCTCTCTCTCTCTCTCTCTCTCTCTCTCTCTCTCTCTCTCTCATTACCTTCTGGAGATGCTTCACATTGTTACGGATATTTACTATTTATGAAAATATCCAGCTGTTATCACAATTGTTTTTTACCATTGGCATTAATAATAACACGGTATTTTTAAAAAATATTTTAATGCAAATCTGTGAGTGATTTTGATGGCCATGGATATTTTGCCTTGTGGAGTGAAAAAGGAGGTACTGCTGCAGTGATATAAGTGGAACTTTTGAACGTTTGTTTCCTTATTATGATGCAATCACGTGGCCACTTTCTAAACTTGATCTTCGGAATTTGTCTGAATTATTTAAGGTCAAAGTTCAGAAAAGGAAAGACGTAACAAAAAACTTTCACAGTGAGCGTGTGGTTATGATGACAAATGTAGTATTGAACTAGGAATTTCATTTGTGAGTATAAACGAGAATTATGCCAACAATTTTTTTCTTTTACCATTTTCATGTCTGATTTCTTCACCATTTTCTCTCCAATTTATATATATATATATATATATATATATATATATATAATTTATATATATATATATATATATATATATATATATATATATATATATATATATATATATATATATATAAATATATATATATATATATATATATATATATATATATATATATATATATATATATATATATATATATATATATATATATATATATATATATATATATATATATATATATATATATATATAACAGTGAATGTTTGTATGTTTGTTTGTATATTTGTGCGCTATAGAAATCAGAACCACTTGACCGATCTAGACAAAATTTGGCACGTGGCCATCATTTGACCCAACTTAGAAAATAGAGTAGGTATCAAACACGTACCCACGCCCTTCCCCTTCCCCCGATCCCATTCCCACTTCCCTTTGTAACATGTGGTAAATAATACCTAATTTCATGCACTCTAGACCATAGAAAAATATTACTGAAAATGGTTTTCAGTCACCACACTAATATCTGGATAAGAGGGACAGACAGCACATCTGGATAAGAGGGATAGACAGCACATCTGGATAAGAGGGACAGACAGCACATCTGGGTAAGGGGGATAGACAGCACATCTGGGTAAGAGGGACAGACAGCACATCTGGATAAAAGGGACAGACAGCACATCTGGATAAGAGGGACAGACAGAACATCTGGATAAGAGGGATAGACAGCACATCTGGATAAAAGGGACAGACAGCACATCTGGATAAGAGGGACAGACAGCACATCTGGATAAGAGGGACAGACAGCACATCTGGAGAAGAGGGACAGACAGCACATCTGGATAAGAGGGACAGACAGCACATCTGGATAAGAGGGATCTGGATAAGAGGGATAGACAGCACATCTGGATAAGAGGGGCAGACAGCAAAGTAATACTTGGTTAAAGGGGACAGACAGCACAGTAATATCTGGATAAGATGGACAGACAGCACAGTAATACTTGGTTAAAGGGGACAGACAGCACAGTAATATCTGTTTAAAAGGGACAGACAGTGCAGTAGTACCTGGTTAAAAGGGACAGACAGCACAGTAATACCTGGGTAAAAGGGACAGTCACCACAGTAATATCTGGTTAAAAGGGACATACAGTGCAGTAGTACCTGCTTAACAGGGACAGACAGCACAGTAATACTGGGTAAAAGGGACAGTCACCACAGTAATACCTGGCTAAACGGGACAGACAGTGCAGTAGTACCTGGTTAAAGGTGTCAGACAGTACAGTAATGCCTGGATAAAAGGGACAATCACCACAGTAATATCTGGATAAAAGGGATAGACAGTGCAGTAGTACCTGGTTAACAGGGACAGACAGCACAGTAATACCTGGATAAAAGGGATAGACAATGCAATAGTACCTGGTTAAAGGTGTCAGACAGTACAATAATACCTGGATAAAAGGGACAGTCACCACAGTAATACCTGGATAAGAGGGACAGGCAGTACAGTAGTAGTGGTTAAAGGTGTCAGACATTACAGTAATAGCTGGATAAAGAGACAGTCACCACAGTAATATCTAGATAAAAGGGACAGTCACCACAGTAATATCTGGATAAAAGGGACACAATGCAGGTGTACCTGCTTAAAGATGTCAAACAGTACAGTAATACCTGGATAAAAGGGACAGGCAGTACAGTAGTACTGGTTAAAGGTGTCACACATTACAGTAATACCTGGATAAAAGGGACAGTCACCACAGTAATACCTGGATAAAAGGGACAGTCACCACAGTAATACTTGGAAGAAGAGACAGTCACCAAAGTAATACCTGGATAAAAGGGACAGTCACCACTGTAATACCTGGATAAAAGGGACAGTCACCACAGTAATACTTGGAAGAAGAGACAGTCACCACAGTAATACCTGGATAAAAGGGACAGTCACCACAGTAATACTTGGAAGAAGAGACAGTCACCACAGTGATACCTGGATAAAAGGGACAGTCACCACAGTAATACCTGGATAAAAGGGACAGTCACCACAGTAATACTTGGAAGAAGAGACAGTCACCACAGTAATACCTGGATAAAAGTGACAGTCACCACTGTAATACCTAGATAAAAGGGACAGACAGCATAGTAATATCTAGATAAAAGAGACCGTCACCAGATTAATATCTTGATAAAAGGGACAGACACCACAGTAATAACTGGATAAAAGGAACGGACAGTACAGTAATGCCTGGTTAAAGGCGACAGACAGCATAGTAATAGCTGTATAAGAGAGACAGTCACCACAGTAATACCTGGGTAAAAGGGACAGACAGTACAGTAATACCTGGTTAAAGGAGACAGATAGCACAACAATACCTGGTTAAAGGTGACAGACAGCATAGCAATACCTGGATAGAAGGGACAGTCACCACAGTAATAACTGGATAAAATGGACAGACAGTACAGTAATACCTGGTTAAAGGAGATAGTCAGCACAGTAATACCTGCTTAAATGGGACAGACAACATGGTAATACCTGGATACAAAGGACAGACAGTACAGTAATACCTGGATAAAAGTGAGTGTCACCACAGCAATACCTGGATAAAAGGGACAGATAATACAGTAATACCTGGTTAAAGTGGACAGTTACCACAGCAATACCTGGTTAAAGGGGACAGTTACCACAGTAGTAATAACTGGATAAAAGGGGCAAACAGTACAGTAATACCTGGTTAAAGGTGACAGACAGCACAGTAATACCTGGTTAAAGGTGTCAGACATGACAGTAACACCTGGATAAAAGGAACAGGAAGTACAGTAGTACCTGGTTGAAGGTGTCAGACAGTACAGTAATACCTGCATGAAAGGGACAGTCACCACAGTAATACCTAGATGAAAGGGACAGTCACCACAGTAATACTTGGAAAAAGGGATAGTCACCACAGTAATACCTGGATAAAATGGACAGTTATCACAGTAATATATGGATAAAAGGGACAGACAGTACAGTAATACCTGGATAAAAGGAACAGTCACCATGGTAATACCTGGATAAAAGGAACAGTCACCACAGCAATAACTGGATAAAAGGGGCAGTCACCACAGTAATACATGTATAAAAGGGACAGTCATCACAGTAATACCTGGATAAAGGGGACAGACAGGATATTAATACCTGGATAAAAGGAACAGTCACCACAGTAATACCTGGATACAAGAGACAGACAGTACAGTAATACCTGATTAAAGGGGACAGTCAGCACAGTAATACCTGGGTAAAAGGGGACAAAGCATAGTAATACCTGGATAAAAGTGACAGTTACCACAGTAATACCTGGTTAAAAGTGACAGACAGTACATTATTACCTGGTTAAAGATGCCAGACAGCACAGTAGTAACTGGATAAAAAGGACAGTCACCACATTAATACCTAGATAAAAGGGATGGACAGAACAGTAATACCTGGATAAAGGGACAGTCAGCACTGTAATACTTGGATAAAAGGGTCAGTCATCACAGTAATGCCTGGATAAAAGGGACAGACAGCACAGTAATACCTGGATAAAAGGGACAGTCACCACAGTAATACATGTCAGTTCACCCACGACTGTTCGAAGGATGAACATTAGGATGACAAAAGTAGAACTGTCAGTCGGACTGTCAACACAGACCCTTTCCCCCCTATCAGTGTTCCCTTACCTACACCTTCCCCATCCCCCTTCCCTCTTCCCTCCCCATCCCCATCCCCTTTCCCTTCCCCCCTACACATACACTTTCATTAAGAGTTTTCCCGGGCAGCGCCAGGTTGGTCATCTAGTAAATATACATAATTTGTTATAAATGTTAAGTGCATAAAGGTTATGCTAATCAGAATAATCTGTCTACAATGACTTCCACGGAGACATTTAAATGACAAGGACTTTTTTTAAATCATAGCAACATGCATATCATACAGTTGTACAAAGAAAGTAAGAAACCATTTGCCTGCTCAGTGGATTGCAAACAGGAAGCATTACATCCATGAAAATTATCACAGTGTCACTTACGAACGAATTTTTTTCTTATGGTGACAAAATATGTTATTCAAAGTGTTCTTGTACGTAGATCATTATTGTACATCTTAAAATCTTACTTTATAGTGTAGTTACCTATAAATTTTAACATCAATTTTATCACATGTTTGAAAGTTGATAATCTTAAAATATACGGTGCCTGAAATCCGAAAGAAACCTGCGTGATTGATAGAAAGCTGAATGAAAGATTTAGCACTCTAAGTAACTTCGAACAAGAGAAGAAATGGCTAACGTGCTTACGTCACGCCATAGATAACCACAATCTTTCATTCACTGCACATATGCTCTTATGAACAGGCGACGAAACTCGAAGATATGATAAGAGATTGAAAATAACGGAATGCTGGACAGTACGTTGTATTAAGCATGCAGTGAGTCATATGGACTGAACAGATACTAAGGACAGCTTCCAAAAGGTCTTCAAGGAAGGATCAATTCCGATAACTGTAGTGTCCCAGTGAAGAAAAGCGGTAGCCTTTTTAGAAAACGGATAAGTAAGGATATTGAATTATCTTACGGACCCTTGATATTCACCCCCACTTATGGAAGTTCTCTTAATATTTTTAGTCGAACAAATACTATGTTATTACTAAATATAACTGTAGGATGACACCATCCACCTGGAACTCGAATCTTTGACAGATATTTCAAGATGTCTCACGCCTTTGTTTAGTATGGGTCCACTGTAACTTTATAAATACAGGAGTCTCTCTCTCTCACTCTGCCTCTCTATTTTCTTCGTAACATTGTAGAATTTTGTGTCTGTAACTAGGCTTATATATTCTGTTTGCTGCTATGCTGTAAAGGGAATGTGGAGTTGTAGACGTCTTGTGCAATTACGATTTTTTAAAAATCATGTAAATTTTGTTGAGGTAAATATTGCGTTTGATAAGAATTTTGTATTTGATCGCAAACTATGTTGAGGAGTGTTTATTTTCAAACCTTTTTATTAATCTAGAACACTGGACCCAGCTCACCTGGTTTTCCTACACCTCACTGTGCGGATATCCTCTCTTTTTTGTGGTCAAAGCCCAGAGATCCACACCAGGCCTCTGATGCCTCTGAACACCTTACCAGCAAACTAATTGCGTCGACGAATCGATCTAGCCAGCAAAAAACTTCGAGTGGCCACTTACCTAATAATAATATTTTGATCGCTTTCTTATACTCCTTGCTCCAGTTGCTTATCTGTTTTTCAATCTCCTTGCTCGCCCTTCTCTCTGGATCTGTGCCACAGAGCACCATACTTGAGGCTTCTTGGAGGGGGAATTTTGGAAGCGATATTTTGAAGGCTGGAGAAAAGACCTTCTCAACTAGATTGTATTCCTGTGTTGCGTTCGTCTACACCTTCGGCCGCGATTTGTGCACACTCTAAAACTTTCCCTTCAGAGAGTTCTCGGTCCCAATTCTCTCTTGGAGAAAGAAATGTAAATCTATGGAGCTGCAACAATCGACGTTATCTACAGTACATGCGTAAGCAACACCTTGGCGGGCACTTTCTTCTTATCTTTTACACTTGATAACTTTTCATTCACTTCTCTCTTTTTTACGGCCCTTGTTGTCGTTTATAAAACCTTTAAAATTTTGCCCTTTTCCTCTCTTTCTCTTTTCACGTGCGACTACTTTTAGTACGCGGTACGTTGAGCCTTCCAAGTTGTCGTGAAGTGTAACTTCGCCTCTCAACGGTACGGTGACGACGACCGTCCGATAGGAGGGAAGAAAGACGCTTCAAGCCTGCGCAAGGCGTCCCAACAGACCTAAACCAATTTCGAACTTCTCAAACTCTCCTCCATGCCGTCCCCCGACCCCCAACACACCGCTTTTCCCCGTCTATAATATCGTTAATCTCTTGCTCCAAAAATATCACCAGTAACTCAAGCATCGTACCTCATATTATCTTGAATTTCATTGACTAACTGGAGAGTATCATTCAGTTAAATTTCAGAATAATCGCTGAGAAATTTGCTTTGCTAAACCAGTTACGTATACGAATGATTCTTTCAGTGGAATTAAGATGTAAAGTAAAATATTTAAACCCTTTATTTCGTGGCACCTTACCCTTGCTCCAGATAACCTATCGGCGAAAAGGAGAGGTCACTGATAGCACGTAAAATCTCAAGAATCCTGATAACGAGAAGGTGTTAAGTCACAGCTGATTTGGAGGATAAGAACAAATTCTGTCCTAATGAAAGGAGATGGTGATTACTCCTTTTCACCCTTATATAATGAAGTAATGTTCTTCTTAATAGAGGTTCTTTCCTACTTTTTCCCTTTATTTACTGAGCGTTTGACTATGACATAGATTTATTCTTTTCCTTCTTCTTCTTCTTCTTCTTCTTCTTCTTCTTCTTCTTCTTCTTCTTCTTCTTCTTCTTCTTCTTCTTCTTCTTCTTCTTCTTATTATTATTATTATTATTATTATTATTATTATTATTATTATTATTATTATTAGTATTATTAGTAGTAGTAGTAGTAGTAGTAGTAGTAGTAGTAGTAGTAGTAGTAGTAGGGACCAAAACGAATTAACAAAAACAAATCATAAATTTCTTATACAACAGATTAAGAATTGACGAAATGGTTAGATAATCGAGAAAATACTCGAAAACCAGAAGCAGACCCTAAAAAATAACACATACGAAGAACAAGTGTTCTGAAATATTTCTTGGTAGATAAGAGGAATTTAAGAACCTTTGGAAAAAAAAGGCCATAGAATCTCAAATATGAGGATAATAAACTATTTCACGTCGAATAATTGTTATCTTATTTCTTTGCCCCATAACACCAGCATGGTGATAGAATGTAGAGACACATAATGTAAATAATTAGTTGGTAGTGTTTATGTCAACTGAGGACTAGTAATGTCACTTAGCTGTGTCTTTTAACCTAAAGGAAGTGTCTCATTGGGCTGAAACAGAAAAGACATTTAAATGAAACCAACGAAAAAAATTAAATACTATTTTTGTAATTCAGTCATATGAAATATCTCGGTGGTTCCCAATTCCAAATTCCTTGATAATGAGGACACATCACACTTTTAAAGCTACTGTAAGTGGAAAATTTTGTGACTTACATTCATAATAACAAGATGATACTTTCTTTTCTCATTTGTTATTCACCTCTTGCATAACTCGTTTTCTGTTGTTTCTTTCTATTTGAGATTTGAGTTTGGCTTTTAGCTGTTACTGACTGATTTTTCATTAATAATTCTGACTTTTTTGGCGATTCCATTACATTTTCTAGATGAAACAGCATCTTCATTATACAAATGCTAAATCCTGGGTCTTTTTAAATCTACCCGGTCTTCCCCATCACCCAAGTTAACTCGTAATGGCACACAAAGGACAGTCACGTTCTGACAAATGCAGGAGACAAAAAAAACCCTAACTGAGTAGTTTTAAAAATGACTTCAGTATAAGAATACAGAATTTTTTGGCATTCAGTGGTTCTCGCCCCTTCGGCAGAAGTTGGGGAAAGGAGCTCTTGAAAACTAAAGAATTTTAGTTTTCTGTAAAAGAAAACTATTGAGGTGGCTATTTGTCTGTCCGTCCGCACTTTTTCTGCTCGCCCTCAGATCGTGAAAGCTACTGAGGCTAGCGGGCTGCAAATGGGTATGTTGATCATCCACCCTCCAACCATCAAACATACCAAATTGCAGCCCTCTAGCCTTAGTAGTTTTTGTTATTTAAGGTTAAAGTTAGCCATGATCGTGCGTCTGGATCGCTATAGGTGCCAATAACAGGCCACCACCGGGCCGGGGCTGAAGGTTTCATGGGCCGCGGGTGAGAGTTTCATGGGCCGTGGCTGAGAGTTTCATACAGCATTATACGCTGTACAGAAAACTCGATTGCGCCGAAGAAACTTCGGCGGATTATTTACTTATACTTATTATGAATTTGTAACACCGCTGCAGAACTTAAAAAAAGAGAGTCCCTTTTAATCTACTTTCATTTGCTCCTTGACAGCTGATACAATCTAGTGCCCTGCTTATTGCTTCGTTAGAGAGCTTAGTGCCTTGTTTTTACCTCTGACAACCATAATTTTTCAAACGTTACAATTTTTAGGTGTTGTGCCACGCTTTATGTCTATTATTGAATAGATGCATGATGCAGGTCCCACATTTCATCGTTGTATTTTCCCTGGATGTTAGCTTTCGTGCCCAACATATTCCATTATAACAACCTCGTCCATCTTCCCGAGCGGGTACTCGTTGATTCCTTCTCTAAACTTCATCGTCACCATTCCTTTCCGCTTTCCTTCCAGGGTCTTTTCTATATCTTCTGCAATTCATTTATTTGCCTTACTTTTCAATTGCTTGTGTCGTGGTTTCTCAACCATGTAGCGCTAAATTGTTTGTAGTGCATATTCTTTCAATGATTTTAGATCAGCACTTTTCATAAGGGGCTTTAATTGGTCTCTTACTATTTCTTTTTTAATATAATTTTGTCATTTGAGCGTCTGCTTGACATAGGCCAATTAGCTAAGCAACGACTATCATTGTTTACTTTTTCTTACTTCCCTTTCCAATCAAGTTGTCCATTGATTAGCAGATCTCGTTCAAATTTTCCACCCCAACCTCCCCTTCAGGTGGATGAGACTTTGCTGAATGAATCTGAAGCTTTAACTATTCTAGGTGTAACTTCTGACTCACATCTTACTTTTGAGAAATTTAATGAAAGTTTCAGCATTTGCCGCACGAAAGTTAGGTATTGTTCGTAAGGCCTCATATATTTATGATAGTGATAAAATCAATGCAACCTGTTTTAGGTCATTTGTCTTTCCTTTACTAGAATACTATTCTCCTGTGTGGATGTCTGCTTCTGCCAGAAATTTATCTCATTTAGACAGAGTGGTTCATGGTGGTAGGTTCTGTTTCCTAATATTAGCAGTTATGGATTGGACCATCGACGGATGGTCTCTAGCTTGTCACTTTTTCACAAGTTGTATTTTAATAGAGATCTTTCCATGACCCAATTTTCCTTCGAGAGCAACCAGATTCACTGAACAGCAACACCAATATGCAGTAAACGCGCCTCGCTGTCGAACTTCTCAGTTCCAGAGGTCCTTTATTTCTCACACCGTTGGACTGTAGAACAGTCTCCCAGAGGGTGTTGTGCAAACGGAATTTCAAAATTTAAAGCGAAGATGCAAATGCATTACTACCCTAATGCTATCCTCTTGCATTTTAATACATTTTTATATATTTATTAATCTAATAATTTATTTTCTTCTTTTAATGTGATATCTTTTCTTTCTGTATTTCCCTTTACCTACTCTTACTTCTTGGTGAGCACCATATTCTTTGGAAGCTTGAATTCCAAGTCAATGGACCCTGTGGGCTTGTTCCTTGTGAATAGGGTTTATCTTCTGAATAATAATAATAATAATAATAATAATAATAATAATAATAATAATAATAATAATAATAATAATAAGGTAATTCTATATATTAGCTCCGCGCCTGTTTTTACCTTTTCAACTGTTTTTTTTTTTTTTCTACACTTTTAGGAGTTCTGATACTGGCGGTGCATCTGTTTGTTGTCGGCCAAATGGAATGTCCCTTCGCCATGTTCAGTACTGACCCGGGGGCGGGAGTCGGGTGCCCATACGTTAACAATTACACCTGCCGGACGGAATATGAACCGTTCGAAACAGACGTACCCGTGTTCTGTCTCTGTCTTGTTGGATGGACTTCTGGGGTTAATTACACTCGAGCGCCAAAAATTAAAGGTAGATTCATAATTAGCAACCAAAAAACTGTAGAAAAAGTTACGTTAGAAGGCAGTCGCCGCTGCGGAGCTACTATATAGTTCTACCAATAATAATAATAACAATAATAATAATGGTAGATCTAAGCAATAGATACGCGGCGGGTATTTAGCGAGAAATGGCAGTTTCTTATAGTATTTTGGTTGCTTATTTACAATTTAACGTTATTTTTAGGGGTCGGCTGTAAAAAATTCTTGTGTTCAACATTTTAATTGTTGAAATAATGTAAATATTGTAATTTTGTTAATTTTAAATAAAAGTTAAAATAAATTGTAGTTAAGCAACAAAATACTATAAGAAACTGCCATTTCTCGCTAAATACCCGCCGTGTATCTATTAATTATAAATACCATAATAATAATAATAATAATAATAATAATAATAATAATAATAATAATAATAATAATAATAATAATAATAATAATAATAATAATAATAATAAGGAGGTACACAATATTTAGGTAAGTATCCCTCTATTGCTCAAAGATTTTGGAACATTTTCTATTTAGATCATCTTAGTTTGTTATAGAAAACGATATCCGTCCCCCTCCCCAGTCAAACAAACCCGACATCCTAGACGTCATTATCTCTCTCTCTCTCTCTCTCTCTCTCTCTCTCTCTCTCTCTCTCTCTCTCTCTCTCTCTCTCTCTCTCTCTCTCTCTCAAGACAAAGAAGGATACGGGAAGTCCCAAAAACATTAGCGAGCACCTAATTTTAGACGTAGAACTGATAAAATTTGCATGGTTTAAAGTGTACGTAAACAACATGGTGTTGCTGCAACACCCCGTCACACTTAGCGCAAGGATTATGTGTAACATATTGAAATATCACACTTGGAATCTAACAGAACGCACACTTCTCAAGTGCTTCTTCGTCATTACTTCGGATATGTTTACATCCTCTTCTCTTAACAGTGTTTTAAACTGTTTTGATTGAACTAACTTATTTTAATTGTCTCCATGTTATAGATAGATATATATATACAGAATATATATATATATATATATATATATATATATATATATATATATATATATATATATATATATATATATATATATATATATATATGTGTGTGTGTGTGTGTGTGTGTTTGTAATTTTAATGGGAATCCATTGTAACAATTCTAGTTGATTTTGGATATTCTCTTCATATAAACATAACGGTAACGTTGTTGATTTTTGTATTATATTATGATGCTTACTGTAGAAATATAGAAACCCCTTTTTTAAGTCAGGCATTTTACATGTGTTATAAAGAAATTACGTCTAATCTGAATTTGTTAAGTACCATAAGAATTACACCTGTTCCAGAGAGGAGACTGCTATCAGTGTATACTTTTGGATAAATATAAATGACACAATTATTCAGAAGGGTATAATGAAGTGATCCTTAATTAATCTCATATATTTAATCCCGCTTCGTACTTAAGATTTATTTAGGAATTTAATTAATCACCCATTCAAAATTTAAGCGCTTCTTTGGATACTGCGAATTTTCTCTCTTTCGATTAATGAAAATTAGTCTGAGCATATCGGATGTCAAGTCGAGCGTAGAGAGAAAAATACCTACTCATGACATGCAAAGATTATCACCGTTTGATGTACGCGGCTAACAGCTGATACTGTGATGACATGCACAAGCTGTAAGTATATGGAAAGTGTACCGGTATGGTAGAGTAATATCGGATACTCTCGCTGACACTACATGGGATTGGATGCCTCTTCAGGTGTTTACATAATTTCGAACACCCATATGAAGTATTGCTTCTCATATATTGCGCTAGTCACCGCTAACCTCATTAAAGTAAAAGAAAGAAAGAAGCAATGACTCTGGCTCCACATCGTCTTCTTTGTGTGCTGCTTGAGTTCACTGATTTAGAGGTGGCGCCTTAATGGCAAATAACTCAAATACAGTCACTTTGCGTGCGCGCGCGCACACACACATATATGTGTGTGTGTGTGTGTGTGTGTGTGTGTGTATGCGAGTGCGCAAAGTGACTGAATTTGAGTTCTTTGCTATATATATACATAGGCGTGCGAGCCAGGCGGGCTTTTGGCGGGGGGGGGGGCTGCAGCCCTCCCCAAGATTTGAGCAGACAAATTTTTCGGGAAGAGTAGCCAATGTCGCAAGGCTATTCAACTGGCTATTCAACAACTGCAATTTATTTCTGTAACAGCTACTATTCATTTAGTATATTACATTAAAAAGTATAAACCATACTAATTAGGCTACTCAGTTCAGTTTATACTGTAGGCTTTATGTAACACTTGTAAATGTAGGTGAAATTTAGCAGTTAACCTTCATCTGTACATGGTGCGTAGAATAAATGTGCAGTGTCTTCATGAAGCGTAGTGTCTTCCTTCACACACACACACATTATATATATATATATATATATATATATATATATATATATATATATATATATATATATATATATATATATATATATATATACATATATACATATATATATATATATATATATATATATATATATAATATAATTGCTTGGATTTACAGGCAAAATATATTTCGGCCAGAGAGAGTTCAGGCACTCCAGATGAGAAGGGTCCCGTACGCCTATGTGTGTATATGTGTGTGTGTGTGTGTGTGTGTGTGTGTGTGTGTGTGTGTACATTTCACTCAGCAAGTCTTTAGTGATGTTGTTACGAACCTCACACCCTCTTCTTGATGCTGGTATCCGTTTACACCTTGTATACTAGTACTAATACGGTGGGCCTTTGTGGTCCACAGTACTAGCAGATGTGAGCTAAGCCACTCAATTTGGCTAAATGTTTTTCATAACAAAGGGTGGCCCCAGAGGGAAAACAAGACAACGGTTGCTGCTGAATTAATGATGGTCCTCAGTGCGGAAAATTTTGACAGCATTGGCTGATCTGCACACCCATATACAAGGTTCGTCTGCAATGCACTAAACCCCTATCCCTATCTTAACTGTGTTCTTATTTCTTTTTCTGTTAAACCATTTATACTACACAGATTTTCCATGGATGTTCATTATTATCCTATTGCAGAACTGCATTTGTTTTCGTTACATTAAGCCAGTCACTTTGTTTACCAGCTTTTCAAATCTGTTTCTTAAGTCTGGATTTTCTCTTTTTCAAGCTTGCATCTTTCACTTAAATCAACCTCTCTATTTTTGTGGTAACAACTGAGTTACTAATGATGTGGGAATCGTTTATACACTCCTTAGTAAATCTCAGTTGCTCATACTGTCTATTTTCTGAACAAAATATTTTCAACCATATTCACTATCAGCTAATCTATATTTACAATGATTTTAAACATCACTTATTATTAAGGCTTTTTTATTTGACCAGACATTGATATTACTTTATTTGTGTAGTTGATCTGACTATGTAAATAAAACAATAATTCAATTCAGCATCATCCTTTCTTTGTCTCATTGGCAGACAAGAGCGACAACAATTTACTTCCATAAAGGAGAAAGGTGAATAAATGAAACAGATTGTTTTGAGACTGTCTGGTAATGTGGAGAGAATGAAGGACAGTAAGATGATAAGAATGGCGCATAATCAAAAGATGGTACAGAGTGACAAAGGAGACGAAAAATGGCGAGGCATATTATGTAGAATTGGGGCTCAAATGTCTAGGATGTGCAAAGGACATGCAAGATAAAGGCAATTGGGCACTGTGTATAGGTGAGGGCACCAAGCAGCACATAAGCGTAACAGGTAGGGGTATGATGCGGCTGATCCTTGTGGAAGTTTACTGCAAATGAGATTTCTTCCTTGATTGAACATGCAATTTAACGATAATTGTAACAGTGGGTATAGTCTTGTCTTTCACTTCTGTACGGAGAAGTATATACTATATATATATATATATATATATATATATATATATATATATATATATATATATATATATATATATATATATATATATATATATATATATATATATATATATATACAGTATATGTGTGTGTGTTCTGTATGTGCGTGTGAATAAGTATATGAAATGTGTGCAGCGGCATATGAGCTTGGAGTTTTAATTAGGTAATTCAGTTTATTTAATAACGCAGTATGACAACAACGTTGATGGCTTGAGTGTATTTTCAGGATATGACTTGCTAATACAGACATAAATGTTTCAGCCCACTGCAAGATGCTCGTAATGTCTCTCTAATAAGTGTGCGAACTTTAGCCTTTTCTTTTCCATTAGACAGTAAATTAAATTAAAATTATAAAAATAAGTTGTTAAATGCCTTTTGAGGTAGAATGAAGAGTAAATCTCATATCTAAATATAAAAATGCCATCGAAAACTCTATAGAACTACCTCTGTCCTTCTTTTGGCGAGTGTTTATTTTTGTTCGTGTTGGTGTTGATGTGATTTTGTTTCCCGTGATATTGTTGTTGCAGAGTTGTTCGTGTTATGCATAGCCTCAGTTCTCCAACAAAACACAAGAGTCCTACGGATGGTTGATGAGACGGTTTCACCATGGTGGGTCTTTTAAGGTTGAAGTTATTCATATTTGTCACAACCCGACTGAAGCTATGTGGCGCGTAATGTGTGATGAGAGGAAATGGTGACCTCTTCGGTCACTTCACACTTTCGGAATGCCGGCTAATTTCCGAACGGAGCCTAGTCCTATCCGGAGTGTAGGCCTACAGCAGGCTAACTAGAATTTTAGGCGACTGGAGATATGCAAGTGTGGTATTCAGATGTTAAGTTTCGGCAGAGTAACCCGACAGGGCCAGGCATTTCACTCTTAGCCTAAACTAGCGGTTGGTAGGTTAGCGTAGTCTAGGGTGGCCAAAACTAGGTGTTGGAATCGTGTTGCTTCAGTAGGCTTTGTAATATTTGGAAGCCCAGGTAGGTTAGTAGGCCTAGTAGATAGAGGGGTAGAATGCAGGGGAGGGAGACAGGTAGGCGCTGGGCATTTGAACCAACTACCACATATGGGTAGCCTAGGCCTAGGGTATGACCTACGCTAACCAAAACAACCTTTCCTATAGTGTCGTGCCCAGGCCTTACCAGAACTTGCCTGACATAGGGTTCCATGCCAGAAATGCCTGGGGCTTTGGGGCACCTGGACCCCCCCAAGTAACACTGAATATCAGAAATAGATTGATAGGTCTCAATTTCCATTTGGACCCATGGGCTGGCACTGGCTACGACCTAACCAAAATAACCTTGACCTAACATTTCTTGGTAGAACTATAGGGTAGATCCGCGTCGCCGACAGCACTATAACTTCACTTTTTCTACAGTTTTTTGGTTGCTAATTATGAATTTACCTTTCATTTTTGGCGCTCAAGTGTAATTAACCCCCGAAGTCCATCCAACAAGGGGTTTCCGTACGCGATCTTCACAAGACAGAGCACGGCTACGTCTGTTTCGAACGGTTCATATCCCGCCTGGCAAGCGCAATAACTTGTTAATGTATGGGTATCCAACCCCCCCCCTGGGCCAGTACTAAACACGGCGAAGGGACATTCCGTTTGGCCGACAACAAACAGATGCACCGCCAGTATCAGAACCCCAAAAATTGTAGAAAAAACCAGTTGAAAAGGTAAAAACAGGCGCGGAGCTAATATATAGAATTACCCACCACTTAGAGTGTCTTGCCCTGACTTAAGCAGAGCTTACCTTTCTACCCTGAATGAAGGTGCCATGCCCTGACCTGGAGGGGGTTAGGGCACTTTTGCCCCCCCTCCCCTCCCATAGACTGGACTAGGCTACCCTTTTGTGGAAGTAGGTTCAAATCCTTGAGTTTTGTCATGATATTTTATCAAAAGCAACAAATGAACTATTTTCAAGATTGACAAAAATTGACCAGGTAAGTTACTTTAAAGGTGGTTCAAAGCTCATAGAGTAACTTTTATTCTGAGGAGGTTTTCACCTGAAGGCATAATTACCAACACCTACCCCTTTCCCTACTCTGCCTACTACCATTTTGTTGAAAGTAATTTTTTTTTTATTTTTTGCCGTTATTGTTTGTGCATCTATAAACTTAGGTTTATAGAAGCTCATTTATAAGCTTAGGCATATCTGACGAGGTAAAATTAAAAATAAGTAAATTTCACTGACATGATTGGTAAGAAATGCCAAAATCACAAGATAGCATCCAGAAACGTAAATGGTTCTTGTGTGTAATCAGTAATAATTCCCGAAAATGTAAAGAATGATAATGGGACTGGGCAGTAACAGATATTGTTCTTAACTTTGTTTAGCGTAATATAACCTGGAACATGGCTCATTACCTACCCCCTGCACATCTCCATCTTCATTTAAGAGTTGCTTGTAAAGTATAAAATAGAAGTTCAGGAATGCATACTACCCTTATCCCAGGGTGGCATGCCCTCCCCAGCTGGGATTCCTTATCCCCCCCCCCACCTAACTAACCTAGACCTAGCTTGCTGCATATCACATGTGAAATACATAGATGTATTCTTACCTGACCAAATGAAAATTGCCAGGAGAGTGGTGGCCCCCATATCTTGGAAACCCCTTACCATTGCATACACTTACTATGTTGCTTATCTCAAGATCGGGAAATAGAAGGTTGTGGTTCACTAATAGAAAAAGGGTGTACAACACCCTCCTCCTACTTCACAGTATTTCCTGTGCGCTTTTTCATATAAAAGTTCCATTAGATGCATTAAGGGATATGATGTGCACAATACATCGCCTTTTTGGGAACTTCAGCAGAACAATTAAAGTTCCACTTATCCACTTCAGGTCTACAGATGCCTGCTGGAGTATCAGTTGTTCTGCAGAGATTAGCCTACTCGATGCGTGTAGAAATTCATTGTGTTACTTCGTGATCATGGTTATTGTTATGCTAACCTTATCATGGGTGCCCCTACCTCGTGATGTTGTGTTGCTCCTCCATTGCTTAATCACTTATTTTTCTACATTTTGTCTATTGAAAATCCTTTTCCACAACAGTGTGTTGCAGTTCTGAGCATCTCTGTGACACTATATGTTACAGTTGATACGAAATACTATATACTTTTACCACAGCATCCACTCAACAGCTTTCCTGGCTATACTACTCCATATTTTTTGTTTCCTGTTATCCAGAGGTTTTTTCCCTTTTTGCTGATATTGATTGTGGTTTTTTTTTTTTTCATACAACTTCATCTTTGTCATGGTTTGTGTATGACAGCTTAAGCTTAGGCTGGCCTGATGTAAAACACACACTGCTTAGGGTTTTATTAGTACAGAACACAGGAATTACTCATCATTGCTTAATTTTTACTGTTTTCTGTGAAAAAAAATATGCTTGCGGAATAGACAGCCAGCAGTAATAGTAAACTGCCATTTCTGAGGAATAATGGTAGGAGAAAAAAAGGAAATTTATTTGTGCACTGCATGGGTTAATAGTAATGATTGCTGCTTCCAATTCTCCTGTAAACACATTGTAAGCTGCACATAATGGTTCCCAGGAACCACCCTTTCAGAAGTTGCTTTGTAGCTTCCTTTATTAGTTACTTTAATAAACGATGATTCCATGCTGTTCCTTGATGGAGACCTCCGTATATTTCAGATTTTCATAATATACTGTACTTGGTATGTGTCAGGTTTATGTCAGCTAGGTTCCTCTGCACCCCAGAAGGAAGGAAATTATGAGATAGGAGCAAGTTTAGAGGTCCTTTGAATTGCATAGCATAGCCAGCGATGATGCTTGCCATAAGGAATTTTTCTGTTGCCCTGTACTTTTTTAGTATAGCTAATTGCTGTCTTTGGTACTCTGTCAGATGCCTTTTAACAGTTATCAGTTTTTACTGTGTATCTCAGTAATGTAATCTTTTACTATATACTTTCACTGTATTGTGTGTAGCATATTAATTTGTAACATTCTTCTCTTACCTCCATCATTTCCTTTCTTCTTGCCTTTTGTTTTCATGTATCCTTGTCAGTTCATCAGTGACTTTTACTGCATTGATTATTATTTTTGATGGTTGTAGAGCTTTTCTGCTCCTCTTCTACCCCAGGGTTCATCTGTTATGTCAGAATCTCCCTATTCAGTTATTTTCTTTGCCTAGCCCATTCTAGCTATTCTTTCTTTTCATCTTGTTCTTCTTTTCACATACATTACAAATACTGTCAATTATTTAGTCTTGAAGTATGCTGTTGCCTGTGTAAAACAGACCATGGAGTGGGAGAATGATGTGAGGTTAGCCATTTAATAAATCCATAGTTTTGGTGAAGTTCAACTTCATAACCAATCCCATAGACTACATCACTTCCACCCATTTCAGAAATCTAATGAGACAAGTCTACAGTAGAGCATATTGAGTATTTTCATAGTTTAGGCAGTGAATATTTACCTAAAAAATTGGGATTGTTTCCTCAGTATCTTGACATCATTAGGTTGTAACTGGCCTAGTCTAAAGAATACAGCCATTGGCTATGAGCTCTTCTAACCATTACTGAGACTTGTCACAGACATGAAGAATCTACCACAAGCTCCAGTGGTTCACAATAGTGTCATATGAGATGTACGTTTTCTGTGTTTCTTGTCAGTTAATGTAGGGAAGGGATGTGGAGGGGAGGGGAGGGGGGACCAGGAAATAAGAGGATGGGGATTTTGCCAAGATAGCCTTAGAAAGAAGAAAAAACTATAATTAAGGTATTGTATCACAGTGGATGCATTGAATGATAACTGAATGGGGAGGTTTGGAATCAAGTTTAACTTTTGATATATATCTTTTGTCTCATTATCTGGAATTTCTAGGATTCTTATGTCAAGATACTGTTTGAACACAATCTTGACAAAATCAACTGTTCAACCTCACCAGCTATTTTACTTTGGCATGGAATATGCAGGACTTTCTGTTCATAAATCAAAGAAAAATTATATATATACGTGTATATATATATATATATATATACACTGTATATATATATATACATATAATGAGGAATGTTAGCCTGGAAAGCTTGTAATTGTCTGAATAAATAACTCAGATAGATACCATCCAGTTTCAGTGAGGTCCTGTTAGTAATTGTATTAATGCATAGAACAATTGTGTAATATATACAGATATATATATATATATATATTTATTTGTATTTATGTATATATATATATATATATATATATATATATATATATATATATATATATATATATATATATATATATATATATATATATATATTTCTAAAATAAATTCAAATTTTAAACATCTGACTTACCTGGTAGTTATATATATAGCTTAAGCCCTGACGTCACGGCAGAATTTCAAAACTCGCGCAATCGCCGATGGGTAGTCAGGTGTACCACCTGTGCGCCCTCTACCCAGGTACCTGTAACCATTCCAACTATTCCTCAGATCTTCCCTGCCGCCGTACCGGTTGCATCGTTAGGAATTTCACTCGTTTGGCCCGTGTTTTCGCAGTGTTTTTGGTGAAGTACACTTTGGCTTTGGCTTTTGCTTCTTTTGATCTCTCTTTACGATTTTCCTTTTTCCAAGATGTCTGACTCTACTTCGAGTGTGAGAATGTGTGTGAGGGGATGTAAAACCCGGCTTGCTAAAGCCGCGTTAGATCCCCACTCAATTTGTGTGAATTGCAGAGGTAAGAGTTGTGAGTTGAAGGACAGATGTGATGAATGTTTGGGTTTATCAGAGAAAGAGTGGATGGATTACTATCGCTATGTTTCTAAGCTTGAAAGGGATAAGATCAGAAGAGCCGGGAGTAGTAGGTTTCACTCTTCGAGAGATAGTCAGGGAGTTGACAATTCTCCTCTTGTTAATAATGCTATTATTCCTTCCCCAGTAGTGGTAGTTCCAGATCCCCCCACTGATACTGATAATGAGCCAACTATGAAGGATATGATGACGGCCATTCAAGCCCTTGGACAAAGGGTAGAATCCCTCGCAAGAGACAGAGAGGATTTATGGTCGAATGTGAGAGATCTTAAAAACTCAAGTGTTAGTGAGAAAAATAAAAGTGCAAGTCTTGTGGAGGGTGCGATTGCTCGGTCCTGTCATGCTCCTAGTCCGAGACCTCTTCCAAGCTCACCAACCCCTGTGAGAAGGAATGTCGACAGACGAAGGGAGGCGAGAGGCTATAGCTACCGAGCAGTCGTCCCCTCGAGCGTACCTGTTGACGCTTCCCAGGACGCCCGCCCTCGCCATAGGCAAGGCAAGGTTAAAGTGTTTTCGTCCTCGTCGGAAGACGCAGTTCCCAGACGGGCTGGCATCGTACGTCCGAGTCAAGACCCCTCAAGAGGAAACTTTCTTCTGTGGAGCGGCGTCGGGAAGTGACGCTTCCTACTCCAGGATGTATCCATTGGAGCAGTCCAGAGCGTTCCCCTCTTAGCTCTGACGATAGCTCTCCGGTGAAAAGCAGACGTATATTGTCGCACGGGCGGCTGTCTGCTTCCGCTGAAGAGGAAATGAGATCGGAAGCGTCCCCGGAACGTCATTTCCAACATCACAACGTAGAGAAAAAATTAGTAGCTGATATTGCGGCTCCCCCTGTCGAACCTCAACAGCAGGAAGCTCCGCAAATCAGTTTAATTCAAGATATGCAACAGAAACTCTCTTCCCTGATACAAGTCTTGCAGCCTGCAGAAAAGACAGATACAGTTTTTCGTCCACCGATCGCTGTACGTCACCCTGAGGAAGCTTTTGACCGATGTCGCACAGGCAGCCAGTTCTCAAGTGACTTCAGGGTTCGGCGGGACAGCGAACGTAGGAAGAATGTTTGTCCAGCTCAAGAGGTTCCGATCGTTGTACGTCAGCCTGAGGAAGTTTTTGACCGATGTCGCACAGGCGGCCAGTTCTCAAGTGACCTCAAACTTTGGCGGGACAGCGAACGTCAGAAGTCTGGACGCCAGGACGCCTGAGCTGCTGGACGCCAGGACGTAATTCATCAAGACTTTGGACGCCAAGACGCCAGGCGTCAAGAAGTTGGACGCCAGGACGTCAGGCGTCATGAGGTTGGACGCCAAGACGTTAAGCTTCAAGAAGATGGATGCCAAGACGCCAGGCGTAAAGAGATTGGACGCCAGGACGCCGAGCGTCAGGATGATACTTTGAAAGACGTCGCTACTTCGGTCTTCTCACAATCGGAAGAAGAGAATGATGATGTCCCTCAGTCTCCTGTGGATCCGATTGAAGAGATTTCCAACGAAGACAATCTTAAAGGCCATCACCTTTCATCGGACCTGAAAAGACTTATGAAGTTATTTTCGGAAGTTTTTCCAGAGAACTTTATCCCGGCTGCTCCTCGTTCCCCGCCTTCAGAATTTACTCTTGGGAAGGTGTCTAAAAGGGCAGCATTTACGAAGATGGTTTCGTCCCGCTCGTCCAAGAGAGCGCTGAAAATTATGAATGAGTGGATGCTTTTGAAGAAGGAACAAGGAAAGACAGCCTTTGCTTTTCCTCCAGCCAAACTAGCTTCAAGGTCTAGCATTTGGTATCAAACTGGAGAAGAATCGTTCGGCCTCGGAATACCTGCCTCTTCCCAGGGAGACTTCTTGAGTTTTGTTGACTCTTCTCGTCGAGTGGCCATGGGGAAAACGAAGTTTTGTTGATCAACATCAGAGTTGGACCACCTCCTCAAAGGAATTTTTAGGGCCTTTGAGGTATTTAATTTTCTGGACTGGACCCTGGGAGTTTTAGGAAAGAAGATGGAATTATTCAACACGACTGACACTGAAGAACTCGTATATCTGATGTCGTGTATGGATAAAGGGCTCAGAGATGGTGCCAACGAATTAGCTGCGCTTTTCTCAGCCGGAATCCTGAAGAAAAGGGCCCGTCTTTGTTCTTTCCTGGCTAATGGGGTCACGTCCAGTCAAAAATCAGAACTGATTTATGCCCCTTTTTCCGCTCACCTCTTCCCTCAAGATTTAGTAAAAGAGGTCTCTTCATCCTTGGCCTAGAAAGCCACGCAAGATTTGATATCTAAGACAGCAAGAAAAGTCCTACCAGCGACTTTCATCGCTAAAAAAAAAGAGTAAGGCTGAGGCTCCTGTGTCTCAGGTGTCTCAGCCCTTTCGTGGTCAGCCCTCTGGTAGAGGTACCTCTAGGGCGGGTAGAAGAACGACAACGAGAAGAGGCGCTAGACGGAAGAAGCAGGACCTGACGATCTTCTCCTGCAGGCAGCGGTAGGTGCCAGGCTGTCCAACTTCTGGCAGGTGTGGGAGAAAAGAGGAGCGGACCTTTGGTCCATTCAACTGCTCAAGGAGGGGTACAAAATCCCTTTCCTAAAGATCTGTCACCCAGATACAGAGACGAATCCAAGGCACAGGTGAGTCAACAGCAAGTGTCTTATGTTATTGAAGAAGAACGCAGTAGAGAGAGTACGAAATCTAGATTCACCAGGGTTTTACAACTGACTTTTCCTGGTTCCCAAGAGCTCGGAGGGGTGGAGACCAGTACTGGACGTGAGTGCCCTCAACATCTGTGTACAAAAGACGAAGTTCACCATGGAGACAACGAAATCAGTGTTAGCAGCAGTCAGACAACACGACTGGATGGTCTCCTTGGATCTTCAGGATGCATACTTTCACATCCCTATCCACCCGGGCTCCAAGAAATACCTGAGGTTCGTCTTCAAGGAAGAGGTGTTCCAGTTTCGGGCTCTTTGCTTCGGCCTAAGCACTGCGCCCCAAATATTCACGGGACTGATGTCAAATGTAGCGGGAATGCTGCACACGAGAGGCATTAGGGCCTCTCTGTATTTGGATGACTGGCTCCTCAGAGCTCCTTCCTTCAATCGCTCTCTGGAGGATCTTCAAACGACAATCTGTTTATCAGAGGAACTAGGACTTCTGGTAAACAGACAGAAGTCGCAAGAGATCCTGTACCTGGGATGAGGATTCAGTGTCCGTCACCATCAAGGATGGAACAGGCCTTGGTAAAACTACAGGACTTTCTAAGGAAACAGACGTGCTCAGCAAGGGAATGGATGAGTCTGCTGGGGACCCTTTCCTCGCTAGAACAGTTTGTTTCCTTAGGAAGACTAAACCTTGGCCCACTTCAATTCCACCTCAATCGGTATTGGAGCAGAGAAGAGGGGTTAGAGACAGAGTGTATCCCCATTTCAGAGATGATGAAACAATGCCTTCAGTGGTGGAACGACCCCGTCAAGCTTCAGGAAGGCCTTTCATTAAAACAGAGGAACCCAGACCTAGTGTTGTTCTCCGACGCGTCGGACTTGGGGTGGGGAGCAACACTGGGAAAGATGGAGGTATCGGGATCCTGGACCAGAGGGCAAGAGAAGCTCCACATAAATCAAAAGGAGCTGACTGCAATCTTTTTAGCCCTCAAAGAGTTCGAGCACTCAGTTCAGGACAAAGTCGTGCAGGTCAACTCCGACAACACGACGGCGTTGGCCTACATCAACAAGCAAGGCGGAACCCACTCCAGGTCGTTGTACGAGACATCAAGGAAACTCCTTCTCTGGGCGAAAGAGAAGAATGTGATTTTATTGACACGATTCATTCAAGGGGAAAGGAATGTGAGAGCAGACAGTCTGAGCAGGAAAGGTCAAGTCCTGGCAACAGAATGGACTCTTCATCAAGACGTCTGCAAAGATTTGTGGTGGATTTGGGGACGTCCATGCATAGACCTCTTTGCCACAGCACAAACGAGGAGTTAGAGTCCTGTGTCCGGTAAGAGCTCTGAGATCTTACCTGCAAAGGACGAAAGATTTACGAGGCAAGTCAGAGGCGCTTTGGTGTTCAGTTCAGAAGCCCTCTCTGCCAATGTCAAAAAATGCGTTATCCATTTTCATAAGACAGTTGATAAGGGAAGCTCATTCAGAATGTAGTGAGGCGGACCTCAAGCTTCTAAAGGTTAAAACCCATGAGGTCAGGGCAGTTGCAACCTATGTAGCCTTTAGACAGAATAGGTCCCTACAAAGTATCATGGACTCTACCTTCTGGAAAAGCAAGTCAGTGTTTGCCTCACACTACTTGAAGCAAGTACAGACGCTTTATGACGACTGCTATACGCTGGGACCATTTATAGCAGCTAACTCAGTAGTGGGAGAAGGGACTACCCCTGCAATCCCATAAAACAATACCCTTTTTTCTTGCCTTGGAATGGTTGAAATTTTATGGTTGTTTGTGGAGATTGGACGCAGTCTTCCACAATCACTGATTTTAGTCAGGTGGTCATTTTGTTCCTTGGTGGTGCCCGGAACAAGGGTATTATAGGTTGTCTGTCACATAGAGGTTGGTACATCGGTTGGCAGCTCCTAGAGGTCTTCAGTCCCCTGGGTGGATCGCTGGACCTCTTAAGGAAAGCAGACATAATTAGGGGAAGTTCATTGAAGTCAGCTTCCTTAATCCAGGTAAGGACCTTAAGTTGGTTTATTAACCCTTAAGCAAATTCCAATGATGTTGGCTGTCTCTGACCCTCCACCAAAGGTGTCAATCAGCTATATATATAACTACCAGGTAAGTCAGATGTTTAAAAATTATATTTTCATAATAAAATAAATTTTTGAACATACCTGGTAGTTATATATAATTAAATTCCCACCCTCCTCCCCTCTAGAGACTAGGGGCATGGAAGATCTGAGGAATAGTTGGAATGGTTACAAGTACCTGGGTAGAGGGCTCACAGGTGGTACACCTGACTACCCATCGGCGATTGCCGCAAGTTTTGAAATTCTGCCGTGACGTCAGGGCTTAAGCTATATATATATAACTACCAGGTAAGTATGTTCAAAAATTTATTTTATTATGAAAATATCATTTCAACTTTTTTCATGGCAAGTAGACTGATGAAATATATTCATGATTGGTTTAAAAGAACTTACCTAAGTATTTTTACTGGATGAACAACATCCCCATTGTGGTTTTAAAGATGGCAAGCTTGTACAAAACACCTGGGTATGTACCCACAAAGAGATACAAATGAGGACTAACATGTACTTTATTGTAGCTGAGATTAAAACACACCATAAGTTACAAGCAGTGGGTTTTGTGGTTTGATTCTGAACTGAAAGCCCTTAAAAAAATACACTAAATACTTTTTATAAAAGATAATTTGTTAGAATTAATTTGCCATTTGCTGTGAAGAAATTTTTTGCTTCTATAGTACATTTTTAATCTCCATAATGTTATATTAATATATTACTGTATTATTGAGTGATTTTCTCCTGTGTCTACAGATCATACGAATCCAGTCTCCCGAGGGTACGAAGCGTGTGGAGTTGAAGCCAACAGACTCCACCAAGCTTCTGTATGAGAAGGTGCAACAAGCATTTGGTCTCCCAGGCTTCAACTTTGCCCTTTATGGGACCCGAGACAAAAAAAATGAGATTATATCATCCCCAAGGAAGACACTTAAGGGATATAAATTAAATCATGGGGACATGCTGTTTCTACATGGTGTTGATGGACCTTTACGTCATGAAGATGATAGAGGTAACCTTTTTAATATTTTGGATGGGATTTGATAGTTAAGCACTATTTAGGTGAAATTTGTTAATACTGTAGTATCATTATTTAATTTTTCTAGTCTAATGATTTAAATTTTTGGTTGCTGGCATTGTAGGTTATGCACTTGTAATCATTCATAATGGAAGGGTTCTTCGGATTAAACTTTTATGCATTGTAATTTTTGATAGGTTGTAGAAAGCATAATTTTTAAAATTCCTAATATGAGTAGATCTCATCATTAAAGGAAAAACTGGGCCATGCCTTAAACTAGATGAGTATGAAATCACTAAAGCTGTCATGTTTGGTCTATCACGTATAGTAATTTCTAGGGAAATAGAGAGAACATTGGAGTGTGTTCCTATGAGGATACTAATCTTCAGCAGTTATGTAGATATACATTCAGAAAAGGCTGTTTCAGACATTGAAGCTTAATAACATGGTAGTTAACTGCCAGTAGGTAGGTGATTGGAGTTGGAAGGTAGTATTGCCCATTCACCTGGTCATTAGCCTCCACTTTTCTTTCTGAGGTCATCAGGTCAAGTTGTTGCTGATGTGATCACAGAACTTATGTTGTTAAGAAGCATTTATTATGTTCATTATGTTTTTTTTTTTTTTTTTATTAAAGTCTCCAGGTTCACCTTATTTTAATATTTATATTACGGTTCATATAGAATACTAACCTCTGTTTATACAGCAGGACTTTGGGTTGGTATACTACAGAAACAATGTGTTTATTGCTTTCTTTGTGTGCAGGTGATTTTAAGTGAACTTTTCCAAGAGAGCCTTTTGGGTTACTGTCCTTCCTGCTCATTCCTTCCTTTTTGATCTTCAGACTACTGAGGAAAAGGGTGCATGTTGAGAGTATTCTCCTCAGGGTTATCTCTCAGGATCTCTTGTAACCAATGCATTCTCTGGTAGAAGAACTGCTAGATCTTATCCTTGGAGTTTAAATGATTTTGATGGGGAGCTGAAAGTTACATATATTCTACCTTTGTTTTTTTTTTTTGTTCGGTCTCCCAAGGGATTGACACTTTCAGCTCTCCCGTGATACTGCCCTGTGCTTGGGAGGTGCTTCAAAATTAGGGGATTTGCTGCTCTGCCCATTTGACATCTAGGACAGTGATTGTTTGTCCAGACACACAAACTTCTCCATCCTAATCACTGATATAGTTTTAGGAAAGGTCAATGCTCATTTCTCTGTTATTTTTTCTTTTTATTTGTATTTCCCATGACCAGTCTTTTCTATGTTTTTCTCCAAGAATCCCTTCTGGAGAGAGAGTGACAGTGTTAGGATGAGTTCACACTACTTTACTCTTTCTTGCACTTCTTCCATCAAGAGGCACTTTCACAATTGCATTCTTGATTCTTAGAGAAGTAGAAAGTTCTGGATAGAAGACTTAACAGGATTTTGCTAGTCTCAGCAAGCCTGTAAACTCTCTCTCTCTCTCTCTCTCTCTCTCTCTCTCTCTCTCTCTCTCTCTCTCTCTCTCTCTCTCTCTCTCTCTCTCTCTCTCTGTGTGTGTGTGTGTGTGGTCTAGTCTAGTCCCTCCCAAACTTGTTGCTCTTACTGAAGAGTAACATATGTATTGGGTTATTTCTCTGCTTGAACTGCTAAGACACAATCAGCAAGGCTTCACTGGGAATCAAGATGTCTTTTACCATAGGATGTTACTTGATTCCTGCCTTCCAAGCCTTGACTCAGAAGGGAGAAAGAAAAGGCAAGCTGAGAACAGGGTAAAACAGAATTCTTCCTCTGAGTACACTCCCATAGACCAGTGGCCTTTTGTGTCCAGCTTTAATTCCTCCTTTTGAAGAGTAAGCTAAAAATACAAAACCATCATGTCTCCTTTTCTCTTCTCAGTTTTGTTTACAATTGGTTCAGGATGGGTCAGCACTGGTTGATCCCTTAGATACTACAATACAGAGCCCAGAAAGGTGCATGATCCATACTCCTCTGGAGGCTTTTGATACTGAGCTCCTCAGCTCTTGCTTCTGGGGTAATCTAAGTTTTTCAGGAGGTGAGTGTACAGTAGAAGCACAACACAGCCATGACCTTTTGCCATTTACTTGCAACCAGTTCTTATTTCCACATTAATCTTCGTTGAGGAAGTGCTCACATGCTTAACCCTCCCATTTCACTGATAGTGTTGTTCTCCTCTGCTGTCTGAGGAAGTTTGGCAGTGTGGATCATTTTTACCGAAGGAAAAGTGGGTTTGATAGTCCTGTGAGTGGGCAGTATATCCTGACCCCTCACCTAAGTGAGAACTACTAACAGATGATGGTGGATTGATTACTGGCCCTAGGGGAAAAGGCTGAACTGCTTCACTGAGCTTATGAAGTTAAGCAATCAACTGAGGATGTCCATCTCCCTGATCCCTGTCATCCTGAACCTATTCTTACAAAATTTGCATTTCTCTCTAGGGATGTTAAGAAAACTGTATAATCTTGACAGCTGGGGCAGAGAAGATTCTGATGCTTTCTTCCTTTTATTTTTTTTTTAAAGTTTCTAGTGTGTTGTCTCCCAAGATTAGTAGATTCTATAGATTTTTATGTTGACGAAATGTATCTGCAGATGAGTGCAAGCTTAGTAATACAGTGCCTGTTCCAAAGAATTGCATATCTGCAGACTGCAATAACTACAGGCCAATTTCTGTTCTCCCTGTGCTCTCCAGAGTTGCTGAAAAATGTATTTTTAAGCCACTGTATAAGTATGTGTAATCTAAAGTATTGTTAACTGATAGTCAGTATGCTTATAGGGAGCAGCCAGGTACCTGTGATACTCTTTAGACTTGATATGCCATTTACAAGAGAACCTTGATAAGGGTTTTGAGTGCAGAGTAATTCAAATAGGTTTTAGTGCTGCTTTCAATTTAGTAAATCTCAAGGTTCTTAATTATAAACTACAGAATCTTGGAGTAGGTGGATTTCCTTACAGGTAGGTAGCAGTGAGTTGCTATTGGTGGTTACTTAAGTGAACCAAGACCTTTTGTGTCTGGAGTTCCACAGGGTAGTGTTCTTAGTCCACTGTTATTTTCAGTGTACACAAGTGATATGGTTGTTGACCTGGAAAACAAGATTGTTCAGTATACTGATGATGCAACACTTGTGGGTGTAGTGAAGTCTCCACTTCACAGTGGGACGAAATAGCTATTTTTGGGACAAAAATAATTCATCACTTAATTTTAGTTGTTTTATTCAGGAAATAGTTATTATTTTGTTGAATTGACATCTGAATTACCTCCACCAAGGTGGTTATGTTTGCCTTTATATATAAATCTGTCTGTCTTTCCGTCTGCCTGTATGTCTATTAACGGTATTATCCGTAAAGTTATGGGTGGATTTCAATGAAATTTTTAAGAGTGGTTGAAAATGGACAGAGAAGTATTTTATAATATTATTTCTCTTATATGGTCCCCCTTTTGGTGGGTGAGGGGTAGGGGGTGGGGAATCAGCCCCTGCCCTCCATTAAAGTTAACCATTTTAACCAAATTCGATATCTTGGATATAACAGTGAAGTAGGATCAAATATGATTTTTAGGGTAGTCATTGCACCTTATCAAGATCTAGGGGACAGAAAAGGCTCACAAGCTTTTTTTTTTTTTTTTTTTTTTTACAAAATTAACTTTTTCAAATTATTTCCTTAACATATTGGTGGAGGTATGCATTATGGGTACTTTATAGTATTTTAAGTGTTCCTTTTTTCTACAGTTATGTGTAAAACAGCTGGAAATTATACGTAATCTTATCTGACAGAAAATTTGTTTCAACTTTAAACAATCACTTCAAACAACTGGAAATTAAACTAAGCATATATAGGCTTATACTTACAATTTTACTGTACTTACAGAATGAATGTTAAGCATAATAACTAATTAGCTATGATCATAGTCATCATCACCTGAATCATCATTGTCAAGTTTTAAAAGCACTGAAGCATCATGAGGAAGACTTCTTATCTTCCTCTTTGTTCTGTTCCTCAAGGAACCTATGTAAGGATCAGAAGAACACAATAGTCTTATCATTATATCTTTACTGGTCTCTGTTCTTGATGATTTATGGCTGAATCCGTATTGGTATCTTCTAAATTCTTTATTTCAAGCTTCTTGGGCCTCCTCTGAAAGTAATCCAATAGTTATGTTGAATTGCTGAACAATGTCAGTTCTGTGTATTGCTGATTGCTGTAATCCAATAGTTATGTTGAATTGCTGAGTAACGTCAGCTCTGTGTATTGCTCTGCTGTTTGTAGTGAATATTTCTTAAATTTGTTTTGATTAATTTCCTTCCAAGAAGGTTGGACAGCAAGGATTGTATGAAGTTGCTCAATTAGAGTTACATTTATACCTGTAATTCTGGGGACTCCTCTGCATTTTGAAAAAAAATTCTGGGCACTTACCATCATTTGAGGTTTCAGAGCCCCCTGGCTTAGGCATATCAACAAGACCAACTTTAATTTTCAGTTGCCTTTGAATTGTTGTCTTCTGATTCTGCACAAGGTTTATCTCTTCCTGGGTCCTTACTTGCCACCACTTCTTGACAGGAATTCAATAAGCTGTATGTAGAGGCATTCCATACATGTGATCCATGCATGTATGGTTGAAAGGCCATGCTTGAGGTTCTCTTCAGAGATCTTTCTTTTCATAACCTGATTGATGTCATTCATACATTTGGGACTTGCTCCAAAAATGTTACAGCACTGAAATAGTGAAGTTAAATTAGATAAAGGGGTTGAAACTTTGCCATCAATCATAGTAACAAATACTTCATGGGATACATTACATTCTTTATCAACCACTGTAGGTTTGAGGCATTTCTTAGCAGAATCAATAAAATATCAATATTTTCCCTTATAAACGAAAGTCTTAAAGACCTACAATAAAAAGTGGAAGATGGAGCAGGATTTTCCCAAATTAATATTTTAGAATTTCTTTGAGGACAAGTTATCTCTAATTTTAAAGGAACAATGCACGTCATAAAAATGCCAACTTCAATAGACAAAGCTCTTTCATTTGATGAAGTCTTTTGCTTGTAAATTTGTTGACCTGTCAAACCATCAAATCCTGTTTGATATCAAAATACCCTTTGTAAATGCAGGAGTATTGCTTGGCTCATTGTATACAAATCTCAAAATTTTGTTAGTTTTGTGATCTAAAAATCTTGCAAGTTCAGCTCAGCAGAGACGTCTGTAATTTTCCAATTTTCTGGGCAAGGACAGCATTACTTTTTGGGCTCTCTAACTAGGTAATAGGGTGGATACGATTCACATTTCCTCTTTATTGCTCCTTTTCTTATCCTGTGATGTGTATTTTTTTTTTTTTGTTAGAGAACAATCCATCATTAGGGTTAATGCTTCATCTGGAGAAATAGTTTTTTGGTGGTGCTGCTAAATTTTTCAGCTTTTTTTGATGTATCGCTGTGTCCTCCTCTTTTTTAATACACTGGAAGTTGCAAAATACTGTCTATCTGGTGATTTGTCATTAATTACGCTGTCTTCCCTCTCTTATTTTTATCAGAAGCTGCTTCAAAAGAAACAGCTGTAGGTCAGCCTCTTGATGTTGAAGCCCTTGATTCCATGTGGTCATCTTTAATGGATGTGAAATGCATGGACAGCCAGTCACTTTATTTTTTTTTAAAGTCTTACTTTAATTAACACGCAGCCATTTTTAGCGCAGCTTCTTAAGATAATTTACAAACATTTCACTATCGTTAGTAGATTTGTCACTGAATTTTTCCACTGAAAGTGTTTTTGCATTATTGTCACGAAAACTTGTAAGAGTTTTGTTTTTAATTGTTTCATGCATTAACTCCAAAACATTTTCTTCTGTACAGTATAGACATTATTATTTATCTATATTTAAGTCTTTATAGATAGATATCTGAAATAAAAACATGAAATAATTAGGAAATCGTAATTTTTGAAGATAACATTTCATTTATGGAACTGACAAATTCACTTGAAAAATATTTCATATTGTGGCAGGAGGCTACTGGCAGCTAAATTTTTCATCAGCTTGTTGTAAATTGTATAGAGAAGGTCACTATAAAGAACATTTGCCCTGCTCTGGCCAGCAAAATTTTCTGCTCCTTATGAAATTTAGGGAAAAACCTTTTAATTTGACAAATCAACTGTATCATAAAAATCGTTTGCAACAAAGTAACAAAAATCTTCAAAATAGAAAATAGAACCATACAGGCAGTCCCCGGTTATCAGCGGGGTTTCGTTCTGGGGGTGTGATGATAACCGAAAATCGCCACTAACTGAAAATCGGCGATTTCCGGCGCTTTTTCGGCGATTTTTGGGCTTATTGGCGCTGAAAAGTGCCGATTTTTGGTTATCGGTGCCTCTGTTAGGTATGTATTGGCGCCAATACCTAATTATTGGTGCCGATAAGTGGAAATCGCCAAAATTGCCGATTTTCGTCGCTAGACAAGCCCCATAAAACCGGATCGCCATTAACTGATCCTGCCGTTAACCAGGGACTGCCTGTATTTGTAATCTGAGGCACTTATAGCACTAAATGAAATAAGAGAAGAAGAAAAGTAACCAGTATGGTATGCTGGAGAGAACTGAGAACTTGTGTGATATTTTTTGCCCCATACAGTACTACTATACATGTCGAAACAAGATGATCAATACCTTCAGCAAGTTGTAGCATGTTTCCATTTGTTGTGCATTGTCTAAAAAGTATGAAAATTGGTTATTCTGACATTCTATTTTTAGTAAATGCCATCAAATTCATCAAATTGAAAAGCTGATTTTTCTATTTTTGTCCATCTCTGTTCCACTGTGCACTTTTGAGAAATGAAGTTGCCCTCAGCCTCATTTGGGACATGAACTGGATCAGTGAGTGGTGTAGACAGTGGGGCATGATGCTGAACTCCAGTAAAATGAAAACACTATTGATTAGCAGATCTTTTACAGATTTTCCATCCCATCCTCCCCTTCAGGTGGATGGAACTTTGCTGAATGAGTCTGAGGTTTTAATTATTCTAGGTGTAACTTTTGACTCACATCTTACTTTTGAGAAACATCTAATGAAAGTTTCAGCAAATGCCAGATAAAATTTAGTATGTATTGTTTGTAAGGCCTCTCGTTTATAACAGAGATAAAATCAGTGCAACATAGGTTATTTGTGCTTCCTTTACTAGAATACTGTTCTGTGTGGATGTCAGCTTCTGTCAGAGATTTTTCTCTTAGATAGAGTGGTTTGTGGTAGTAGATTTCTGTTTCCTAATAGTAGCAGGTTTGACATGGACCATCAACGAATGGTCTCTTGTTTGTCACTTTTTCATAAGTAGTATTTTAAAAGAGATCTTTCACATTCACAGTTGATAAATAATCCCCTTTTCCTGCTGAGAGCAACCAGATTTGCTGAACAGCAGCACCAATATGCAGTAAACGTGCTCCGCTGTTGAACTTATCAGTTCCAGAGGTCCTTTATTCCTTACACTGTTGGACTGACAGCCTCCCAGTTGGAAGTGCAATTGAAGATGTGATGCATTACTACCCTAATACAATTCAGCTTGTATTTTAATATTTTCCTAACATTTTTTATTTATTTTTGTGCTTTTCAAATAACTGATCTCTCTCTATATTTCCCACTATCTTCTGTTATTTCTTTCAAATGAAAACACCATATTCTTTGGAAGCTTGAATTTCAAGTTAGTGGCTCCTGTGGGCTTGTTCCATATGAGTAAGTTTCAGGTTCTCAATAATAATAATAATAATTAATAATAACAATTAATAAAGGCAAAGTGACAAGTACTGGAGGGGTAAAGCTACCAGACAGGAATAGTATCAAACACATAGATGAGACAGGATACAAATACCTCGGAATAGAAGGAGAGGATATAAAACAACAAGAGATGAAGGACATGATCAGGAAAGAATATATACAGAGACTTAAGGTGGTACTCTAGTCAAAATGCAATGCCAGAAACGACGAAAGCCATAAACACATGGGCAGTACCGGTAATCAGATACAACGCAGGAGTAGTGGAGTGGACGCAGGTTGAACTCAACAGAATAGACCAGAAAACTAGGAAGCACATGACAATACACAAAGCATTATACCCAAGAGCAAATACAGACAGACTATACATAACATGAAAGGAGGGGGGGGAGAGGGCTACTAAGCTTAGAGGACTACGTCAACATCGAGAGCAGAGCACTGGGGCAATATCTGAAAACCAGTGAAGACGAGCGGCTAAGGAGTGCATGGGAAGAAGGACTGATAAAAGCAGATGAAGACCCATAAATATACAGAGACAGGAGCATGAAAAGCAGAACAAAGGTATGGCGCAACAAACCAATGCACAGACAGTACATGAAACAGACTAAAGAACTGGCTAGTAATGAAACATGGCAATGGCTACAGAGGGGAGAACTCAAGAGGGAAACAGAAGGAATGCTAACAGCAGCACAAGATCTGGCCCTAAGAACCAGATATGTTCAAAGAACAGTAGATGGAAATAACATCTCACCCATATGCTGGAAGTGCAATATGAAAGGTGAGACCATAAAACACATAGCAAGCAAATGTCCAGCGCTTGCACAGAACCAGTACAAAAAGAGGCATGATTCAGTAGCAAAAGCCCTTCACTGGAGCCTGTGCAAGAAACACCAACCTGAGGGAGTGATATGAAACAATCAGGCAAAGATACTCTGGGACTATGGTATCAGAACAGATAGGGTGATCCGTGCCAATGGACCAGACGTGATGTTGATTGACAAAATCAAGAAGAAAGTATCACTCATTGATGTGGCAATACCATGGGACACCAGAGTAGATGAGAAAGAGAAAAAATTATACGGATCAAGACATGAAAATAGAATTAAGGATATGGCATATGCCAGTGGAAATTGTACCCATAATAATAAGAACACTAGGCATGATCCCAAGGTCCCTGAGAAGGAATGTGGAAAAACTAGATGCCGAAGTAGCTCCAGGACTCGTGCAGAAGAGTTTGTACCAGAAACAGTGCACATAGTGAGAAAAGTGATGGACTCCTAAGGAGGCAGGATGCAACCTGGAACCCACTCTTTAAAAACCACCCGGTCACATAGGATGACTGTGATAGACCAAAAAAAATAATAATAATAATAACAACAACAACAACAACAACAATCATGTTAATGATCTTCATTGGCTAACCCTACTTTTGCTGAAGGCATATCCTTATAAGACTTCAGGCTTGTATATTTAAGGAAAATGTAAAATATCTTGTAGTAGCAATATGCATAATGAGTTCATCAGAAATGTTCTCATTATCTGTTGGATCGTAACAGAACTTGCCTTGATTTTAAATGTTTTGTTTTGACACATTTCATATCTGAAATCTAAAAGGGCTAATTGTAGAGTTGCTGTTCAATTTTAAAAATTTTTGTCTTGATTTTGAGAAATTTCGATTGGCTTGTGAGGGCTTGTGTTGACTTATTTCCTTAAAATCTTTGTTTGTGTAAAGTGTAAGAAAAATGCAGACCAAACACCTACAATGTTATATCTACTTATTCTAGGTTTCTTGAGTAGATGCTGAAATAATGATTTTTATGACAAAATCAATTTTTTAGGTACTTACCCTCTATCATTAGCTTTATCCTTAGCTACTTGGCACGGGTTCAATAAGTGTTAAAATTGAAACAGTCGTTAACAAAAGCTTCCAGTAATTACTCCCCCACCCTTTGTAGGGTGGGGGCTCAGACAACGGTTGTTATGGTTGTTCATTCTACTCTTAATCTCTTAAGAGGGGAGGAGGGAGGGATTTTTTATCTCTTAAGAGGGGAGGAGGGAGGGATTTTTTATCTCTTAAGAGGGGAGGAGGGAGGGATTTTTTAATGATCGAGGTTAAGTACCTAAAAAAAAATTTTCATGTGTAACTTATCAAGTAATTATATTGCTTATATAGTTTCACTCCCCTGGCAGCTTAATTTTGAAATTCATGGTAGCGCTAGTGTTGGTGTAGGTGACTAGTCCCCACCCACTTTCTGGGTAAGAGAGGAACGACTTAAGCAGCGAGATTCAGTTGTTTTTCTCCTGGCTTCGACAATGGTTCAGCTGTGAGCAGTCAGCTTAAATTTTGGCTTTCTTTGCTTTTCCTTTTGAGATTCTTCAGTGGGTGAAGTACTGGTAGCCTACAGCTTTTGTATTTATCTTAGGTTCTCTTAATGAGCCTGTTAATTTTCAATTTAGGATGCTTTTTCTTCAATTTGACTTAGATTATAACTCGATTGTTGACTTCTAAGACTTAGTATGTCTGACTCTAGTGCTACTAGCCTACACTATTGCAGCAAAGGCTGCAATACTAGACTCACTAAAGAGAAACATGACTCACTCTATGTGCATAGAATGTAGGGGACAAGAGTGTTCAGGTGATCAAACCTGTGACAAATGTTCAGAGTGGGATGCTAAAAAATGGAAGATTTTGGGGTCTCATTTAGCAAAATTAGACAGAGATAGGAAACCTAAGGCGGCCACTAGAGCCGAAAAACAGGTAGTAGATAGCAAGACCATATTAAGTTCTGCTGATGATGATATTCCTGCTTTACCTTTGCCTGCTCCCTCTGTGTCACCTGTTCCCAATTCTCAGACTATTCAACCTACTCCTTTACCCAGTTCTCTCGCTTCCGAACCCGACCCCCTTGCCAGCCTCAAATACTGTGAATACTGTGACCCAGTTGGGTGCTTCAGTGCATGTCCTTATGGACAAAGTGGAAAAAGTGCTAGTGTTAGTGAAGTGTCAGTGGAGGTGACAGCTGCTCGTCCCACCGACACTCCTAGGCAAAGGTCACTGGCATAGTCCTACACCTGGGAGCAGTCATACCGGAGGCCCAAAGAAGGTCGGTGGGGTGAGCAGTTGTCACCTCAGTTGGACCTGTTGGAACTTCCCAGGTTGTGGCAAAGGATAGCAGTTGGAAAGGCATCCAAATAAATAAATAAATGTAAATAAATAAAGTGGAGTAAAATGCCATGTACGAACTCAAAACACATTTAGTTCCCCTTTGCTCCAGAAGGAGATCGATAGGGATAGAACCTTTACTTACTTGTTCATAGCAGAAAGGGAACACGTGGATTTTGTGTCAAACCTATCTAAAAATTGATTTCGGGAAAACACCCCCATTCGTGGGTTTTTTCATTGAGAATATTCATTAATTAGTATATTTTGATGTTACTTTCATTGCTAAATACATTTTTTATAAAATAATGATTTACTAATTTTCAGTTATTAAGATTAATAAGATTAAATAATAATAATAATGATAAAATAATAATACTGTAAGATTAAATAATATGTAATATTAGATGACATATGTAATGTTTCTCTCTTTCTCCCTTCCTATTTCAGTTCTCTCTCTCTCTCTCTCTCTCTCTCTCTCTCTCTCTCTCTCTCTCTCTCTCTCTCTCTCTCTCTCTCTCTTACTGAGGTGAGAGAATATATGTTTTGTATGATAAATAAATGATTTACCTAATAATAAGTAATAATTTTCAAATAGTAATATAATAATAATAATAATATACTCTAATTACAACATTTATGCATTTCTATAGCAAGTAAATGAAAAAATTTAAACAACAAATTTCACCCCCAATCTTTTTTCATGAGTTTCAGAGATATGGGGGAGGGTGAACCTGTCAAATATGTCAAGTAACCTGACAACAAGGGTTGGGTGGTCAGCGTTGCCAACCACTACAAAGGATAGTATAATGAAAAATCTCTCTCTCTCTCCAAAGGGTAGAATGTGAGAAATAAATAGCTAGATAAGTAGATACTTGGTTTATAGTGTTTTAAGAATGTAAAGGTACATCTTTGGAAGACAAAAAAAAACAAACATAAATTTTCTTGTTGTCAGATGCTTAAAGAGAAATGGATTAACATTCCTTGAGAGATTAAAGAAATAGACTCTCTCTCTCTCTCTCTCTCTCTCTCTCTCTCTCTCTCTCTCTCTCTCTCTCTCTCTCTCTCTCTCTCTCATTGTGCTGACTGAATATAAATTAGTGGTAACTCTATCTTTCTGTTGGCTGGAAGGGCTAGAAGTACGTATGTATATATTTTTAAGGGTTGCAATGTTGAAGATGACTTTGAAATGATAATAATATAATTTAAAAGATTAATACAGTAATAAGATAATAATTTAAGGTATATTTGTTGTAGGATGATATTTTAAGTATAAATTTGGTATTTGAGCTTTCAAGATAGGCAATTATAAATGTTTTTGGGGGGGGTGTTGACTATTTGCAGATTTCAACTATTCAGGGGAGTTCTGGTACAGATTCCTTGTGAATACTGTATTCACAGCCTAAGGAATAGAGAAATGCAACCTGCCTAAAGCAGTAGTGCCTTAGTCAAAAAAAAAAAAAAACTTGGACAGAAAAGCACCTCCACTGCCAGATCAGGAGAAAAGAGGAGAAAATCGCCTGTGTGATACACTAGAGACTTCCTAGCAAGAAGGAAGGGGGACAAAAGAGAGGATTCTTAGAGTAGAACTTTTTAGGCAAAGCTTTAGCAATAGGCTAGTCAAACCTCCCATGTACAAAATTTGATAGCCTAAATGAAGGGAGAGGCAAATAATCAAACCCCAACCTGGAACCTCTTAGAGAGCGGTCAGTGCTAAAATTGTAAGACCCAGCACTAAAATTCTTGTAATCCACTCTGGCAAATAGGCTGAGCTACTTGAACTAGGAAAGGTCTTTCTCAAGGCCCAACGGAGAAGACCCGGCTGACACATGGCTGGGGGGAAAAGAACACTTTAACCATGAATTACTTTCCAGCACAGGAGAAGCGTAACCTGTCCCCTTGCTGCCACTATGAACCTGTTTGTGCGCAGTTAACTCCTCACCCCTCATAACCTCATAATATTCAAAGACACACATCATCGACACCAACTGTGTTCCCAAAGAAACTCTATGGCCTACTGACTCTTGAGAAACAGTGAACTCTTCTCTGGACTCGATGATGTGGCGAGCGGCCGTGCTGAGGCGGCATGCGACCTACCTGAGGCAGCTTGCAACCTGCCTGAGGCAGCTTGCAACCTACCTGAGGCAGCTTGTGGCCTAGTTGAGGCAGTGTGCAGCCTAGCTGAGGCAGCTTGTGGTCTTGCTGAGGCAGCTTGGAACCTACCTGAGGCAGCTTGTGGCCTAGCTAAGGCGGCGTGCGGGCTCAGTGAAGCTTCCCGCAGCCTCCATGCTTCCTGTGGACTGATGGACAAATGCAAAAATCTGACACGCTTAGTCTTTGCTTGGGAAGGACAGCCCATATAAAGCACAAAAGTATAGGCCTTGATGAATCAAAACTTGGACTGTCATCAACAAGAGGGAGTCATGGCATGAACTTTTACTAACAGAATGCCTAACTAAGGACTCCGGACTCCTTGAGATGGATGCAAGCACAACGGCAACATTTACTATGGAACGTGATCGGCAGCTGCAGCAGCATAGTTTACTACAGAACATGATCAGTTACCTGGCTCGGACAAATCACTAGAATAACCATGGAACAACGAGTCAAACACAAGATCTAGACTTGTACTAACTGTCATATGCGACTGCGATCTAACTCTGTCCATGGAGGACTGAAATGCAAAGGCAGGAGACAGAGTGCAAAGTCCTAGAACATCCTGAGAGGTTAGTCCTTGACTGGAAACACCCGGGACTACCAGGCCTGTCAGCAGGGATGCCAGGGGGACAGGACAAGGCTGCGTCTGCGGAGTGGCCAAGGAACAAGGGGACACTGTCCTTGCCATTGCACTAGACACATATGTATATGATGCAAACAACTCAGATAGATACTAATCAATACTAGATTTAACCAAAACAAACAATTTAAAAAAAAAAATTAGCCTAGTACCCTTTAGCTGATAATTGGGTGTAGAAGGGTCTATATTTACTAAAGAAGAAACTATAGATTTATCTCTAACTTCTTGATCAGGTAATGATTCTGATGAAATCCTAGATTCAAGACTGTTCTTATAATCAGGTCCTAAGTCTATTTTTCTCTTCTAATTTGGTAATTATTCTCTCTCTCTCTATTTTTCTCTTCTAATTTGGCAATTATTCTCTCTTCCCCCCCCAACAAAGAACAATCCTGTAGTTATCACAAAGGTTGTCAGAATCGTAAGTCACCTCTCGATGATCCATGCAAGTAAGTACATATTGTAATGAACCTGTGTCCACAAATATTTAAGATTTAAGAAGTGGCAAGAGCAGGCTCTTTTTCATTTTCAAGATCAGTGCCACAGAGAATTATTTAAAGCCAAGGGGCAAGATCACCAACAGAGCAAAAACACAGGAAAACACTCAAAGAGGATAATGAAAAAATGCTCAACAATCTTAATTATTTATTACAAAAAATATTAATAATAGCTTAAATGAAACCCCACAAAAAGAGCTGAATAAGGGTGTACAAAAAAACCCTTCACCTAAAATAAACTCTTTCACATGATAGAACGAGAGACAGTAATTAGGAGGAGGAAGGAAAACAACCTATTCCTATGAAAGCCCTGAAAACTTTAGTAGGAGAGAATGAAAGGGAGAAGCACCTTAATCCCAAATTTTACAAAATAAACCTTAATATTACATACATAGTAAATCACTAAAAAAACCTGCTGATGTTAATATCAGTTAACCCACACCCAGGGTGATAGCACATTGAATTTATAGAAGTGGCAGCACCACCCACATGGCTGTCCAGAAACAGTCCTGAAGTCACGAGGAGTCTGGAGCCGGAGGATACAGCTCACTGACACACGTCAGCAACGTCTTTATACAGTGAACACAGTTTATATCCTTACCAGCTATCAAAACTGAATCAGGCATTTTCATGACTCCAGAGGTTAGCAGGACAAAGGCCCACAGGACAAGGGGAAAGATGGGCTGTCCTTCCAAGGGCAACAGGCGAGTCCAAGGATGCAAAGCAAATAGTAGATATAGGGGAGCACAGGCAGTGCCCTCCAGAAAGCACGGGAATGGCATCCTGCCGAAGCAGGCAGAAGGGACGAAGCTGCAACAACGTCTCCAGGCAACGTCCTCTGAAGTACAGAGAAAAAGGGGGCCCTCAAATGCAGCAAGGCATTCAGACAGAATAAAATCTCCAGAATATTGATGTCTTGCAGGAATACGGTCAGCAAAACCTCCACGATAAAGAGCCGAATACAAACTGCCTTCATCCTCAGCCAACGGTCCCCACCAAATGTGAGGCAATGAACGGGGAATCGCCAAACAAGCATTCAGCCAAATAATTACATGAAAAGAGAAAAAAACAACTCTCATGGGTGAGGTACCACTTAAATAATAACAACCTTCGGTGGGAGTGAGAAGAACCTTAACCAGCATTTCTTGTGGCACAAAAAGAAAATTAAATTGAAGTTAACTGAAAGTAATTTACTTTAAAAAAGGCCACAAATAAAAATTAAGCAAATTATTACACTATGTAAGTCAATTACTCATACGCACATCAATTACTGAATCTGGTCTATAACTTACCTTACAGAATATAATAGGTTTTGATAAGGAAGATAGAGAAGAAGAATCCATATTACCAAACACAGACCAAAAACCATACGATCCAATCGTTAACTCGGGAAAACAAACAAAATTTTTAGAGTTCTTGTCTACACTACCAGCCATGTTGACCGACGAGTAGAATGAACAACCATAACAATCGCTGTGTGATCCCCCACCCTACAAAGGGTGGGGGAGTAATTATTGGGAGTGTTCATTAACAATTGTATCAGTTTTAACACATCAAACCCACGCCAAGTAGCCACAGATAAAGCTAATTATAGTGGGTAAATTTCACCTCAAAAATTAATACTGTACTGAACTATTTTGTTATTCACCAGGGTTAGCATAGAATTACAAAAATATTGTGGTGCTGAAAAACCTCAGTCCACTACCACCCCATTCAGTATCCAAAGATAAGGTTTATGTACCACTGCATTAATGTGAATGTACTGGTTAGAGTAAGGTTACTTTTCATAAAATTTCAGAAATTGATTGACACCTTATTACCTAACTGTTGGAAGAACATTTTTCATTGTCATTTATCAGGATGTTCATAAGTGTTTAGCGTGAAATGCTTTGGTCTTGAGGGTTTATAAGTTATATAGATACCAGTACTTTGGTTTGGATAATCTTCATTTTTTTTTTTTATTTTAGGTGGTCCAAGCACTTCACAGGTTAACAATAGCTTTACAAGTGTTTCCAGTAACAGCAGTACCAGCAAGCTTCCAGCACCTGGGGAAGTACCAGTAGTTGCCAACAGCATCAAAAGTTCTGTGATTGAGGATGATGTCGATTTGACAGTTCAAAAACAGGATGGAAGAATTAGTCGGAAAAGGAATGCACAGCTGTAAGTTCATTTTTTTTTCAATTTTACTTGTTATCTCTTAACTTTAATTTTTCTAATTAGATTTTTATTTTTCTTAGATACAACTTGAAGATATCCTTTCAGCATAGTTTGTAAGTGAATATTTTTTACCCTAACTTATCTACTTTATAAGGTGGTTGTTGACCATTACTTAACACTAAAGTAAATTACTTAGTATTTAAGCTATAGAACACACATTACCTATAATACTGGCTTTTCATATTACTGTACAGTACTTGCAAAATGCCCTGTGACCTATTCTGAATTATATATCACTTGATAACTTGAATACAAATGGTTTCAGGAGAATGATGTTTAGCTGAAAATATAAATGTACTTGATGTTTTATTCAAGTACATTTTATACATGTGACTTACACCTTAAAATTTTTGGGAGGGGAGAATATTGCATATCTTGAGATAGTTTAGAAAACCAACTAATCAAGCAGACTATCCCTGACATACGGTTTTTGTTAGGATTTAAATATTTTGGGCGTTACAGTGGATAGAAATCTCGAAACTGGACATTCTTCAAAGTAGAGCCACTTGAATACATACTGCATAAGGTATAATACACATAGTAAGTATAACTGTGAAACTGGCATTTGCTGTTAAATTTAGTATTATGCTATTATAAAAAATCATGGTGAAGTGAAGATGATATAAAAGGCGGAAATTTAATGCCTTACATGAAAAGAAGTCAAAGGATTAATGGAATTAGTGATGAACATCAGCAATCCTGCATTGAAGGAAACAATCCGAGGAGTTGTGGTCAGGTGTTAACACTTCACACCATGAAAAATTAAACCAAGTGGGTGGTGAATATTTGAAGCAACAAGCAACACATCTGCCATTGCTACTACAAATCCTCTTCTCCCTGTTTTATAAAAGTTTGCTATGTATGGAACATTCAAAGGCCATAAATTTGGGCATATATGGGTGATAGGATTATGTTGTATAAAATGCATTTTGGAACAGGTTTCAAGAACAATAAAATGATTAATGAACTTCTAAATAAAACTCACGCAAGCAATTGTGGTCACTTTTATCCACCATTCTCTCACATCTACAGCTCATAAGCAATAGTGTTGCTTATCCATGACTTTCCCATATCTACCAGCACAGAATCAATAATTTTGCCTATCCAGGACTCCATTTACCAGCTTGCTTTTACAAATTCTGAGTACATGAAGTTCAGTTAAAGCCATATCCTTGTGTGGTGTGGTATTAGTTTTTTCTTTTGAATAAAAAATTTAGCCTTTTATTGGCTACATAACTATTTTTGTAATTAATTTATCTTTACTGATCCATTGTTTTCCTTATTAAAGACTAAATCCTTTAGGCAGCCTCTATGATAATTTAGAAATGTGACTCAGTGGTCTCATTAAACTACTTGTATCATAGTACTTTGGTGTTTTGAACTGCTTATAAAAATTTGGAAGTTTTTCATTTTTGAACCTTTAGCTTATTTAAAGATAGAGGTAGCTAGAAGCTTTGTGTGACAAATTTCATGCTCTTGTCCATGATGTTACAAAAAACATAACCATACTCCTCACCACTGCAAACACATGCATTGTCATTTTCCATGCATTGTGAAAGGAAGTGCTCTGCTGCTCAAAGGACCATTCCAAATAATATGGGAGGTAGGCCAAGGAGAAAAATAAGAGAAAGGTTGGCTTTAGGAACTTAAGAAGGATGTTATTTAATTTCAAACCTTAATACTTTTGAACATGTAGAAATAAATGAGGTGCCTGGAGGCTGGTAGACAAAACTGATACCTCAGAGACTGAGATCTGAGCAAGCAATAGCTATGAAACTAGTAGAGGAACTAAACTTGTAGGAAGAGGCCAATTAAGTCAAGAAAGAATGGAGCAGATGAAATTACAGAATCCAGTAAAAGTGGATGTTTCTAACTGCACCCTGATTTTGTTCTTGCACAAGTTTTTGCCAACTAGGAATATTTGTGACAAATATTTAAATTAGGATACACTGATTTTTATATATGTAACTTACCAAGTAATTACATAGCTATTAATTTCTACTTTACGGCAGCTTTAGATTTGAAATTTGCGGTAGCGCTCTGTTGTTTTGGTGTAGGTAAGTGCCCCACGCCCTCTGTTGTTTTGGTGTAGGTAAGTGCCCCACCCACTTCCAGGCAAGTATAGGTTCAGCATAGCTGAAGACCTCTGTTTGTTTCTGCCGCTCAAAGACCCAACATCGTTGTTAAGCAGCTTTGTTTTTGATTATCAGGATTGTTCACCAGATGGTGTTGCTTACAATCAAAGGATTTGGTGAAGTGCAGTATTCTGCACTTTTGGTAGCCTCTGCTCTAAATTACTTTGCTTTGTTAAGCTTAGTTCGACTTTTAATTGATTTTGACTTATTATGTCAGACATCAGTGTTTCTAGTAACCGGTACTGTAGCAAGGGCTGCAATACTAGGTTGGCATCTTCTAAATATGACTTACATTCTATTTGTTATCATTGCCGAGGACAAATTTAGTCTCCCGACTTGACGTGAGGATTGCAAAGACTGGGACAACGGTAAATGGAAAAATTTAACTTCTCATATAGACAAGTTAGGAAAGGATAGGGAAAGGCCGCTGCTAGAGCCGAGGCTAGGGTATCAGTGTCTTCTCCACCTAAACCGGTATTTTCGATACCTGTGACCAAATTTTCTCCTACTCCCAGTTCTCTTGTGCTCTCTTCTACTCTGTTACATGGCTTTCATCCCTCTGAATGCCTGTTTGAGCCACTTCACACTTAATCATTCAGGGACTTATGTAGGAAGACTTTTTCTGGTCGCTTTGGCCACAGTGAAAAGGATCAGTGAGTCACAAGCAAGTTGGCTTCTCTCAAGAAGATGCAGTATGCATGTTCTTAGCAAAGAACGAAAACCCTTCGAACCCATGGCCTTGATCCTTCACTACCAAGGGTCTTACAGGGACACTTAGACCTTCAGACCAAGAGAGAGAGTTATGCCCAGTGAGGGTGTTAAAACACTACCTCAAAAGAACCAGGAAGATCAGAGGGGATTTTCATAACCTCTGGTGTTTAGTTAAAAGCCCAACACTTCCTCTCCCCAATATTGCTCTTTCCTTCTTGAGAGATGTAATTATTGAGTCTCACTTGGGTATTCAGGAAGATGCCTTACCCTTGTTTAAAGTAAAAGCCCATGATATTCAAGCAGTAGCCATGTCGTTGGCTCTTAATCGCAATCTTTTCCTATCTGTAATCATCCAATTTGACTTACTGGAAGTGTCGATCAGTTTTCGCCAACCACTACATACATGATGTGGAAACATTATTTGAAGACTACAGTACTTTAGGTCCTTTTTCCGTGACTGGCATGGCACTAGGGAACGAGGGGTAGAAGTACTTTTTCTATTTCCTCTGTCTCCTCGCCTTGTTTAAGGTCGTCGAGTTTTAGGAAGCCTGGGGATACTTGGTACCTGGAGTACCCACCAATCTTTTCTTTTAATGGAAGGGTATTGTTTTTAATTTGGTATACAGGTAACAAAGTTTTCTATATCATGCCCAGGGCAAGGGCACTTGTTTTGTTTTGCTTTGGAAGTCACAGGAGTGCTCCCTGACTGCAAAGCTCCCACTAAAGTAGGGACAACTCCTGACATTGCTGGTCATGCCCCTACAGGTCGAAATGAGCAACGACCAAGAGGTAGTATCTTCCTGCTGTAGCTCTCTCATCAGTTAAGGTTACATCAGGCATTTCCACAATGCTGGCTTTGTATCTGTTTCAAATTCATTTTCATTTATAAATGTTTTTTTGAGTAGTACATGTCCATGAGTCCCACCTCCTGTCAATGTGGGATTCAGCTATGTAATTACTTGGTAAGTTACATACAGTTGACCCCCGTTAATCCAGATATCGGATAAGATGGACACCGAAGAGGGTCAGTCGATTTAAAATACATAATGTTCAACCACGATTTAAGATAGTTACTGTTCCTCCACTCGTTGCGTACCGTTTTCCTTTTTATTTACCAAAGGTAAATACTGTAAAAAACTTCATTTATATTTGTATTTTTTATATACTGTTTTGTATTTATACTGTACTAAACTGAAATTGTAACCAATTTAACTTGTGCACGATGCATACCGTCATTAAGAAACGCTATTGGTTGGAACAGTAGGAAGTATCGTAGCCAATCACTGAGCATTAACAGTTTCACCTATCTGCTGCCCGACTGGTAGATACAGTACAATGCTTTGTATGTTTTTCAGGAAAGAAAAGACATGACAAAGGAAAACTTTACAAAGACAAAAGCTGAGTTACTGAACAGTACTTTTTTTACGTGGCAAATGACGTGAGAGAGAGAGAGAGAGAGAGAGAGAGAGAGAGAGAGAGAGAGAGAGAGAATGTATTGCCAGTTCCCTCTATGCAACGTACTTGTCTGTGTTTACGTGGCAAATGATGTGAGAAAGAGAGAGAAAAATGTGTGTGATGTGATATATATATATATATATATATATATATATATGTATATATATATATATATATATATATATATATATATATATATATATATATATATATATATATATATATATATATATATAAATATATATATATATATATATATATACTTTTCTTGCGATATATATATTTTCCCAATTTATCGTTCGTCTGGCAGCCTGTATTGTCTCGCTGTTGGTACCATATTTCTAATGCATTCAGTGATACTCAAGCTATCATATATATATATATATTCATATATATACTCTTATATATATATATAAACTATAAGAAAGCAGAAATTGTGACCCTATGGCAAGTCAATGTCAGCTATTGCAAGAATGTCTTTCCTGTAATACTCCAAGACAGTGATTCATCACTGAATAAGAAAGGCTCAGGAGGCCCATAAAACATAACATTTTAAAAGTTGTTATGGAACATCCATCAACCATTTTGAATAAAACCCTGATCTGTTTTCTGATGCAACATGTCGATTACAGAAAGACCTTGGTCTCCCCATGTCGTGTTGCAGCAAAGAAGCCACTCCTCACTAAGCCTATGAAAAAAAAAAAAAGGATGGCTTTTGCATATTTGAAGTGGACTGAAAAGTAAAGGGTAGTTTTTAGCGATGATCTATATTCATATAAGCCCCAAGGATCTATATGCATCAAAATACACAGTCATGTGATCCATATGTGATGGTATATGTTTCATATATATTATATTTTCTCCCATATATATAATGGATATTGGAAAATGAATTAGTCCCATACAAGGAACTTTTGGGCATGCGTGTATTTATGCAAGATGGAGCACCTTGCCGATTTCACAAGGTCACAAACCTTCTTAAGTTTAATATTCAGAAATGGACTGGCCAGTGATAAAAAAAACCCATAATTGCTGGGCATACATGATGAGAAAACGTCCCTCCCAAATTGAAGGATGCCATATATTTTAAGATGGATGCAATATAAAGATTTAACACATTCAATGCCAAGAAGGTTAAAAGCTGTATATAATGGAGAAATGTCTAAGTATTGAAAAAATATAAGTGAACTAAAATTTTCCCTTTTATTTTCCTTTTTTATATCATTGCTATGATTTGTTTACAAATGTAGTGATATTCGTTTTTTTCACATAACTGTATATATATATATATATATTATATATATATATATATATATATATATATATATATATATATATATATATATATATATATATATTTATATATATATATATATATATATATATATATATATATATATTTTATATTTTTTTTTTTTTTATATATTATATATATATATGTATATATATATATATATATATGAATGTCTTTTCCTGTAATACTACAGTGTAATATATGAATATAAGAAGGCCCATAAAACACTAATGGTTTCAACCCAAATAGTGTTTATGGGCCTTCTTATATAATATATATATAATATATATATATCATATATAAAAAAAAAAAAAAAAAATGACTTTTTTATCACATCACCGTGATTCATATTCAGTCAGTAAGCTACAAACGTCCTTTAATATCAATTATATCTCGAAATAATATATTTTCATATATATTTTGAAGGATTTTTTTTTTTTTTTTTTTTGGTTGATAATAAGTTATTCTCATTGAGCAAACTTAAGGACTACAGGACGTTTGGCCGTGGGTTAAAATGCATCCATTATATATATATATATATATATATATATATATATATATAAATATATATATATATATATATTTGTATATATATATATATATATATATATATATATATATATATATATATATATATATATATATATATATTATATATATATATATTGTTGCAGAAGAATCTCTGAACCAACAATTTTGCACTCAAAGTAATAAGAAGGAATTCATTCTATTCTTCATGTAATCAGTAAAGTACATACACTATTAAAGACTATGTATTGTATTCAAAACACACGCACTTATGTCATTGTCAGCTTCTCTGAGCAAAAGTTCTCTCTCAGACAGAATACAGCTAAAACCTGATTGGCTGGCTGGTTGCCATGGGGATCTGCTAGCCAATGACTGCCCTCTACTTCTGTTCTATTTATAGACATATGTCGTGACGGCACTAAGTTTGAGCGTTACCATGATCATGATTATTTGATTGCTGATGGCAAAAATTACTCAATAATTTGCTTTATATAATTATTTCCTCATGAAAACATGAATTCGGCAATAATTTTAACTTTAATACAGGCAGTCCCCAGTTATCGGCGGGGTTCCGTTCCTGACGGCGTGACGACAACCGAAAATCGGCGATAGTAGCACTGATCCCTGGTTAGTGGCGCCAATAACCGGTTAGTAGTGCCCATAACCGGTGATCAGCGCCGCCGATAAGAGGCGATCAACGCTGATAACCGGTTATCAGCGACGAAAATCTGGTTATTGTCGTCACTAGACAAGCGCCATAAAACTGGATCGCCAGTAACCGAGGCTGCCGATAACCGGGGACTGCCTGTATAGTGGTATGAAAAATCCCACAACAGTCTGTTGTGGTGATGCATCATCGCTTGCGAATCCTATCCCAGACTGTCATCAGATTTACGACTGCAAACTGATGACGACGTCAGTAACAATAAAAAACAACCCTCTCCAAGATCGATATGATGAAATATATTGTATAGTCTTACTTATTGTTAAAATTCACAAGTTGAATTACAGTTATTTTGATCATGGATATTTTTGTGTTTTACAGAATGCTTTTGTTGAAAACAAAATGTGTTAGCGAACTTATGCCCCATTGTTTTATTACTGATGATCTTAATCATCTCACATTTATTTAACAGTATATTAATATAGATGATAATAAACTATAATGAATAAATAACTAAAATGTAAAAAACATGAAAAAAGGAAAAAATTATACTTTTCATTTTAGAGACTCCACTTCATTTTACTTAACAATTATGCGTTCATGTCTCGGCCTAGGCATCTACATATGTGGCTGAATTCTATCATTTTTATCATGTTTTATTCTTCATTTTTCATCTTTTACCATGAGCTTTAATTCAAACATTTCTGTATTGGTTTATTATCCATACTCTTTATAAAAATAATGAAATACAGTATATTTATAGGTATTTATAGGTATATATATATAGATACCACCGGTTAAACCGGACTATCGGCTAAGATGGACACCCCCCCCCGTTAGTCCGTCTTAACAAGGGTCGACTGTATAAAAATGACGTTTTTATAATAAAATACAGTGAACCCCCCGTATTCCCGGGGATGTGTCCCACACCCCGCCGCAAATAGCTAAAAGTCCACGAATACTTAAAACCCCTCTAAAAACACTTAGAACTGCCCATTTTGATAGTTTAAACACAGAAAAACCCTGTAAAAATGCATCTACCTGAGTATTTTAGTAGTTTTATCACAAAAAGTGCATTTATTCATGAAAATTATATGAAAATACAGTAATTAGTGAATATTTCTCAGTGAAAAATGCCGCGAATGGGCGAATTTTCCGCGAATAATGGCTAGACATATTCCACAGAGAAACCCATGAATGCGTGAGTCTGCGAATCATGAGAACGCGAATAGGGGGGTTTACTGTAAGGTTTTATATATACTTACCGAGTAATTATGTGATCGGAGCCCTCCCGCCTCCCTGCGCATGGACAAAGGGCATAAATGAACAGATCTTCAGTTATGTTGTACCTATACTTCCCCCAGAAGTGGGCGGGGCACTTACTTGCACCAGAACAATAGAGCCCTACCATGAATTTCAAATCTAAAGCTGCCGTAAAGTAGAAAACTAATAGCTATGTACTTACTTGGTAAGTATATATATAAAACCTTATTTTATTATAAAAATGTCATATTTACTATGAAGGTTTGTAAAAGGAAGTTGGAGGAAGTTGTAGTAAACTTACAGAAATTGCTTTTGAATAAATTTTACTTGTAGAAGCATCTCTTTCCTTAGCCAGAAAGCTTTTTATTGACATTAGCTTGATATTTGGGAATTATTGAAGGTTAATTTCACCTCTCTGTGCACAATTCTTTTACTTTCAGGTGTCATCATGGTATAAATAGCAAGTGTATTCATTGTACTCCACTGGATCCCTGGGATGAGGCTTATTTAAAAGAGCAAAATATCAAGCATTTGTCTTTTCACTCTTATTTGAGGAAAATTACCTCAGGTGTTGATAAGGTATGTTATTTATAGTAGTATAAAAATTGAAGATGTTTAGGAGTTCATTGTTTCCCTTTAGTTGGTAAGTCATATTTATTTGAAGAGTTCATTCAGCAGGGGGAGACATGAAGAAATCCAGTTTGGGTGCACTGATGTAGTCTTTCGGGAAATTCAGTATGTGAGAAACAGCTCCAAAATTATGGATCCAAATGTTGGTTGATAAAGTGGGAATTTATGTTGCTTATTCAGTTGTGACTTAATGTCTGAGGGAGATGTAGGATTTGTTGCTGTAAAGAATTCTTATAGAATATAAGTTGATGATGCGAGTTTGAAATTTAGTCACTCTAATAATATCCAACCTTCAGTTCCTTTCGATGTTATATGGAAAAGGAAGTCTTATTTGCTTGTAAAGAGTTGGTTTTTGAATTATGAGAAATTTCTGGCATTTTTAATCAGCCCTCTTCTCATGGAAACAAAAAAGACAGAATCCCATAATCTTCTAAGCAGAATGGTTTTGCTTTTGTTTTTTTATGTTACTATAGGTGTAGTTGTTGATTGAATCATAACCACATCAGTATGCCTCTTGCAATTTAAATGGCTGGGCACCCCTGACCATGTAGTGATGACTGCTTGGCCTGTATGACCTTACAACACCAGTAGGGATGAAATGTAGATGATGTTTCAAAATTAAGTTATTTAACCCTTAAACACCGAGCCTCTATTTACAAAAGTGTCTGCCCTATGCCGATGGGGTTTGAGAGTTAGCGCCGAAGCGGAAAGAAAGTTTTTTTCAAAAAATCACAGCACGCTTAGTTTTTAAGATTAAGAGTTCATTTTTGGCTCCTTTTTTTCTCATTGCCTGAAGTTTAGTATGCAAACACCAGAAATGAAAAAAATTATCATATATAAATATTGGAATATATGACAGAGGGAAAAAAAATATATAATTGTATACAAATTGCGCTGTGAGCAAAACTGTTAAAGCTAATGAGTTGTTTTTATTTTCGTTGTATTGTACACTAAATTGCGATGATTTTGGTATATAACAAGTTGTAAAATGATCAAAGCAACACAGAGAAAATATTATCACAAAATGATGCATGAATTTGTAACGCGTGGACGTAAAAAAAAAGTTTTTTTCAATAATTCACCATAAATCGAAATATTGTGCTAGAGACTTCCCGTTTGTTGCAAAATAAAGGTAAATGATTGAATATTATTGGTAAGAGTTTTAGCTTACAATTGCATTTTTCGACCATTTCGGTCGAGTCAAAGTTGACCGAAGGTTGAAATTTCAGCACTTATCGTGATTTATATGAAAATATTTCAAAACTGATAAAAGCTACAACCATGAGTTATTTTTTTGTATTCTACATGAAATTGCGCACATATTCATATATAAAACTTTATGTAACGGCTAATATAAAACAGTGCAAAAATTACAACAAAGTGACTAAAGAAATTCTGAGATTTTCAGCAGAGTTAGAGCTTGCGGACGCAAGGAAAACGTTTTTTTTCAAAAATTCACCATAAATCGAAATATTGTGCTAGAGACTTCTTGTTTGTTGCAAAATGAAGGTAAATGATTGAATATTACTAGAATGTAAGAGTTTCAGCTTACAATTGCATTTTTCGACCATTTCAGTTGAGTCAAAGTTGACTGAAGGTTGAAATTTTGGCACTTATCGTGATTTATATGAAAATATGTCAAAGTTGATAAAAGCTACAACCATGAGTTATTTTTTTGTTGTATTCTACATGAAATTGCACACATTTTCATATATAAAACTTTATGTAATGGCTAATACAAAACTGTGCAAAAATTATGACAAAGTGACGTGTGTGTTCGTGTGTTTGTCGTCCATCGGAGTGGTGAGACATTTGGCGTCTTCACAAACAGAAACATACACACAGTTTGATACAGAAGATTCGTTGGAACATTATGAGTACATGATTAGAATGCTTGCATGGCAATGCAAGTAGTGGTGACTGTACATACATCAAGACAACAATGGTTAGGGAGAAACAGATGGAAATATTGTATGGTTGAAATCGTGTTCCTTTAGAGAAAGAAAAGGAGACGCTCATGTTGTCTAGTCAACTCCGATGGACGACAAACACACGTGTTTGGAAGAGACGGCGTCAGGCTCTTACAAGATTTTCAGCAGAGTTAGAGCAGACGTAAGGAAAAAGTTTTTTTTAAAAATTCACCATAAATCGAAATATTGTGCTAGAGACTTCTCATTTGTTGCAAAATGAAGGTAAATGATTGAATATTACTAGAATGTAAGAGTTTTAGCTTACAATTGCATTTTTCGACCATTCTGGTCGAGTCAAAGTTGACCAAAGGTTGAAAATTTGGCACATCGTTATTTATATGAAAATGTCAAAATTGATAAAAGCTACAACCATGAGTTATTTTTTGTTATATTCTACATGAAATTGCACACATTTTCATATATAAAATGTTATGGAATGGCTAATACAAAACTGTGCAAAAATTATGACAAAGTGACTAAAGAATTTCAGAGATTTTTAGCGAGTTAGAGCGGACATAAGGAAAAAGTTTTTTTCAAAAGTTCACCATAAATCAAAATATTGTGCTAGAGACTCCTCGTTTGTTGCAAAATGAAGGTAAATGATTGAATATTACTAGAATGTAAGAGTTTTAGCTTACAATTGCATTTTTCGACCATTTCGGTCAAGTCAAAGTTGACTGAAGGTTGAAATTTTGGCACTTATGATTTATATGAAAATATGTCAAAATTGATAAAAGCTACAACCATGAGTTATTTATTGTTGTATTCTATATGAAATTGCGCACATTTTCATATATAAAACTTTATGTAAATGCTAATAGAAAACAGTGCAAAAATTATGACAGAGTGACTAAAGAATTTCTGAGATTTTCAGCAGAGTTAGCTGATGCTTTCTTTTGGGATAAGAAAGAAATTCGCGCATGCGCAACTGGGTCATTGCTTGTAAACAAAACAACAGCTTGATCCGTGAACTCCCAGCATCTCTCAAGGCGAGTGATTTAAAATTTTTTGCAAACGAGGCCTATAAGTATTTTTCCGCCAATATTTAAAAAACTTTTTGTAGCTGACATATTTTACGTCCACTTGGCACCTGACAGACAATTTTTGTCGACGTAAAATACGTCCAGTCGGCGTTAAAGGGTTAATCAAGTTTATTGAGAAAGCATGACATCTAAAAAATATAATAACATAGAATTGTTTTAAAGATTTATTTGTGTAGATTATTAATTTTGAATTATATGAAAATAATTTCGGTACTTGCTGTTGACAATAACCAGTGTTCTTGTTATGCCAGTTTGCAGAAAGTAATTAGTCAGAAAATCAAACAATAGTAGGGAGGAATTTTACAGCAGTAGTTATAGTGTGTTTGTTTTGAGAGAATTTTATATCAATCTTCATATATAAGCAAATTTTTCATATTTTAGTACAAAAAATTATGTATATTATTTTGAAAATAGTACTGTACTATGGAATTTTTTTCTGGATAAAGTACATAATATTTATGTTTTGACATTTAGGTAAAATTTCTATTGTTTAGATAGACATGAAAAAAATTTGTTTTATTTAAGTAACTTACCTAGTAATTAGATAGCTATTAGTTTCATTTATTCGGCAGCTTAAAATTTTAAAATTGCGGGTCGTGCTCATTTGTTTTGGGGTAGGTGACTTGCCCCACCCATTTTGGGGGGGAAAGAGAGGAACAACTTAGCAAAGAGCTCAATTTGTTTTTGCCGGTTGATGGTTGAAGTCCAGTGGTTGGCAGCTGGTTGAAATTGGAACTCGTACTTTCCTGGTTGATGTTTCTTCGTCAGTTGATGGAGTATTCTTATGCAAGCCTTGCGGCATTATTACTTAGTGATAGGCGAGTCCTTATCATTGGATTATGACCATTTTCCTATGTTTTGGACTTGTTAATTGAATTTTCATAATGTCTGATACTAGTGCTTCTAGTTTTAGGTATTGCAGCAAAGGCTGCAGTACACGACTGACTAAGGAATCGTATGATTCTCATACCGTGTGTGCTGATTGTAGAGGACAAACATGTTCTGTGGCTTGAGTTGTTCAGGAATCAGAATGTACCGACTGAGACTTAAATAAGTGGAAAACATTAAATTCACACTTGAAAAACTTGCTATGGACAAAATAAGGAAAGTGATTGCTAGGGAGGTTAGTAAACTGGGTAGTCAGGATTCGTCTACTAAATCAGACACGAATGTTCCTTTTATTTCCGTGTGAACCCTGTCCCGTCTCCTGTACTTGCTCAAACCTCTCCTTTACCCAGCTCTCATGTTTCCGATCCCAACACCATGGCCAGTCTTGAGTAAAAAAATGACAGAGATTCGAGTTGATAGTGGAGTCAATCGCCCAGTTAGCTGCATCAGTAAAAGTGCTAATGGAGAATAAAGATGATTCAGAGTGCCCAGTGCTACCTGCAGTGTTAGTGGAGGAGGTGGCTGTTCAGCCTGCCGATTCTCCTAGGCCAAGGTCATGGCATACTCCCCAGCACCTGGGAGAAGTCTTAACTGGTAGCCTAAGGGAGGTCGGTGGGGTCTGCCCATGAGCAGCTCCCTCCCCCTTGGTTCAGTCTTTTGACGTACCCCAGACTGCAACCAGAGGTCATTGAAAAGGCCTTAAAGTGGATGTGCATTGTATGTCTTCTAGTTCTGAGGAACTAAGCCCAAGGCATCAGTGGCGCTTTATCGGGCAAGTCACGGCCGTTGAAAAGGCGTGCAGTAGACATCATGAACTCTTCTCCTGTGCCCTACAAGAGGAGTAAGGATCCTGAGTGCCCTTCCTGTAGTCACTGGGACAGCCCGGAATGGTTTTCTTATGGTAATCTCTCGGCTGAGGATCACCATTTGACACCGAAGCTCCAGGTATCTCATAGGCTCTCATCATTTGCCAAGGATCGTCGTTTGGAGCCCGATTGCCCAGCAGTATCGTAACTTCCTCCAGTAGTTGAGCACCCAGTAGCTTCACTGCATCAGTCAGCACCCAAGCGTACATCAGCTCCCATTCATGTTTTAGCGCGATGTTTGTCATTTGGCTCCCAAGTGTTCCTTCTCTGGCGCCCGTGCTTCCTGTGACTTCGGAGTGCCCATCACACCCACTCATCTTCCTACCCAGCAAACTTCTGCTTTAGGCACTCATGCTGTCGAAGCTTCTTTGGATTTTCCACAATCTGAGCATTTACCTGTGCAAGCATCTCTTGGTGTTCAGGCTCATCTGTCTAGTATGCCAGCTCCTGCAGTCATCAGTCCTATCCAAGGTAAACTTGACAGTACTTTGAATCTGCTTAAGAAGGCTCCTTCATCTGCCCAGGCACCCGCAGAGTCATGTTTGTTGCCCGTTTCTTCTGAGGAAGAAGTCGTAGCTGATCAGGAGGCACTGAGTGACACATCATCAGTGGCGTATGCCTCCTTACTGAGGTTTCTGCTGACTACATTTCCCAGCTTCTTCTCTCTAGCAACTCCCCCCTCTCCTGCTTTGGCATTTTTTATGGAGGCTCAGACTGCTGGTTCCTCTAAGTTGCCCAAGTTGGTCCTCTCTTCTTCAGTGATGAAAGCATGCTGAGTGAGGTGAAAGGGTGGCTCGCAGAGAAGAGGGACCAAGGCAAAGCGACTTTCAGTTTTCTGCCATCCAGACTCTTGCGAGTAACTTATCGCTTTTATGCCACAGGGGAAGCTCCGTCTTTGGGAGTTTCTGCCTCCTCCCAGGGGGACTTCTCAGGGCTGGTAGACTAGGCTAGGAGATCTGCGTTTACTTCGGCGAAGATTATGTTTTCTGCCTCCGAGTTAGCGCATCTTTTACAGAACATTTTTAAAGTCTTCAAAGTTATGAGCTTTTTAGACTGGGCTGTAGGTGCTCTAGCTTGCAAGATCAGAGACTGTATGATGCTGCCTCAAGATTCTTCATCAGACTGACTGGGAATTCTTTCCTGTATTGACAAGGGTATAAGAGACAGCTCCCAGGAGTTAGCTGTTCTTTACATCATGGATGTGCTCAAGAAAAGGGAACTTAGGTGCTCCTTTACATCCAAAGGGGTAACGCCTTCTCAGAGGTCAGCTCTTCTTTTCTCGCTCTTAGACAGGACGCATCTTTTTCCGCAAGCTACAGTTCTGAATATTGCTACTGATCTTCAGAAGAAGAGTACACAGGACCTCTTATCTCAGTCTTCTAGATATCCTAAGGAGTCTCCCGCCTTTACTCCCAGACCTTTGACACCGCTGCAGACACATCCCTTTCAGAGCGGCAGATCCAGACTGTACCCTAGACTGAGAACCATTGCCCGTTTTACACAGCACTCCATCAAGAAATCCTCTTCTAAGTTTTCCTCCAAGGAATGAGGACTTAGTCCCCCATACACAAGTAGGAGCAAGACGACTCCTCTTTTGGGAGCATTGGGAGCAGAAGGGGGCAGAACACTGGATAGTATCTGACTTGAAGGAGGGCTACAGTATTCCTTTCTTGAGCAAACCTCCCTTAGTCAACACACCTGTCCCATTGACAGCTTACTCACCAGGCTCAAAGAGGTTTGCAACCCTCTCACAAGAAGTCAAGTCTTTCATTCTGAAAGAGGCCATAGAAGTGGTAAAGGACATTTACTCTCTGGGATTCTACAACCGTCTTTTCGTAGTACTCAAGTCGTCAGGAGGCTGGAGACTTTCACTAGATGTCAGCGCCCTGAATGTCTTTGTACAAAAGACAACTATCAAGATGGAAACAAACCAGACAGTTCTTGCATACATTCACCAGGGAGAATGGATGGCATCCATCGACGTGCAGGATGCGTACTTTCACATACGAATACATCCTGCTTTGAAAAAGTACCCCAGGTTTGTTTTCAAGGGCAAGGTGTTCCAGTTTCGGGCCCTTTGTTTCAGTCTGTGGACAGCCAGTCAAGTGTTCACAAGAGTGCTGGCCCCCCTTGCAAAGTGGCTTCATCTGATGTGGATCAAAATATCCATTTATCTTGATGACTGGCTGCTAGTTTCTCAATCAAGAGGACAATGTACGGAGGACCTTCACAGAACTCTTCTCCTGGCTCAGGAATTGGGCCTTCTCATAAATCGAGAATTCGCAACTGAGTCCTTCTCAGGAGATTCAGTATTTGGGAATGAGGATAAATTCTCAGAATTTTCGGGCTTCCCCAGTCCCAAAGAGTGGAAGGATGCCTGAAGACAGTAGGCAAGATTTTGGAACTGGACTCTTGCTCAGCCAACAGATGGATTAGCCTTCTGGGCACTCTGTCGTCCATGGAGCAGTTCATCTCTCTGGGGAGGCTACATATGAGGCCTCTTCAGCATTATCTAAGAGCCAGCTGGAACAGGAAGAAGTTCCCAGATACGTTTGTATTTCCAGTAACAAAATAAAGGAGGATCTACGGTGGTGGAATTGCAAGAGAAGACTGACAGAAGGGAAGTCCCTTCTCCCTTTGAATCCCAACCTAGAGTTCTTCTCAGATGCATCAGATCGAGGTTGGGGAGCTCTACTAGGGAGCAAAGAGATCTCAGGAACGTGGTCCCAAGAACAGAGATCTTGGCACATAAACGTAAAGGGGCTAAAGGTGATACACCTCGGCCTTCAATTCTGTGCTTCAGAAGCACACAGCAAGACAGTGGCAGTACATTCAGATCAAGAAACGGAGGGACACACTCTTTCTCCCTGTATGAGACGGCAAGGGACCTCCTTCTCTGGTTGGTTCAAAACAAAACCAGAGTGGTGACCTGCTTCATACAAGGGAAGCTCAATGTTCTAGTGGATGAGTTAAGCCACCAGAAACAAGTTCTCCCCACAGAGTGGAAGTTAGACCCAATAGTTTGTCTGAATCTATGGAAACTATGGGGGAAACCTATGTTAGAATCTTTTTGCACCCTCCAGGAACCATCGGCTCCCTCTTTTTTGTTCACCAGTCCTGGACCCTCTAGCATGGGCAAACAATGCAGTTTTGCAGGACTGGTCAAACAAAGAACTTTATGCCTTTCCTCCATTCAGTATGGTGAGGCAGTTATTAACCCTTAAATGCTGAGCCTCTATTTACATTGCCTGAAGTTTAGTATGCAACCATCAGAAATGGAAAAAAATATCATTATCATATATAAATATGGAAATATATGACAGCGCGAAAAAAATTTCATATATAATTGTATACAAATCGCACTGGGAGCAAAACGGTTCAAGCTAATGAGTTATTTTTATTTTCTTTGTATTATACACTAAATTGCGATGTTTTTGGTATATAACAAATTGTAAAACGATCAAAGCAACACAGAGAAAATATTATCACAAAATGATGCATGAATTTGTAACTCGTGGACGTAAAAAAAAAAGTTTTTTTCAAAAATTCACCATAAATCGAAATATTGTGCTAGAGACTTCCCGTTTGTTGCAAAATGAAGGTAATTGATTGAATATCACTAGAGTGTAAGTGTTTTAGCTTATAATTGCAGTTTTCGACCATTTCGGTCGAGTTAAAATTGATCGAAGGTCGAATTTTTTCTATTTATCGTGATTTATATGAAAATATTTCAAAACTGATAAAAGCTACAACCATGAGTTACTTTTTATTGTATTCTACATGAAATTGCACACATTTTCATATATAAAACTTTATGTAACAACTAATATAAAACGGTGCAAACATTATGACAAAGTGACGAAAGAATTTCTGAGATGTTCAGCAGAGTTACTGCGCAGACATAAGGAAAAATTTTTTTCAAAAATTCACCATAAATCGAAATATTGTGCTAGAGACTTCCAATTTGTTGCAAAATGAAGGTAAATGATTGAATATTACTAGAATGTAAGAGTTTTAGCTTACAATCGCGTTTTTTGACCATTTCAGTCGAGTCAAAGTTGACCGAAGGTTGAAATTTTGGCAGTTATCGTGATTTATATGAAATTATTTCAAAACTGATAAAAGCTACAACCATGAGTTATTTTTTGTTGTATTCTACATGAAATTGCACACGTTTTCATATATAAAACTTTATGTAACGACTAATATAAAACGGTGCAAACATTACGACAAAGTGACGAAAGAATTTCTAAGATGTTCGGCCTATTTACTGCACGCGGACGTAAGGAAAAAGTTTTTTTTTTTTTTTTTTAAATTCACCATAAATTGAAATATTGTGCTAGAGACTTCCAGTTTGTTGCAAAATGAAGGTAAATGATTGAATATTACTAGAATGTAAGAGTTTTAGCTTACAATTGCATTTTTCGACCATTTCGGTCGAGTCAAAGTTGACCAAAGGTTGAAATTTTGGCACTTATCATGATTTATATGAAAATATTTCCAAACTGATAAAAGCTACAACCTATGGGTTGTTTTTTGTTGCATTTTACAAGAAATTGCACACATTTTCATGTATAAAACTTTATGTAATGGCTAATATAAAATGGTGCAAAATTACAACAAAAATGACGAAAGAATTTCTGAAATTTTATTTAGTTACCGCATGCAACATAAGGAAAAAGTTTTTTCAAAAATTCACCATAAATCGAAATATTGTGCTAGAGACTTCCAATTTGTTGCAAAATGAAGGTAAATGATTGAATATTACTAAAATGTAAGAGTTTTAGCTCACAATTGCGTTTTTTTACCATTTCAGTCGAGTCAGAGTTGACCGAAGGTTGAAATTTTTTGTAGTCGACGTACGGTACGTCCACTCGTTACCCGACAGACAATTTAATCGACTTACGATATGTCCAGTCGGCGTTTAAGGGTTAAACAAATTCCGGTCCCACCAAAATGTATCTGATACTGATAGCTCCCTTTTGGCCAGTGATGGAATGGTTCCCAGATTTACTAGAACATCTTGCTGACTTTCTGAGACTGCTGCCTCAAAAGCAGCAGCTACTCAGATAGCTGCATTTCAGATGGTTTCATCAAAACCTGTCTACTCTGGCCCTGACAGGGTACAAACTGTTAAGCGATTGATCGGAAAGAAGGGCTTTTCAATAGCAACTTCCAATTCTGTTGCTCATAAAGAAGGGCTTTTCAAAAGCAACTTCCAATTCTATTGCTGGGTGCAGAAGGCAATCATCTGAGTGAGTCTACCAGGTGAAGTGGATCATCTTTGGGTTATTGTGTAGGAGACACATTAAGAGGTATAGAGCATTGCTAAGCTCTGTCTTCGCCACAGAGGAATGGACTTATCCTCTAACAGGAAAACTTTTTCTGGTTGCTTTGGCAACAGCAAAAAGGGCCAGTGAAGTTCATGCCTTAGACAAAAGCATTGGCTTTTCACAAGGAAATGAAGTTTGTTCTTTTTCCTTGAGTTTCTTAGCTAAGAACAAAATGCCATCGAAACCATGGCCATGTTCTTTTTCTATAAAGAGCTTGTCTGAAGTTGTAGGTCCAGCTGAAGAAGACAGAACTCTTTGTCCTGTGAGGGCCCTTAAATATTACCTCCACTGAACAAATTCAGTTCGGGGAACATCAAGCAGCTTTTGGTGTTCTGTGAGAAACCTCTCACGGCCTCTGTCCAAGAATGCCCTGGCATTCTTTCTCAGGGACCTCACATCAGAAGCCCACTCCATGGTTAGAGAGTAGTCTTTCCCTTCATGTAAGGTAAAAGCTCATGAGATTTGGGCAGTTGCTACTTCTTTAGCATTTAAGCGAAATTTATCCCTTGCCTCTATTTTACAGACAACCTTTTGGAAATGTAAATCAGTTTTTGCTTCCCATTACTTGGGATATAGAAACAGTGTGTGATCATTGCAGTACTTTGGGTCTGTTTTATGTAGCTGGCATGGTGTTGGGGGAGGAAATGTAGGAGGCAACATCCTTCCTTTATATCTTTGCCTTGCATAGGGTGTTTAGTCATAGGGGAGCTTGGGAGTACTGTGTATTTGGAGTACCCTCCAGTTATTGTACAGGCATTCTCCGGTTTACGACGGGGGATCCGTTCTTACGCCACGTCGTAAGCCGAAAATCATCGTAAACCAAAATAATCATCTAAAATCGTAAGAAAAACTTACTTTTAATCCTTTGAGTATCCTTTGGGTATCTTGAAAATGACGTAATCTGCATTTTTATTGAGTCCTTCATAAAAGACACTCCAAAATTTTACCATTCTGCTGTTTTGAAGCCAGAGAGAGACTGCCTCACAGCTTATCTACCAGAAAAAGACTTGGAATTTCACAGAACTGCAGTGCTCCCCCATTTTTACTTAAAGTATCATCCTACATCAAATATAGCTTAAATTATTATCCTATTATTATGGTATTAATCTTTGAAATTATTATCATTTCAAACTCATCTTAAACATTAGTGCCCTTTTCCAGCCAAAGAGAGAGAGAGAGAAATTACCACTACGACTTACATTCAGCCATTCTTGTGCTGGCATGGACAAAAGAGAGAGAGAGAGAGGTTTATCTCTTTAATCTCTCGAGGAATGTTAATCCATTTCTCTCTACTGCAGCTGACAACAACAAAATATTGTATTATTCTTTGTCTTCCAAAGATGTTCTACTACCTTAACTACACGTTTTTAAAACACTATGAACACACACACACACACACAAACAGTGTGCATATGTAAAGAGACTCAAATTAGCAGTATCTTTTCCTGAGAGAGTGAGAGAGAGAAGAAGGGCTGAACTAAGTATCTATTTACATATCTCTCTATTTCTCATTCTACCTTTGGCGAGAGAGAGAGAGAGAGAGAGAGAGAGAGAGAGAGAGGAAGGGAGAAATTGATCTTCTGCCCTAGGTCAGAAATGTCAAGTAATTTGACATACTTGACAGCTCCACCCTCCCCCATAGCTTCAAAGCTTTGGGCAAAAGACAGGGTGTGATATTTCTTTGTTTAAAAATTGAAATAATTTACTTGTAAAATGCATAAATGTTGTGATTACAGTATATTATTATTATTATTATTATTATTTAATCTTATTAGTATTTGAAAATTAGTACTTACTATTAGGTAAGTCATTTATTTACCATACAAATGTGGTTAGTCCTCACCATCTCCCACAAATTTGTTAAAAATTCTTATGCTGTCATTCATTCTCTCTTATCTCAAAGAGAGAGAAAAAAAATATTACTCACCCTCCTTTTAGTGTATGCAAAGCACATGAAGTACAAGCTTTGTGGTTGGTTAAATTCCCACCTTTCCTGTCAATAGCATGTTGTCAAAAACAGCAAGAGGGGGAGGAGGGGTTTGTTCCAAGTTGTTATTGGCTACTGTCAGTCCTTCTGGCCAATATTATATCGTCATGGAAAGAGGAGGCTGCTAAGAGCTCTGTTATTGGCTACTTCTAATCCCTCAAGCCGATATCGTCTCATCATGAAGCCTACGTAAAAGCAATAAAACAATTGTAGCACAATTGATGATGGAATTTTACCATATTTTTATGTTTATATACAGCAATCCATAATTCTGAGAGAGAGAGAGAGAGGTTATAAGCAGTTTTGTGATTTCACAGGATTTGAATTGAAAATTTTTCGATACTTTGCTGTGGTTACCTTAATATTAATATCTGAAAATTAGTAAATAATTTTTTGTCATAAAAAAATGTATGTCATGAAATAAAATAAAAATTAGTAGTTAGTGAATATTGCTCTATGAAAAAATCCGCGAATGTGAATTTTCTTCCGTCGTATGCGTTGGATCAAGTCATCCGAAATATTACCATCGAGAATTGTAAGAAAACCTTTTAATCCTTTGGGTGTCTTGAAAACAATGAATCCTGCATTTTTGTTATTGAGTTTTTAATAAAAAAAAGAGCCCTCCAAATATTGACCGTTCTGCCGGTTTGGATGCATATTTCTTCCATTCGGATCAGCGTCATCTGAAATACTGTTGAGAATCGTAAGAAAATCTTACTTTTAATCCTTTGGGTGTCTTGAAAATTAATCCTGCATTTTTATTATTGAGTTTTTCATTAAAAAAAGCCCTCCAAATATTGACCATTCTGCTGATTTGGATGCATATTTCTTCTGTTCGGATTGGCGTCATCCAAAATACCATCGAAAATTGTAAGAAAACCTTACTTTTAATCCTTTGGTTGTCTTGAAAACAATGTATCCTGCATTTTTATTGAGTTTTTCATTAAAAAAAAAACAAATATTGACCATTCTGCCGGATTGGCATCATCCGAAACACTGTTGAGAATCATAAGAAAACCTTACTTTTAATCCTTTGGGTGTCTTGAAAACAACGAATCCTGCATTTTATTATTGAATTTTTCATGAGAAGCCTCCAAATATTGACCATTCTGCCGGCTTGGATGCGTATTTCTTCCGTTCAGATTGGCGTTGTCCGAAATACCATCAAAAATCGTAAGAAAACCTTACTGTTAATCCTTTGGGTGTCTTGAAAACAATGAATCCTGCATTTTTACTGAGTTTTTCATTAAAAAACCCTCCAGATATTGACCATCCTGCCAGTCTGGATGCATATTTCTTCCTTTCAGATCGGCGTCGTCCGAAATACCATAAAAAAATGTAAGAAAACCTTACTTTTAATCCTTTGGGTGTCTTGAAAACAATGTATCCTGCATTTTTATTGAGTTTTTCAACAAAAAGCTCCAAAGTTTTACCATTCTGCCTCCTGGAGCCATATTTCTTCTGTCAGATCGGTGTTCTCAGCGTCATAAACCTGGAACATGCATTGTAACCCAGGAAATAATTTTTTGATGAATATATTTGAAAAGCGTCATAAACTCGGAACGTCGTAAGGCGAGCCCGTTGTAACCCGAAGACTGTCTGTATATGGTACTGCGCTCTGGGCAGGGGCATCTTTATTCTTTGTTAACCATCAGAATTGGTCCATCACTGCAAAGCACCCACTGTAGTAGTAGGTGCTTCAGGCTATACTGCCTCACCTCTACAAGATAAGATGAGCGCCAAGCGGAGTCAGTATCTACCTGCAGCAGCTCTCTTATCAGGTAAGGGACAACAAACATTGATTCAATGTTAGCAATTTTTCGATTCTCAAATTCATTACCATTAATAATGTGTTGGTGTAGATATGTCCAAGCCTTCCCACCTCCTCTGTGTGGGAATCAGCTATGCAATTGCAGGGTAAGTTCCTTATATAAGAATGACATTTTTATAATAAAATAAAGTTTTATATATACTTACCCTGTAATTACATGATCGGAGCCCACCCTCCTCCCCTCGCATGAACATAAGGGCAGAAACAAATTGAGCTCTTTACTAAGTTGTTCCTCTCTTTCCCCCCCGAAAGTGGGCAGGGCATGTCACCTACCCCAAAACAATTGAGTGCGACCTGCAAATTTCAAAATTTTAAGCTGCCGAATAAGTGAAACTAACAGCTACGTAATTACTTGGTAAGTATATATAAAACTATTTTATTATCAAATAGTCATTTTTATATAATTAACTTACCAAGTAATTACAGAGCTATCAATTCCTAATAACCTGGCAGCCAAAATTTGAAAATTCGCAGGAGAGATTCTTGTTTTGTTTTTGGTGTAAGTAACTAGCCCTGCCCACTTTTGGGGAAGAAGAGCAACACAGCAGAGAGGCTCAATCTATGTCTGCCGGCTCCTGAAAATTTTGGATTTCGCAGGTTGTACTGGTTGTTGTCCTGAAGTTATTGGTGAAGTATTTTGGATTCTTTTGATAGCGTTTCGGCATTTATTTAGTCAGGATTTCTCATTCAAGATGGGTTTTCAGAATTGTTATTTGTTTTTCCTTTTTGAGACTTAGTCAACTTGTTTTTGACAATGTTCGACCCAAGTACGACTAGCACTCGATATTGCAGCAAGGGCTGCAATACCAGGTTGACTTCTGCCAAATATGATTTACATACAGTATGTATGAGTTGCAGGGGTTAAGTGTGTTCATTAGATCTGACTTGTGCTTACTGTGTTGACTGGGACCTTAGACAATGGAAAATATTAACTTGTCTTTTCAAGTTGGAAAGAGATAGGACAAGGAAAGCAGCTGCTAGGAGTGACAAGTCATTAGCTAGCCAGGAATCTTTGAAGTCTTCCTCTGATGTTCCTGTTATTTCTGTTATGCCCCCAATTCCCAGTCCTTCAGCTATACCACCTGTTCCTGTACCCAACTCTTATACTTCCAACCCCAATGCCATTGCCACTTTAGAAGTGAAATTTGATCGTAAGTTGAGTTGTTGGTGAATTCTATGGGCCCGTTAGGTGATTCAGTTCGTGTGCTTATGGACTGTGAAAAGAGTGTTCATAGTGAAGTGTTAGTGGAGGAGCTGGCTGTCCATCCTCTTGATTCTCCTAGGCAAAGGTCCCTGACGTAACCCCCTGCACATGGGAGCAGTCATAACGGAGGCCCAAGGGAGGTTGGTGGGGTCTGCCCAGGGGCAGTGGGCCCCTCAGTCTCACCTGTAGTCGAATCCCAGGTGATGGCAGAACGCTGTTGGCAGAGCGCCCAGTAGCTCCCGAGTGCCCAGCAGTGCCCAAGCGCCCATCGGCGCCAGAACTTACTTCCTTCTCATCGTTCGGTGCCAACTTCGCCTCATGCGGCACTAACTGTTGTAGATCTGGCTCTGGCTCCCATCTGACAACGACTGTATGGCATCTTGAGTTTTTTGAAGCCCCAGCTAGTACTGCTAGTACTGTAGATGCGTCCTTGTCTCCAGTGTCTTGGCCGAAGAGAAGGGTTTGGATCCAGAGGAAGAAACTCCTGCTACGGTGTATTCAGCTCTCTTGTGTTTGTGTTTTCTTCTTCGAACTTTTCCTAATTTCTTCTCACCAGCAGCCCCTTCTTCTCCAGCTTCTGCCTTCCAGATGAGTAGTCTTCCTTTGGAATCATCCAAGCTTCCTAAATTGGTGCTTTCTACTTCGGCTAGGAAGGCTATGAGCAAAGTTGAGTGCTGGTTAGCAGACAAGAAAGAGCAAGGGAAGGCTGTGTTCTGCCACTCCCCCTTTGTGTTTATGGCGGAGATATTCTTATTTTGTTTCCAGGAGAAGCTCTTTCCTTGGGTGTGTCTGCCTCCTCCCAGGGGGACTTCTCAGGTCTCATTGAGTCCTCTCGCAGGTCTGCCTTTGCAGCAGCAGTTAGGTTGGGTTGGGTTGGGTTGGGTTGGGCAGTAGGCGCCCTTGTCAAGAAAATCCAGGACTATCCTTCATTTCCCAGGGACCTTTCTTTGGATCTTCTGGGCATGCTGTCCTGCATTGATAGTGGGATAAGAGACGCTTCTCGAGAGTTAGTCTCCACCTATTCAGTAGGTATCTTAAAGAAAAGAGAGCTCTGGTGCTCTTTTACCTCAAAAGGGGTTACGTCAGCCCAGAAGTCGGCCCTGCTCTTCACCCTTCTAGTACATGACTTCCTTTTCCCACAGTTGGGAGTTAATGGGATCGCCTCAGACTTACAAAAGAAGTCTACACAGGACCTCCTATTGCAGCACCAGCCCTTGTTGGCGGGGGCTGGCAGAGGTTTCAATCAAGACCTAGAGCTAAAATCCACTTTTCCTCCAAGGCCATCAAGAAATCGTCAACCAGACCTTCCTGCAAGAATTGAGGACAGTATTCCCCGTGCTGCATTGGGTGCCAAGACACTTCATTTTTGGGAAGAATGGAGCGAGAGAGGAGCAGAACAGTGGGTCGTAGAAGTTCTCAAGAGCAGCTACTCTATTCCCTCTGAAGAATATCCGCCCTTAGTCAAGAAACCCATCGCCTTGACTGCTTGTTCGATAGGCTTATGAAAGTTTTCTGCCCGATCAAAGGAGGTTTCATCCCTTCTTAAAAAAAGGGCAGTAGAGGAAGTCACGGATGTAGAATCAGAGGGATTTGACAATTGCCTTTTTGTGGTCCCGAAGTCTTCAGGAGGATGGAGGCTCATCTCTCGCATCCATTCATCAAGGGGACTGGATGGTCTCTATAGACATGCAAGATGTGTATTTCCATGTTCCCATACATCCAGACTCGAGGAAGTACCTCAGATTCGTTTTTTGGACCAGATATTCCAGTTTCGGGGCCCTATGCTTCGGACTTTCAGTAGCCCCTCAAGCTTTCACCCACATCCTTACTCCAATCGTGGGTTGGTTCCATCTAGTGGGCATCAACAGTGCTCTTTATTTGGATGAATGGCTCATTCATTCTCCAGCAAAGGAAGGTTGCATGAGGGGACATTCAAAAGACCCTTCTTCTAGCAAAGTAGTTGGGACTGTTGATCAGTCTTCAGAAGTCTCAACTGGTTCCCTCCCAACAGATAGTATATTTGGGAACAACTCTGAATTCTCTTCATTTTTGGGCTTTTCCATCACTCAAGAGGGTAGAATCCTGTCTAAGGACAATAGATGAATTTCTCTACCTTCAGACTTGTTCGGCCAACAAGTGGATGAGTCTCCTCGGGATGTTGGCCTCCATCAAGCAGTTTGTCTCCCTGGGGAGATTTCACATGAGAGTACTTCAGTTTTTTGTCAGAGACAGCTGGGACAGAAAGAAACATCCGGACTCGTTCATTTTTCAGGTAACCCAGGACATCAAGAAACACCTGCTATGGTGGAGGTCTGAAGATGGGTTGCTAGAAGTCCCCTTTTCCTCAGAACCCCAACCTTAGTTTCTATGCAGACGCGTCCAATTTAGGTTGGGGAGCTCTCCTGGAGGACAAAGAAGTCTCTGGGATGTGGTCATAGGAACAGAAGAGCTGGCACATAGATGTGAGAGAACTGAAAGCAATCAGTCTGGGATTGCAAGCCTTCACATCAGAAGTTCGAGACAAGGTCATCGCAGTACACTCGGACAATACGACCGTCCTGCCCTGTGTCAGCAAACAAGGGGGAACTCATTCCTTCTCCCTTTGCGAGGCGGCAAGGGACGACCTTCTCTGGGCTTGTCAGATTTGTACAAGGCAAACTGAATGTTCTTACCAACCAACTAAGTCACGGCAACCAAGTGATACCCACAGAATGGACTTTGGATCCATTGGTCTGCCTAGACTTATGGAAACTGTGGGGAAGGCCAACAATAGACCTATGTGTGACCTCCAGAAGTCACCTTCTTCTCTTTATTGTTCATTAGTAATGGATCCCTCAGCATGGGCAACGGATGCCATGCTTCTAGACTGGTCCGACAAGAGTCTTTATGCCTTCCCTCCCTTTGGGATGATAAGGAAAGTGATAAACAAATTCTGATCTCACAAGAATGCCTCGATGATCCTCATAGCCCCGTTTTGGCCACTAAGGGAATGGTTCCCGGACCTGGTAAGTCTCCTAGTCGACTTCCCAAGACTGCCCCCTCAAAAACACAAGCTTCTCAGATGACCCCATCTCGGACGATTCCATCGGGTTATCTACGCTAGCTCTGACAAGATTCAGCTCTTCGTTGGGCGAGTCGGTAGAGGTGTGGACTAGCACTCGCTAGGCCTGAGTTCGAGTCTCCAGCCGGCTGATGAAGAGTTAGAGGAATTTATTTCTGGTGATAGAAATTCATTTCTCGCTATAATGTGGTTCAGATTCCACAGTAAGCTGTAGGTCCTGTTGCTAAATAACCAATTGGTTCTTAGCCACGTAAAATAAGTCTAATCCTTCGGGCCAGTTCCTAGGAGAGTTGTTAATCAGCTCAGTGGTCTAGTAAAACTAAGGTATACTTAACTTTTCTGACAAGATTCAGACTGTCAAGAAGCTCCTCATGCTAAAGGCTTTTCAAGAGCAGCTTCAGAAGCCATCTCAAAATGCAGGTGACAGTCATTGTCCAATGTCTACCAAAACAAGTGGGCTATTTTCCGTACTTGGTGCAAAAGTGATCACATTTCTTGTAAAACATCTGTGACAAAGATTGCTGATATTTTGTTGTTTCTGAGAACCTCTAGGGGCTTATACTCTTCTACTATTAAGGGTTCCAGAACCATGTTGAGCTTGGTATTCAGACATAGGGGCCTGGATCTTTCTTCAAATCAGGATTTATCTGATCTTATTAAATCACTTGATACTTCTAAACGAAAGGATATAGGAAAAGTGCTGTGGAACATGGACATTGTACTTAAACTGCTTTCTGGTCCACCTTTCGAACCTCTTGGCTCTGTTTCGTTAAAGGATGTAAGCAAGAAGGCCCTCTTCCTAGTAGCCTTAGCTACAGCCAAGAGAGTAAGTGAGATTCAGGCTCTTAATAAAAGGATCGGTTTCTGTAATGGAGATGCGATATGTTCCTACACCCTTGGTTTTCTTGCAAAGAACGAGAATCCAGCCAAACCTAGGCCTCGTTCTTTTAACATTAAGAACCTAATACAAGTAGTAGGTTCAGAAGACGAAGAGAGATTCCTTTATCCAGTAAGGGCACTCAAATTCTACCTCCATAAGACACAGTATAAGAGGTCCTTCCAATAACTTACGGTGTTCAGTGAAGAACCCCTCGCAACCTCTCTCAAAGAATGCCCTCTCTTTCTTCATAAGAGTTATCATTCGTGAGGCACATTCCCAAGTAGAAGAAGAGCTTCTACCCATTTTGAAAGTGAGAACTCATGAGATTAGGGCCGTGGCAACGTCTAGCATTCAAGTATAACCTCTCTTTCTTCCATTCTCCAGCCCTTCGTTGGCTGAGTCGGTTGAGCTTGAGACTGTCACTCGATGGGCCGGAGTTCAATCTCTGCGGCCGGCTGATGGAAAGTTAGAGAAATTTATTTCTGGTGATAGAAATTCATTTCTCGCTATAATGTGGTTCAGATTCCACAATAAGCTGTAGGTCCCATTGCTAAGTAACCAATTGGTTCTTAGCCACGTAAAATAAGTCTAATCCTTCGGGCCAGCCCTAGGAGAGCTGTTAATCAGCTCAATGGTCTGGTAAAACTAAGGTATACTTTTCTTCCATTCTCCAGTCCACATATTGGAAATGTAAGTCAGTATTTACGTCGCACTATTTACATGATGTTGAAACAGTTTTTAATAGTTGCAGTACCTTGGGTCCCTTATTGGTGGCTGGCATGGCATTGGGGAAGGAAGTATAGGAAGTTTTCCTTCCATCCTTACTCTTCGCCTTGGAAACTGTAGTGTTGAGTCTTAGGGGAGTCTGGGGGTACTCTGTATTGGGATACCCACTAGGTCTTTTAATGGTTGGGGGGTGGTTTTTAATTTTTTGGTATAGGTAACAGTGTTGTTTTCCAGTTTTTGTGTGTTGGTACTGCACCCAGGGCAGGGGCAGCCTTTTACTTTGCTAGTGTTCGGAGAAGTCCTTCGCTTCGAGATCCTCACTTATGTAGCAGGTGATACTTGGCTAACCACCACACCTCTATGGGCTAAGATGAGTGCCACCAGAGGCAGTATCTTCCTGCAGCAGCTCTCTTACTAGGTAAGGAAACCACAAGGATTGTATTGGTGCTGGCAACCTTATGTATTCTCAACTCATTACTTTTATTAACACTGGAGGGGTAGAACAAGTCCATGAATCCCACCTCCTGCCAATGTGGGAATCATCTATGCTATTAATTGGTAAGTTACTTATATAAAAATGACATTTTTATATAAGTAACTTATCAAGTAATTGCATAGCTGTGAGCTTCCTACCTACGGCAGCCTAAAAATTCAAAATTCACGGTAGCGCCAGCATCTGTCTTGGTGTAGGTACATACCCCGCTCACTATTGGGTACTCTGAGGAACAACTAGGCAGAGGGCTTCAATTCGTTTTCTGCCAGCTTCTGAGTAAGGTTGGTGGTTCATTGTGGCCTACATCATTTTTTGGATGGTTTTCCAGAGTCTTGGTGAAGTACTCAAGTTTCGTTGTAGCACACTAATTTTAGTTGGTTAGCCTTGGTTAGCTTATTTAACTGGATTTAGGATGTCTGACTCTAGCTCTTTGAGTGTTAGGTCTTGTGTTGAAGGTTGCAAGACTAGGTTAGCAAAGTCTTGTTATGACTCACACAAAGTGTATGAAGTGTAGAGAGCCAGTTTGTGATTGGGACGGTACTTGTTTAGAATGTAAAGATTGGGACGATAAACAGTGGAAAGTCTTTAGGTCTCATCAAGACAAAATGGATAAAGACAGGAAGAGGAAGGCAGCTATTAGGGCTGGAAATAAAGCCAGCGTAAAATCTGTAGAAGGAGCAGACCTTGTAGAAGATAATTTGTCTCTTCTCCTAAGATTCCTGTATTGTCACCTATCCTTAGCCCTTCTACTCCTATTCCATGTACTCCTGTTCCAGGTTCCCGTGGTCCCGATCTTGACACCATTGCCAGTCTTGAGTCAAAGTTCGAATTTTTAGCCAACACAGTGATGGAGTTTGGTTCTTCTTTTAGAGCCTTCATGGAAAAAGGCAATGTGCAAAATGTCAGTGCAGTGCAAAGTGTTGAGGTGGTGGCTGCCCATCCCACGGGTGCTCTTAGACGAAGGTCCCTGTCCCGTTCCCTCACACCGGGGAGAAGACATACTGGAGGTCCAAGGGGGGGCCAGTGGGATTTTCCCATGGACAGCCTGTTGCACAGTCCCAGCCTGTGACAAAGTGCCACTGGAAATGCGTCTCGTTCAGTGTTTATCGTCTGTTGTCAGATTCGGAAGGCTCTTTGCCGGATACGAGGCATCAGCGGCGTAGCTCTTTCGTCTCCCAACCATTGAAGAGACTCCGCTGCGGCGAACAGCTCCCCTCCTCCTGTCAAGAAATAGAGGAGGCTAGTGTTAGTCCTCAGCCCTCCTGCAGTTTCACGGTGCCTCCTTCTACATCTTCTGCTCGTCTGACTCCATCAGCCTGGACATGCAAGATGTGTACTGTCATGTTCCAATACATCGGGACTCCAGAAAGTTTCTTCGATTCGTGTTTCGAGGAAAAGCTCTCCAGTTTCAGGCCCTGTAATTTGGCCTGTCCACGGCCCCACAAGTGTTTACTCGGATCCTTGCCCCTCTCTCCAAGTGGCTTCACCGTCTTGGAATAAATATCTCCTGCTACATGGACAACTGGCTTCTTAGGCCTCCATCGAGAGAGAAATGCGCGGAGGACTTAACGAAAACTCTTTGCCTAACGAAGGAGTTAAGCATTCTGATAAGCATTCAGAAGTCGCAGACGACTCCAACTGAACGGATTCTCTGGACTCTGACTTTTTGGGCTTTTCTCTCCCCCCCAGAAGGGTCGCCTTCTGCCTTCAATCCGTCAGAGAGTTCCTTTCTTGTTGAGAAGTTTGTGAAATTGGGCAGACTTCACATGAGACCGCTCCAATTCTATCTAAGAGTGAACTGGAGCAGGAAAACGCAAGCAGACTCCTTCGTTTCTCTGATCACATTGGAAATCATACAGGATCTTCAGTGGTGGTCGCATGAAGACAGACTTCATGAAGGGAAGTCTCTCCTTCCAGCAAGCCCTGACGTAGACTTTTACTCTGATGCGTCAGATCTAGGTTGGGGAGCTCATCTTGGGAGTCAAAAAGTGTCGGGAACATGGTTGGAAGTTTTGAAAAGTTCCCATATCAACATGAAGGAACTAAAGGCCATTCATCTGGGTCTTTGGTCATTCTCTACCCTGGTGCACGGGAAGACAGTAGCGATACACACAGACAGTACGACAGCACTTTCGTACATCAGAAAGCAGGGGGGACCCACTCGTTCTCTCTTTACAAAGTTGCAAGGGAACTTCTGCTCTGGGCAGACCAAAATCAGTTGTCATTATTGACTCAGTTCATCCAGGGGAAGATGAATGTTCTTGCAGGCGGTCTGAGTCGCCTCAAACAATTCTTGCCAACGGAATGGACACTGGATCCTTTGGTTTGCTACGATCCATGGAGGTTGTGGGGTACACCATCCATAGACCTGTTCGCGACTTCAAAAAAATCACAGACTTCCTCGCTTCTGTTCCCCAATTCCTGATCCTCTAGCTTGGAAAACGGATGCTGTGCCACTGAATTGGACAGGCCTTGATGTAATCAAGGGCAGTAATCAACAAATTGATGTCTCACCAGAATGTCTTGATGACTCTAGTTGCCCTTTTTTGGCCAAGGAAAGAATGGTTTCTAGACTTGCTACGACTACTAGTAGACTTCCCAAGGCTCCTGCCACAAAAGCGGTTGCTGCTCAAACAGCCCCACTTCCTTAGGTTCCATCAAGGATTGTCCACTCTGTCCCTGACAGGTTATAGACTGTCGAGTCAGGGCGAAGGGGTTTTCTAAGTGAGCTGCAGAAGCTATTGCGAGATGCAGATGACCTAACAAGCTCTACTAATCAAACTGGTCAGTCTTTAGAGGATGGTGCAGATGCCATAACATCTCTTTTTGTGAGACCTCTGTCAGTCAAATACAGTAGCCGACTTCTTATTACAGTCATACCTCGAAATTACGCGAGGTTAGGTTCCGGAGCCCCTCGTGCAAGGTGAATTTTCGCGTAAGTTTGGCATGGTCTTTAAATATGGTAATAAATGTTTATTTCCAAAGTTTAAGTACTAAATATGCTTACAAAGTATTAAGCTAATTTTTAAATGAACTAAAGTTAGTGTAATTTTATTTAAAATTTAGCTTATTACCCTTAAAAAAGGAATGCAGTAAATGGTTGACATAAAAATTGAGTACTGCACAGTTTCATAATAGAGCATTTACAGTAGGTGCGTACGTATACTAATGTTACCCCTAATTCATGGGATGCCATTTTCTTTGTCACTTAGAGTAAAAGCCGTTTTCTTTGCGTCACTAGGCAAAACGTCGTGTCAGTCAACAAAAGTACAATTCCATAAAATATCGAAAACATGTACATAATGTTCGTAGAAGGTAGTACAGTACAGGTAAAATTCAATCAATTTAAAATTATATACTGTACAGGTAATGACGAATGAGAGAGAGAGAGAGAGAGAGAGAGAGAGAGAGAGAGAGAGAGAGAGAGAGAGAGAGAGAGAGAGAGAGAGAGAGAGAGAGAGAGAGATACTGTAATAAAGTAACTGTACTGCTTTTGTATCGCATTTATGCGCAAATATATAAATACAAATTGTCCGTTCTGATTTTACACCTAAAACCACGAAAACTTAAAAATTAAACACACTTTCTGCAGGGGTATCATCTTTGAAAAATGCAGTAACGAAGGGTATCACATCTTGTAAAAGTACACCAACTGAACGTGCTGTAATTACATGCACATACAGATTGCACCAGCACTTTTCTCAGAGGTGAACAGAGTAATTTTCAAAGAATGACACTTATACAACTCTTAGTTACATCTCTGATATTACATTAACCAATTCATTTTATCAAATGAACGCGACTGAACAACCTCATCTCAGGGTCATGTAAAGTCCTTGTGACAAAGACTTTGCAAATGGACATAATACTTGTATGATATATATGTACAGAAATATAAATATAAATTTCCCATATCGATTTTACAGTTAAAAGTATGAAAACATAAATACACTTCAAACATTAAACAAGCATTTTCTGCAGGGGTATCATCTTTGAGAAGTGCAGTAACTTTGCAAATGGGTATCACATCTTGTAAAAGTACACTAACTGAATGTGCTGAAATTACCTTTGCATCATATTTGTGCATGTAAAAAAATAAAAATAAAACATTTTCGATACAGATTTTACCCATGAAAGCATGAAATGCATTTTTCATAGAGATTTTAAACATGAAAGCATGAAATGCATTTGTCATAGAGATTTTGCACATTAAAACATGAAATGCATTTTTCATACAGATTTTACACATATAAGCATGAAATGCATTTTTCAAACACATTTTACAAATAAAAGAATGAAATGCATTTTTCATACACATTTTACACATAAAAGCTTGAAAACTTGTAAATTACTTCAAAAATTAAACACCCACTTCTGCAGGATTTCTCGAGAATTTCGTGTGTCTGTGAAAAAATCGTGTATGCCCATTAGTTAGGTTCCAGTGAAAAGTTTGTGTGTGTGTGAATTCGCGCAACTCGAATTGTGTAAGATCAAAGTATTACTGTATACCTGAAGACCTCCAAGAAACTTTCTACCTTGACTGTCAATGGATACAGATCTATGCTCAGTTTGGTATTTAAGCATAGAGGATTAGATCTGTCTTCTAATCAGGACCTGTCTGACCTCATTAAGTCTTTTGATTCAACCAAGCAACCAAAATCGGATGCGTTCTCTTGGAATCTAGATGTCGTCCTGAAGGATCTTACCAAGAAAACCCTTTTCTTGGTAGCATTGGCTACAACCAAACATATTACTGAAATCCAAGCTATTGACAAGAGAATTGGATTTTCACAAGGGGACACAGTTTGCTCCGTCTCGCTTGGATTCCTAGCCAAGAACAAGGACTCTTCTAACCCGTGGCCCCGTTTGTTCTCCATCGAGAATTTAATGGATGTTCTCAGACCAGAGGAAGAGGAGAGGCTTTTATGTCCAGTAAGAGCCCTGAGATACCACCTTCAGAGGACTGAGAAGGTCAGAGGCCCTTTGAACATCCTCTGGTGTTCAGTTAAAAACCTTTCCCATCCTCTCTCCAAGATGCTCTCTCCATCTTTCTGAGAAGTTTGATTACGGAATCCCATTCCGATTCAGGAAGAAGTATTACCAGCCTCTAAAGTGAAAGTCCATGAGGTCAGGGCTTTCACAACCTCTCTTGTATTCAGACACAACATGTCTCTTTCGAGTGTCCTACAATCAACTTTCTTGGTTCACTTTGCACTATCTCGACGTGGAGACAGTTTCGAGAATTGCAGCACGTTAGGACCTTTATCCATGGCTGGCATGGTGTTGGAAGAGGAAGCATAGGGAATCTTCTACCCCTCTGCTTTCTTCACCTTGAATTAAGGTGTCGCGTTTCGGGAAGCCTGGGGACATACTGTGTCTGGAGTGCCTGCCAGTTTTTAGCAGTTTGGGTGGTGGTTTTTTAAATTGCAGTGTAGGTAACAGCGTTGTGGTCCTATTCTGGTGTACGCCCAGGGCAAGGACATCTTTTTGTGACTTTGTGAGCCACAGGTTTACTTCCCTTACTACAAAGTTCCCACTCATGAAGGAGTGACTCTGGGCTACACAGCCAAACTTGCTGCAGGACAAGAGGAGCTCAGACCGGAGGCAGTACCTATTTGCAGTGCTCCCTTGCCAAGTAAGGAACAATAAGCATTGTCCCAATGCTAGCAACTGTTATGTCAAATTTATTATCGTATTTAATATTTTGGTATAGACTATGTCCAAAGATCCCATCTTCCAATGTGGAATCAGCTATGTAATTACTTGGTAAGTTACTTATATAAAAATGAAATTTTATGGTAAAATATAGTTTTATATACACTTACCAAGTAATTGCATGATCGGAGCCCTCCCTCTTCCCCTCTTTTGGACATAAGGGCACAAATGAATTGAAGCTTTCTGCTTAGTTCCTCACAGTCCCCAATAGTTGGTGGGACACACATCTACACCAAAACAAATGCTAGTGCTTCCGCAAATTTTGAATTTTTAGGCTGCCGTAGATAGGAAGCTCATAGCTATGTAATTACTTGGTAAGTATATACAGTATAAAACTTTATTTTATCATAAAAATGTCATTTTTTAAATAAAAGTTTTATGTATACTTACCAAGTAAATACAGAGTTGGAGCCCTTCCCCTCCCCTCACATGGACATTATGGCATAAACAAATTGAGCCTCTCTCCTGTGTTTTTCCTCTTCTTCCCCGAAAGTAGGTAGGCTAGTTACACCAGAAACAAAACAAGTAATTACATAGCTACTAGCTTTCTACACAGCAGTCTAAGAATTCAGATTTCGCAGTGGCGCTACTATCACTCGTGTAGGTGACAAGGTCCCACCCACTTTCTGGATTGATAGGTACAACTCAGCAAAGAGCTTCAGTTAGTTTTCTGCCATCTCCCAACTAACATTGGTGGTTTCATGCAAGCTCATCATCATTTTTGGATATATGTCCAGTTTTTTGGTGAAGTATTCAAATTTTGCTTTTCTTCTATGTACTCCGAAGATTTTTTCACTAATAAGTAATTTTGTTAGCTGTGGTTAACTTTTTTCTAATTAGCCAGGATGTCTGACTATAGTTCTTCTAGTGTTTGGTACTACACTGAAGGTTGTAGGAATAGGTCAGTTGAGATTACTTTTGACTCTCACACTAAATGCCTGAATGTAGGGGGCAGGACTGTAATAAAGATCTTACTTGTTCCAAATGTCAGGATTGGGACGATCAAAAGTGGAAAGCTTTGAAATCGCACTTAGCGAAATTGGATAGAGATAGAAAGATGAAGGTGGCCCTCAGAGCCAAAAATAGGGCTAGTTTAGATCCTGTTCCTTCTCCCTCTGTGATAGAAGATAGTGCTATTTCTTCTCCTCAAATCCCTGCTTTGTCTCTAATCCTTAGCCTTCCTACTTCTTTGCCTCATACATACTCCTTTACCAGGTTCCCATGTTTCCAATCTTGACACCATTGCCAGCCTCTAATCTGGTTTGACCAGAAATTTGAATTTTTAGCCAAAACAGTTATGGAGTTGGGAGTGTCCTTTAAAGCCTCTGTGGAGAGGGCTTTCAGTGTTCCCAGTGTCAGTAGTGCAGTGCAAAGTAACAAGTGTTGTGCGTATTGAGGAGGTGGTTACCCGTCCCACCAGCGCTCCTACACAAAGGTCCCTGTCCTGCTCCCCCACACGGGGGAGAAGACTTACCAGAGGTCCAAGGGAGGCTGGTGGGGTTTGCCCACAGGTAGTCTCCCCCTCCGCTAAGCCTATTGTCTTCCCAGGCTGCTGCAGAGCGCCAGTGGAAAGGCGTCTCAGTTAGTGCTGATCGCCTGTCATCAGACTCGGGTGACTCTTCGCCCAACAGGAAGCACCAATGGCGCCGAATTTTCACCTCGCCCTCTGAAGAGGCATTCCATTATTGCGGACAATTCTCCTCCTCTTAGATGTATAAAGAGACAAGTGTCACTCCTCAGCCTTCATGCAGCTTCGCCGTTCCGCCTCCGCCCGTCTCTTCAGTGTGTCCTCTCCAATCTTCTTGGGACAGCCCAAAGTCTCCTGAGGTTTTTGAGTGTCCAATGCTAGTGCCTAAGCGCTCTGATCTTCCTCATAAGCACCCATCACCCTCTTCTCTTTGGTCTCGCGCTCCAGAGCGCCCGTCTCCTTGCAGGTGCGTCGCTTGTTTCGGTGTCTTATGCGCCAACAAAGCGGTCAGGGATGGTTTTGCCGAACTCGCCTCCCTTTTCTGGATGGGCATCCTTAAGAAACAGGAGTTGTGGTGTTCCTTTGCCACAAAGGGAGTAGCATCTACACAGAAGTTGGGGCTCTTGTTCTCTCCTTTAGGCAAAACACAGGTCTTCCCTCAGGATACGGTTAAAGAAGTCAGCAACGGACCTTTTGGCTCAGTCCACCAAGCGTCCGAAAGAAACTCCCTCTGTTTCCAATTCTTTCTCGCTTTTGCAACCTCAGCCCTTTTGTGCAGCAAGATCAAGACCTCAATCCAGACCTCGAACTAACGTGCGTCCTCCCTTGAGGTCCATCACGAAGTCAACCTTCAAGCCCACCGCTAAGAAATGAAGTTTTCGTCCCTCATGCACCCGTTGGAGCCAGGCTACATCTCTTTTGGGAGGAATGGAGTTGCAGAGGGGCGTACCCCTGGGGGTTACAAATATTGAGAAGAGGCTACTCCATTCCTTTCAAAGAGAAACCTCCCTTGTCCAGGTCGCCAATAACCTTGACGGCCTGCTCGGCAGGGTCAAAGAAGTTTTTGGCTCTTGCTCAGGAGGCAGAGTCCTTAATTTGCAAAGGGACAGTAGAGGAGGTATTGGATCATATGTGGGGGTGTTTCTATAACCAACTCTTCGTAGTCCCCAAATCACCGAGTGCTGGAGGCCCATTCTGAATAGCACCCTTAACTTGTTCATCGTGAAGACAAAGTTTCATATGGAGACAAACCGCTCTGTCATGTCCTCCCTCCATCAGGGCGACTGGATGGTCACCCTGGCCATGCAGGATGCCTGTTTCCATGTTCCCATCCACCGGACTCTAACTGATTTCTGAGGTTCGTGTGTCGAGGCAAAGCTTTCCCATTTTGGGCCCTTTGCTTCGGTCTGTCCACGGCCCCTCAGGTTTTCACCAGGATCTTTGCTTCTCTTGGGAAATGGCTTCACCTTCTTGGGATCAATGTGTCCCTCTGCTTGGGCAATTGGCTGTTCCGCTCCATGTGGAAGAACAGTGCACGGAGGACTTGAAAAAAACTCGTCGCCTAACACAGGATTAGGGTTTTGATAAACCCTCAGAAGTCACAGATGACTACAACACACAAGATTCCCTATTTAGGGATGATTCTGGACTGTCAAGCTTTTCAGGTTTTTCTATCCACCAAAAGGATCAAATCTTTCCTCCAGACTGTTCGAGAGTTCCTCTCTCTCTCTCAGTGTGCTCAGCGGTCCAGTGGATGAGTCTCTTGGGCACATTGGCCTCAGTAGAACAGTTTGTGAAGCTGGGCAGACTTTATATGAGGCCCCTGCAATTTTACCTGAAAGCAAGCTGGTGCAGGAAGACCTAGCCAGACTCCTTCGCCTTCCCCATCTTGTCGGAGATCAAGGAGGATCTTCGATGGTGGTTGCCAGAAGAAAAGATTCAAGTAGGGATATCTCTTCTGCCTCTGAACCCCAGCCTAGAGTTTTATTTCGATGCCTCCGATCTAGGTTGGGGAGCCCTTCTAGTGAGTCAAAGGGTTTCAGGAACATGGACATCGGTTCAGAGGTCCATTCACATAAACGTTAAAGAGCTAAAGGCCATTCACTTGGGCCTTAAGTCTTTCACTCTGCTAGTACTAGGGAAGATTGTAGAGGTGTGTGTGGACAACACCACAGCCTTGTTTTATGTCCACAAGGAGGGGGTTACTCACTCCTTCACTCTCTGCGAGACGGCTAAGGACCTCCTTTTCTGGGCCAAGCAGTACCTGTTAAGGGAAGACTGAACATCTTGGCAGACAAATTAAGCCGTTGCCATTGAGTCCTGCTGATGGAGTGAACTTTAGATCCTCTAGTCTGCCCCTATCTATGAAAGCTATGGGCAAACCTTCCATAGACCTCTTCGCAAAGTCAAGGAACCACCAGCTTCCTCTCTTTTGCTCCCCAGTTCCAGACCCTCAAGCATGGGCGATGGATGCCTTGCCATTAGATTGGACAGGCCTGGACGTGTATGCCTTTCCACCATTTGGATTGATCAGGGAGGTGATCAACAAGTTATCCTCTCACCAAAACGTTACGATGACCCTAGTTGCTCCGTTCTGGCCCAGGAAGGAGTGGTTCTCGGACCTGCTGAGTCTTCTTGTGGACTTCCTGAGGCTTCTACCACAAAAACAGTCGCTGCTTAGACAACCCCACTTCCTCAGGTTTCATCAAGGGTTGTCTGCTCTGGCCCTGACAGGGCTCAGACTGTCAGAAGCCTTGTCAGAGCGAAGGGCTTTTCGCGACAAGCTGCAGAACCTATCGCTAGATGCAGAAGAGCTGCTTCTAGCAAGCTCTACCAGTCTAAATGGACCATTTTCAGAATATGGTACAAAAGCCATAGAATGTCTTCCTCTGAGATGACTGTGAGCCAAAGAGCAGATTTTTTACTCTTCCTGAGGACCTCCAGAAAGCAGTCGCCTTGTACAATTAAGGGATACAGGTCAGTGCTTGGCTCAGTGTTTAAGCATTGAGGCATGGACCTGTCCTCTAATCAGGATCTCAGCAACCTCATTAGATCTTTTGAGCCCTCCAAACAAGAGAAGCCCGGCACAGTGTCTTGGAATTTAGAATTGGTTTTGAAGTGGCTTACTGGTTCCTCCTTCGAGCCACTCTGCTCAGTTATGCCCAAGAACTTCACGAAAAAGACACTTTTTCTTGTGGCATCGGGTATTGGTAAATGCATTAGTGAACTCCATGTATAGACAAGAGAGTTGGATTTTCTCAAAGTGACACTGTCTGCTCTCTCTTGGCTTCCTCGCCAAGAATGAAGATGTCTCCAATCCCTGGCCTCGTTCGTTTGCCATTAAGAATTTAATGGACATTCTTGGTCCTGAGGAGGAAGAGAGATTACTTTGCCCTGTGAGATCCTTGAGGCACTACTCCACAGGACAGAGATCAGAGAACCAATCCCTGGCCTTGTTTGTTCGCCATTAAGAATTTAATGGACATTCTTGGTCCAGAGGAGGAAGAGATTACTTTGCCCTGTGAGATCCTTGAGGCACTGCTCCACAGGACAAAGATCAGGGGACCCTCGAATAATCTCTGGTGCTCTGTGAGGAACCCATCTCGGCCTTTGTTAAAGAATGCTCTTTCATTCTTCCTTAGGAGCCTTATTATGGAAGCTCGTTCTCAGATCCAAGAGGATGCCTTAACTTCCTTTAGAGTAAAGGCTCATAAGGTTCGGACCATCGCCACATCTCTTGCTTTTCGACACAATATGTCTATAGCATCGATCCTGCAACCACCCTTTTGCAGGTCCAAGTCTATCTTCACGTCACATATCTCAAGGACGTCAAAACTGTATTAGAAAATTGCAGTACATTAGGACCTTTATCCGTGGCTGGCATGGTGTTGGGAGAGGAAGCATAGGAGGCCTCTCTGTCCTTCTACTATCCTCTCGCCTTTTTGTAAGGTATTGAGCTCAAAGGAACTCTGGGGGTATATTGTACCTGGAGTACCTGCCAGTTTTTAGTGGTCAGGGTGGGGTTTTTATTCTAGTGTAGGTGACGGCGTCGTTTCTATTCTGGTCTCCGCCCAGGGCAAGGGCACCCTTTTTAAAATCTTTGTCAACCATCGGTGATTTTCCATTGCTGCAAAGTACCCACTGAAGTGGAGGCCACCCTTGGCCATACTGCCACGTCCTCCATGGGTTAAGATGGGCACTGCCCAGAGGCAGTACCAGTCTGCAGGAGCTCTCTTACTAGGTAAGGAACAACAAGCATTATTCTAATGCTAGCAACCTTTTCTATTTAATAGTCATTACTTTCTTAATGTCTTGGAGTAGAATATGTTCATGTTCCCACCTCCATTCAATATGATATCAGCTAAGTAATTACTTGTAAGTCACTTATATAAAAATGACTTTTTTTTTTTATAAAATAAAGTTTTATATATACTTACCTAGTAATTGCGTCATCAGAGCGCCACCTCCTCCCCTCTTATGGACATCAGGGCTAAAACGAATTGAAGCTCTTTGCTGAGTTGTACCTATAAGTCCCGAAAGTGGGTGGGACCTGTTAACCTACACGAGTGATAGTTGCGCCACTGCGAAATTTGAATTCTTAGACTGCCATGTAGAAAGCTAGTATATAGCTATGTAATTACTTGGTAAGCATATATAAATCTTTATTTTATCATAAAAATGTCATTTTTAGGTTATTTTATCATAAAAATGTCATTTTTAGCTGCCAGTTACTAGAAATTGATAGCTCTGTAATTAATTGGTAAGTATATATAAAACTATTTTTTATTATAAAAATGTAATTTTTTCATGTATAATAGACACTTGTATATTGCAGCCAACAGAAATATTTCAGTTAAAAGTAGAGAGTAGTCTTGGTAACATTTATGGATTACTGCTTTTTTTCTTTGTAGTTCTTGTCAGGGATTCATTGTAGCACAATGAAAGGTGTCAATTGCATTATTTTTTTATACTAGAAAAATGTTTTGAAGTTATTGTCTTTATACTAGAGTAGTTAATTCTTCAACTTTTATATTTCAGGGTAAATTTATTTCCTTAGAGAATGTTGATTGCAAGATAAAAAGTGGTTGTAAGGACCATCCCCCATGGCCTAAAGGAATCTGTTCTAAATGTCAGCCATCTGCAATCACTCTAAATCGACAGTCTTATAGACATGTAGACAATGTGATGTTTGAAAATCGCAACTTGGTGGAAAGATTCCTTAACTATTGGAGGCTGACAGGACACCAGCGTCTTGGTTTTCTTTATGGTCGATATGAACCTCACATGGATGTCCCACTTGGAATAAAAGCCACAGTAGCAGCAGTTTATGAACCACCACAAGAAAGCTCGAGAGATCATGTCAAGCTATCACCAGACCCAAAAAAGGAAGTCGTTGATGAGGTATGAATTTAATGTTAGTGCTCAAGCTTTTTGAAGATATTATTATCATAACTTTTCAAAGCAGTATAAATACCTTAGGCATACCAAATTTAATACTCTCACAATTCATATACTAGATGTAAGTGCAGTAATGATTAAAGTAAGTAAGGATGTAGAATATGTACAGTATTGAATATAGCCATTTCTATTATAAATTGGTATGATTAAACCACTAAATTGTATGTATAAGCAGAGTTAAAAGTTGAACAGTTAGATGGGAAGACATTAAATGGGAGTAGATTAAGAGTAGAAGAGAAGACTTCAGAAACAGTTTTATTTAATAAGGGTGAAGGAAAAACTGAATGTCTAAATAAAACAGTTATACAGTACTATGGTATAACAATTTTAAATAACAATAAAATTTTTTTATAAAAGTAGTAGAACCAGTCACATTCATCTAACAGAATTAAAGAATGGGCTGGGAGAGTAAACAAAACAATAGATAACTGTCAGGGAAACGGCAAACTTGACAAATTTACATAATTTCTCTTTGCTCCCAAGAGCAGAGTTGACATACCAGAAATAGAAATTGGAGATTTCAGATTGAACGACAGAAGCAGGCTAAGTTGTAAAGGAAGTAAGATGTTGATTTAATAATAAAACCAAGAATAGGAGACAAGGCACACCGGAAAATACTAGTGATAAAGTGGAAGAAAAGAGTAGTTGAAAGATCAGAACTGAGTAAAACCATAAGAAAAAGGGATTGGACCACATATTGCATATTGTGTGTGTAAGGAAGTGTTGTTTAGCCTGATATTGTTTATTTACCTGAGGATTTTATTAGTTATTAAACTTCCAGTTACAGTTAATTAGGCTTAAGATGATGTTCCCTCTAGTAAGTTAAAGTGTAGTTAAGAGTAACCATGTAGAGTAAACAGCTAAATGAGAAAGTTGAATGTAGTAGAATTAGGTCATTTTATTCAGGAGACCATCTCTAATTGTAAAATACTGCCGTACTTAGTTTTATGTAAGGTTGTTATGCTTTCTTTGATGTTTGTTTTTTGTTTCCAGATTGCAAAACATTTAGGGCTAAAGTGTGTAGGGTGGATATTTACTGATTTAGTTCCACTGGATGCTAGTAAAGGGACAGTCCGGTACCTTCGTCATGCTGATTCTTATTTCCTTTCTGCTCATGAAGTTATCACAGCAGCACATTTACAAAGTTTACACCCAAATCCTTGTAAAATTTCACCGGATGGTACTTATGGCTCAAAATTTGTCACAGTTATTGTGACGGGCGATAAAGATAATCAGGTTAGTAATATTGTGTAAAGTTTTATTCTTGTTATATTGTTATGTTGCAAGTTGAACATTATGATGACATTGTTCATAGATGTAAAGATATTGCACAAATGTTCATAGATGCAAAGATATTGCATGATATTCCTTTCAGGTTCACATGGAAGGTTATCAAGTTAGTAATCAATGTCAAGCTGTTGTGAGGGACAGATGCCTCATTCCTACCAAAGATGCCCCAGAGTTGGCTTATGTACGTGAGAGCTCAGCACAGCAGTATGTCCCAGATGTTTACTTCAAGGTAAATGGAATTTATTTTCTGGGTGACTGCAAGTAATGTTTCAAACTAAGTTGGAATGGTCATCTGTACACTATACATCCCAGTGCCTTCATTCTGCATTCCAGTGTTGCTTATTAGGGAATTCATTTAAGCAGGGGAAAATTTATTTTCATATATGTAACTTACCAAGTAATTACATTGCTCACAGTTTCACTTGCTGGCAGCTTAAAAATTTTGAAATTCGAGGTGGCGCTAGTGTCGGTATAGGTGACTTGACGCTGCCCACTTTCAGTGTAAGAGAGGAACAATTTCAGCAAAGAGCTCAGTTGTTTTCTGCCAGCTCTCGACTGTAGTTCAGTTGTGAACAGTCAGCCTAATTTTGATTTTTGTCATTTTTCCATTAGAGATTATTCTCTTTGGTGAAGTATTGGCAGCCTACGGCTTTGTTTATATGATAGGTTTTCTTAGCAAGACCATTTATCATGGATAAGCACCGTTCTCCTTAGATTTGAACCTTATTGAGACTTGTGTTTTTGTTGACTTGTTAGATTTATTATGTATGACTGAAGTGCAACTAGTTAACACTATTGCAGCAAAGGCTGCAATACAAGACTCACGAAAGCAAATTATGACTCACATTGCGTGTACAGACTGTAGGGGGCAAGAGTGTTTAATTGATTTAACTTGTGATGAATGTTCAGAGTGGGATGCTAAAATGTGGAAGATTTTGGAGTCTCATTTTGGATAGGGACAGGAAACAGAAGGCAGCCACTAGTGCCGAGAGTAAGACAGCAGATAGCAAGACTGTAGATAGTCCTGCAAAGTCTTCTGATGATATTATTCCTGTTATATCTGTGCCTGCTCCCACTGTGTCCCCTATTCCTAGTCCTTCAACTGTTCCACCTGCTCCTTTACCCAGCTTCCTCGCTTCTGAACCTGACCCCTTGGCCAGCCTCAAGTCGAAGATTGTGCATAATTTTGACCAAAGGATGGGTCTTACAGTAGATACAGTGGTCCAGTTAGGGGCATCAGTGAAAGCCCTTATGGATAAAGTGGATGGTAAGAGTGTTAGTGAAGTGACAGTGGAGGAGGCGGCTGCTCATCCTGCCGACACTCCTAGGCAAAGGTCACTAGCATACTCCCCTTCACATGGGAGCAGTCAGACCGGAGGCCCAAGGGAGGTCGGTGGGGTCTGCCCACGGGTAGTCACCCCTTGGTCGGACCTATTGCAGTGTCCCTGGTTGCGACAACTGATGGCCATTGGAAAGGCATCCAGATGGAAATGAGTAGACTGTCCTCGAGTTCCGAGGCTTCCAGCCCTGAGAAGAGGTACCAGTGGCGCTTTAGTGATGAATTGTGGCCACTGAAAAGGCCCAAGGCGGATACGGTTCGCTTCCCTCCAGTGCCTTGCAAGAGATTCAGAGAACCCCCGCAGCAACCATCGTGCAGTTTCTGGGATAGCCCAGAATGTTTTTCTCCAGAATGTCAAGTGCTGGAACCCAGGTGTTCTTCCTCACTAAGATATTCTTCGTCTTCCAAGCACTCTCCTTCCTCTCGCGAGTTCCCAGTAGCTCCTGAGCACTCAATAGCGCCCAAGCTTCTGGTAGCACCTGAGCACCCAGTAGCGCCCGAGCGCCCATTAGCGCACAAGCGCCCTTCAGTACCCAAGCTCCCAGCAGTGCCCAAGAGTTCATTACACGGATGTACTTGCCTTCCGTGGAGCACTTAGCGCATTCTCCGACACGAGTGGCACCAAATGCCAAACGCTTGGCACCAACTTGTTCATCACTTCCCACTGTTGATGCTATGGATTCGTCGTCAGCACCTATTCAGCGACAGCTTGCTGACATTTTGAGTCTTCCTAAGAAACAGCCTTTGGCTGCTCAGGCCCCTAAAGAGTCGCACCTGTCCCCTGTTTCATCAGAGGAAGAAGGTGAGTGGATGAGGGCTCTGCTCTGTCGGCCTATGCATACTTATTGAAGTACTTGCTGCAAAACTCCCCAGTTTTTCTCGCCAGTGGCCCTGGCTTCCCCAGCTTCAACTTTCTTCATGAGTAACAAGCCTGTTGACTCCTCCAGTCTGCCAAAGATGGTGCTCTCATCTGCTGGGAAGGCTCTGAATGAGCTGGGTAGTTGGCTCTCGGAGAAGAGAGATCAGGGGAAGTCTTCTTTTAGTTACCTTCCTTCTCATCTGGTACATTGGAGGTATTCGTCTTATGCCACCGGGGAAGCTCTCTCACTGGGAGTGGCTGCCTCCTCCCAGGGGGACTTCCCCAGCCTTAATGACTCTTCTCAGAGGTCAGCCTTCGCCTTCGCTAAGGTGATGTTCTCCCCTGCGGAACTCAACCACCTTCTTAAGAATCTTTTTATAAAGTTTTTGAAGTAATAAGTTTCTTAGACTGGTCAATGGGTGCATTAGCTTGGAAGATCAAGAACTTCTCCTTGTTACCTGAAGATGTCATGGCAGATTGACTGAATGTCCTTTCATGTTCCGATAAGGGCATTAGGGATGGCGCTCATGAGCTAGCTTCTCCCTTTGCCATGGTAGTGCTTTAAAAGAGAGAGCTTTGGTGCCCGTTCACCACAAAGAGCATCACTGCATCACAGAAGTCTGCCTTGTTATACTCTCCTCTTGATCGCCAGCACCTCCTCAACCCACAGTCAGCGACATTTCCTCGGAGCTTTAGAAGAAGAGTACTCAGGACCTTTTAGCTCAATCATATAGGTGCCCCAGGGAACTTTCAGCTGTTAGCACCAGAACCATGTCTCCCCTTCAGCCACATCCCTTTTATGGTGGCAGAACAAGGACCCAATCAAGTCCTAGAACAAACGTATGATTCTCGTCTCGACTGTTTAAGAAGTCCTCCTCCAAGCCTTCCTCTTGGAAGTGAGGACCCTTTCCTTCATGCGCTGGTAGGAACCAGGCTCCTCTATTTCTGGGCAAGATGGGGTACAAGGGAAGCGGAGGTGGATTGTGACAGTGCCCGGAAGGAGGGCTACTTCATCCCATTCAGAGAGAAGCTCCCCCTCAGTCAACACTCCCATCATGTTGACTGCCTACTCTGCAAGCTCAGAGAGGTTTTTGGCCCTCTTGAACGAAGTCTCATCCCTCTTCAAGAAGAGAGCCATCGAAGAGATCGAAGAAGTCAAGTCGGATGGTTTTTACAACTGTCTCTTTGCAGTCTCCAAGGCATCAAGGGGATGGAGGCCTGCACTGGATGTCAGCGCCTTGAATTTCTTTGCCAAAAAGCCAAAATTTAAAAAGGAAACAAGCCACTCAGTCATGTCATCCATTTGTGGAGGTGACTGGATGGCAACCGTAGACATGCAGGATGCCGACTTCCACATTCCTGTAAACCTGGAGTCCAGGAAGTACCTAAGATTTTTGTTGTGCAATGTTGTACCAGTTTCGAGCCTTATGCTTCGGCCTTTCAACTGCTCTCCAAGTGTTCACTCAAGTCTTTGCTCTGGTAGCCAAGTGGCTACATCTTATGGGGGTCAACATCTCTCTCTTATTAGACAATTAGCTTCTTCGATCACCTTCGAAGGAGAGGTGTGTGGAGTACCTTCAGAAGACCCTTCACTTAGCACAGGATTTAGGCCTGGTAATCAAGTTCTTAAAGTCCCAGCAGATTCCATCACAGACGATTCTATATTTGGGGATGATGATAAACTCTGAGAGTTTCCAGGTTTTTCTGTCCCCCCAAAAGAATTCAGTCATGTCTGAAGAAAGTGAATGAATTCCTCTCCCGTCAAACCTGCTTGGCCAACCAGTGGATGAGCCTTCTCGGTACACTAGCCTCCATGGAGCAATTTGTCTTTCTGGGAAGACTCCGTATGAGAACCCTTCAGTTTTATCTGTGGTCCAATTGGAACCGGAGAGCTCATCCAGACACATTTGTCTTTCCTATTTCTTAAGAAATCAAGGAGGATCTCCTATGGTAGAGGTTAGAAGACAGATTGTCAGAGGGGAAGTCCCTTCTTCCATTGAGCCACAAACAAGACTTTTATGCAGATGCGTCAGATCTAGGTTGGGGGGCTCTTCTAGGCAAGGAAGTGTCCGGAATGTGGTCCCAGAAACAGAGTTGCTGGTACATCAACCTCAAGGAACTGACAGCAGTTTGTTTGGCCCTGCAACACTTTGCAACAGAAGTTTACAATTAAACGGTGACTGTGCATTTGGACAACACTACGACCCTGATATAGAAAGAAGCAAGGGGGGGGACTCATTTATTCTCCCTTTGCAAGGTGTCAAGATCTCTCCTTTTATGGGCGGACCACAACCAGACCAAGTTGGTGACTCGGTTCATCCAAGGCAAACTCAACGTCCTTGCAGACGGGTTGAGTCATCGCAGTCAGTGGACTCTTCGTCCACAGGTGTGCAAGGATCTTGGGAATCTGCGGGGGAGACCTCTCACAGATCTTTTCGCGACATTCAAGAAATGTCGTCTTCCAATATTCTGTTCGCCAGTCCTAGACCCTCTAGCATGGGTAACAGATGCCATGCTACAGGACTGGTCAAACAAAGACCTTTATGCCTTCCTGCCATTCTGCATGGTACGGGAAATACTCAACAAGTTTCGCAACCACACGAATGTCACGATGACTCTAGTGGCCCTATTCTAGCCGTGGCAGGAATGGTTCCCAGATCTCCTCAGGCTTCTGACAGACTTCCCGAGGTTGTTATCGTAAAGGCCAAGTCTCCTCAGACAGCCCCACTTCAGGCAATTCCACCAAGGATTGTCCACTCTGGCGCTGACAGGGTTCAGACTGTCAGGAAACTCCTCAGACAGAAGTTTTCAAGCGCAGCTTCAGAGGCAATTGCGAAATGTAGACGTCCTTCCTTCGACAAAGTCTACCAAGCCATAAGGCCAGGTGTAGAAGATGACTGTAGTCCTGAAATGGCTTTCGGGACCCCATTTTGAGCCTCTTCATTCAGCTTTACTACGAGACCTTATTAGGAAAACCCTCTTTCTTGTAGCATTAGCGACCACTAAGTGGGTCAGTGAGGTACATGCTCTGAACAAGAGTGTCGGATTTTCCCAAGGGGATGCTGTGTGTTCATTCACCCTGGGCTTTTTAGCTAAAAATGAGAATCCAACCAAACTCTGGCCTCGTTCCTTTCAAAAGCCTGATGGAAATCCTGGGCCCAGAAGATGAGGAGAGAGTTCTTTGCCCAGTGAGAGCACTGAGGTATTACCTACACAGAACGGAAAAGATATAAGGTCCTACGAGTAGCCTATGGTGCTCCGTTAAAAATCCATCTTGTTGCCTGTCGAAGAATGCCTTGACATTCTTCTTGAGGGACCTTATTACTGAAGCCCATTCTCAAACTGGAGAGGAGGTCTTAATGTCCGTCAAAGCTAAGGCTCACAAGATCAGAGTGGCTGCCACTCTGTTAGCCATCAAGCACAACTTATCCATATCTTTGATTCTACAAGTGACTTACTGGAAGTGTAAGTCAAGCTACGCGACTCATTATCTTCGTGATGTAGAAACCGCATTCGATAATTGCAGTACCTTGGGTCCGTTGTCAGTGGCTGGCATGGTGTTTGGGGGACAAAGCTTAGAAAGCTTTTCTTCCTTCCTTTTTTCTTTGCCTTGAACTAAGGTGTCAAGTCTTAGGGGAGCGGGGGGCGGGGGGGTTACTGAGTACCTGGAGTACCCACCAGTCTTAGTTTTAATGGATGGGTGGGTGGTGGTTTTTTGTTATATGGTGTAGGTGACATTTGTGTGTTTAAGTTTGGTCGAATGTTTTATTGTACTGTGCCCAGGGCAGGGGCAACTGTTTATTTGTATGCTTTGGTAACCACCGGGATTATCCCTTGCTGCAAAGCTCCCACTGATGTAGAGGTGCGTCAGGACCACTCCGTCACACCCTACATGGTTAAGATGAGCGCCGACCAGAGGCATGATCTACCTACAGCAGCTCTCTTACCAGGTAAGGAACAACAAGCAATGTACCAGTGCTAGTACTTTATATTCTCTAACTCATTATCACCCATAATGTTTTGGGGTAGGAAAAATCCATATGTCATCCCAGTGTCAATTTGGGATTCAGCAGTGTAATTACTTGGTTGTAAGTTACATATAAAAATGACATTTTTATGATAAAATAAAGTTTTATATATACTTACCAAGTAATTACAAATCAGAGCCCTCCTTCCTCCCCTCATATGGACAGAAGGGCAAAAACAATTGAGCTCTTTGCTGAACTTGTTCCTCTCTTACCCTGAAATGGGAGGGGCCAAGTCACCTATACCAATAGTAGCGCCACCGTGAATTTCAAAATTTTTAAGCTGCCAGCGAGTGAAACTATGAGCAATGTAATTACTTGGTAATTATATATAAAACTTTATTTTATCATAAAAACGTCATTTTAAAATTTATAGTGAAAATCTTTGGATGTGTGAAATCCTGTTAGTTTAAAGCAATTTTTGAAGGTTGCTTGCATATGTGTCATGTTTTTTCTTTATTATTATCCATTGCCTTTCAGGAAAAAGATCAGTACAACAACGAAGTTATTCGGTTGGGAAGGCCTTTACCTGTAGAATATTTGCTACTAGATTGCCCAGTATCAACACCTAACGAGCCTGTAACCTTCTTTGCATTGAATGCAAATCCATTTCCAGTGGCAAACAGGTAATATAACTTAATAATAGTTTTCTTTACTTATTAATTTTACCAGCTGCACCTACCAAGGTAGTTTTTATGAAAAGATTTCCTACATTTATTATGTATATATTATAGCTGATAAATGCATTTACAGTTTGTATGAAATGTAGGTTTATAGGAATGTATGAAAAGTAAAGGAAAAGCCAAGTAGTGGTATTCATAATACTCAGAAGTGAAGTGCAAATTGTCAGTTTTATTTTTGTGAAATACTTTGATTAGGGCAACAAGTATACTGTACTGTATTTAGGTAAATAAGAAATATTTTATTTTGTGCATAAGTGAAGAGGTCACTACCCATGTTTCCCTGCCATAAAGGATATGTTTTGGATGTGATAAAAATTAGGATTTTGGTTTTTTACAGAATGATAGAAGGCCACTTGCAGGATTTCAATACCTTAGCATCGTATCTTCAGAAATTCAGTGATGACCAGTTCTTAGAAGCAATGTCAGATTTTCATGTCCTTGTCTTTGTAGCTACTATGGACATGCTGCCTCTCAGGGTAAGAGCAAACAACATTATTTTGGTCTAAGTCTGTTTGAATGTTTACTGTCTTATTTGATTATAACACTTAAGACACTAAAAAAAATTTGAGTTTGATGTGGGACTTGTGTTGCATGATGTCATACAGGAAAATAATATGGCTGCACATATTAGTTCTTTACAGTATTCCTTCTTTGACGCTTTAGATTCAGTTTTTGTCATTAAATAGATATAGCATTAAACGATATGGCACTTAAGGCTGTAACAAGCGGCAAGTGAGAGGCAGGTTCAAGGTATTGTAATTTACACAAGGACATATATAGTATATGCAGTCAGATGTGTTTTCTCACACCTGAAGAATGGTTAACAATTCTATATACAAATTAGGAAGAGATTTCAAATATATATGGCTAGAAAGCTTGCAGTGCCTTACATACATTAGTAATTACAGTTCTGACAAGGACATAAAGTATCTTCTGAAAAATGCATAAAAGATAGCTTGAATCAGGAGTGCTGGATCTGTTTCCTGAGAGTCTCAGTGGGTCATGTGGATTTTTTGTTTTGAAGCAAGGATGCCCTGAGGGTCCTGATGACAGCTCTGGACCTCACAGTACTTCCCCCCCCCACCCAAAAATAATCTGTCAGTGGAGACCCAGGTGATTCTCCCGTCCACTGTCAGCTGATATACTTTCTCTCTGTGTTGTAATATGAGGTGTGGTCCCAAGTAGACTGGAGAGATGAGGGAGTGCTCGTATGTGTCTATTCTTATGAACACATATTTTGCTGTTTTAAGGTCTTCAGGGACGTATTCTTTTCTTGCTATGTTGTATGTTGTCTTCACTGGCGTGATGTTTTCCAGTGTTCTACGGGCGTCTGGAAGAGTCGTGGGCTCTTTCATGTCTTGAAAAACGTCTGCTGGTATTTTCAACACTTGGCTGTCTAATGCTTCTGCCGGCAATGTGTTGAATGCAAACTCCCGCCTTAACATCTGGTGGTGAGTGCTGATTTGAGGGACTGGTGTAGCCGCCTCACCATGCTGTTCGTTTCTGGGTTGTATGCTGTTGTTTGAATGAGTTTTGTCCCAAGGCTGGCAGTGAGGGAGCTCCATAAGGTGGAAGTGAAGCTAGCTCCTCTATTGCTTATGTAATGCGGTACTCCGTGCCTGTTGACCCAGTTTATTAGTGTTTTCACACAACCCTCTGCTGTCTGCTGCCGTACAGGTATTGCTTCTGGACATCTGGTATTCCTGTCAATGATTGTGAAGAGACACCTGTACCCCTCGGAGAGGGGCAGTGGTCCCACAATGTCACAGAATTCCCAATTTGGAACACCGTATTTACAAGTAAATTAAATTTCTGATCTACCCGTACTTCTAAGCTGGCAATGGCATTGGGTTCAGCAGAATAAGAATTAGGTACAGGAGTGACGGGAAAAGCTGGAGGGCTGGAACTGGGAGAAAAAGCTGTCACAGGCATTGAAGGGATAGGTAAAACATCTGTCGGTGGATGGTTTTCATCAGCAAGTGACGAGACCCTCCGGAGTGTTTTTACTGGCTAGGAATTAGGAAGTGGAATTAAGAACAGCTTTAATAGTTAATAAATTTATTTATAAAAAAAAATAACGCATTTACTAATAAACGTCCTCCCAAACCAAGGAATAGCAGATGACATACTTTGGAGACAATATATAACATTTTAAACTCTTACCACTGATAATGCAATACCAGTTTTTATATACAATAACCTGCACCAAAACTTTAATTTAGTAATAACTTCCATTAGTTACAAATTCCTACTTCACTAGGCCAATCAGGATTGAACAAAATCACTATCTTCCCTACCATGAACTACTCACCAACGGTATATACAGGTATTCCCTATTTAGTAACAAACTCACGATTCATAGCGTAAATCCTGCCAAGCCTACCTTGAACTAATTTGTTCCTAGCCTTAGTATATTTCCAGGCATATCCCCAGTTACTTAGCTAGTATTAGTGTACTACCCTTCTTAGTTTAAATCCCATCTTACACAGGAGGAAAGAGCTAAATCCAAAAAAAATACAAACTTCCCTCGAATATCACTCTCCTACCCTATCCTTGCTTGCTAGGGAGAACAGAGACACTAGGACTTGACTGGGAGGTGCACTCTCGTACCCTATCCTTGCTTGCTAGGGAGAACAGAGACACTAGGACTTTACTGGGAGGTGCACTCTCCTACCCTATCCTTGCTTGCTAGGGAGAACAGAGACACTAGGACTTTACTGGGAGGTGCACTCTCCTACCCTATTCTTGCTTGCTAGGGAGAAAAGAGACACTAGGACTTTACTGGGAGGTGCACTCTCCTACCCTATCCTTGCTTGCTAGTGAGAACAGACACACTAGGACTTTACTGGGAGGTGCACTCTCCTACCCTATCCTTGCTTGCTAGGGAGAACAGAGACACTAGGACTTTACTGGGAGGTGCACATACTCACGCACTATGGTAATGCAACTCACTAAATTTTCGTAAGCATTTAACTTACTGTTAATAACAGACAAGTGGACACCTTTTTTTTTTTTTTTTTTTTTTTAGGCAATAAAACAGCCCTACAGTAATTACACATTATATATGTACTCGGCTCCACTCGTGCCTGATTAACCTCACACTAATTCAGAATCTGTTTTTCCACCATTTATAGTACTCACTTGGTTTACAGTACAAACAGAGTTATACCCCTACGCTCTTGCACCTTTCTCCCGTCCTACCCCTCTAGTGTCTGTCTCTGTCTCCCGTCACGACCTCTTCTCTTTCCTTATATAGGGCCTTTGGTTTCTGGAACTATCCGGTTCAGCCAACCCATCCTTCGTCCAAACCAGTCCCTCGGTACTTCCGTAAGAAACTGCCCGTATCCCTTTTATTGTAATTTCGTAACCGATCATTCTCCGTATAGTGGAAAGGAAAGAAAGACTTATATTAGACTGATAAAATTATCATTATAAAAAAAAAAAAAATTATGGTTATTATATTACGTAAATGTAACATTGCCTCCCCATATGGAAAAGAAAATTCTTGAATTTTCGTAACATTACAGTCGGCTTAAGTAATCTCCCCCCACATTATCGCTACCCTTAATGTAATGTATACTCATTTTAAACTGTTGAAGGTGAAGAGCCCATCTCATTAATCTTCCATTAAGGGGTTTTGCAGTATCTAAATATGTTAACGGACGGTGATCCGTTTCCAAGATAAACTGCTTGCCATACAAATATGGGTAGAACTTCTTGGTAGCCCATACTACTGCCAAACATTCTCTCTCGATTACAGCATACCTCTGTTCCACTTCCGAGAGTTTCCTACTTGCATAAAAGACTGGCCACTTCTCATTCTCATGTTCCTGTAAAAGTACCGCTCCAAGCCCAGTACTGGATGCATCTGTACGAAGAATAAAGGGTCTCTGGAAAGTTATAAGTTTCAGAATAGGTCCTTTAGTTAGACTTTCCTTCAGTTCTCTGAATGCCTTATCCTCACTCTCACCCCATACTACCCTATTTGAAGCATTCTTCTTTGTGAGATTAGTTAGTGGCACAGCAATCTCTGCATAGCGTGGAATGTACCTTCTATAGTAACCAGTTAAACCTAGAAAGGATCGAACCCCCCTTTTTGTCAGTGGTACAGCAGCTTCTTGAATGGCTTTTATCTTTTCGGGTGTTGGGCCCATACAGCCATCTCCTACTATATGGCCTAAATATTCAAGGGTTTTCTTTCCAATTTCAGTTTTACTCGGCCGGACAGTCAAATTGGCATCTCTCAACCTTACTAGAACCTCTTGCAACAGGACACAGTGTTCATCCCAGGTTTCTGTGTGAATTAAAATATCATCAAAGAAGGTCTCTACATTATTTAAATCTCCAAACAGTTCCCTCATCAATCTGTTAAATATGGCAGGTGCTGTTACTAAGCCAAATGGCAATACTGTAAATTGGTAAAGTCCCTCTCGGGTTGCAAAAGCAGTATATGGTTTACTCTCCTCTGCTAATGAAATCTGCCAGTAACCTTTGGTCAAATCCAGTTTGGTAAAGTATTTACTACCAGCAATTTTAGTGAGTATATCATCTACCTCTGGCATTGGTTCTGCATCAAATTTAACAACTTTATTTAGCTGCCTCAGATCCAAACATAACCTAACCTTTCCATCTTTCTTTGGAGCTACACACATTGGGGAAGAATAGGGAGAGTTTGAAGGTTCAATAATATTTAAATCTTTCAAATTTTGCAGTTCCTTACTTACCACTGCCTGTAAGTGATACGGAATGGGATAAGGTTTTGCTCTTACGACATCGGGATATTCCAATTCAATGTGACAAACTTGTTTTGGTGTTTTTCCTGGGACATCTGTGAAACGGTCTTGGAATGTTTTACACATTTTGCGAGCGTCAGCTATCATCGATTCTGTCAGGTGCTCATCCAGATTAACATCCCTCCAAGTTTCCTGCTGAGTGTGATTGGGTGTTGTATAGGCCTCTCCAACCAAGTCTCCTTCCAACACTGCTAAAGAAGCCTTATGTATCTCTTCTGGATCCCTATAAACATATCGTTTTAACATATTTATGTGAAATTTCCTGGGAGTATTATTCACATCAATGACATAGTTAAGTCTGTTGCAAACCTTAGTTACCTTATAAGGCCCTTTCCACTGAAGCAATAACTTATTATTGTTAGTTTGTAGCAATAAAAGAACATCATCACCAACTTTTAACTTCCTATTTTTAGTTTTCAGATCATAATACTTCCTAGCTTTATCTTGAGCATTATGAAGTCCTTCACTAGCTAACCTGCAAGTATCCTCAAGTCTCTCTCTTAGATTAAGAACATATTCGTAAGATGTCCTCACCTCAGGTTCTTCAATATTCTCTGTCCACAATTCCTTAAGAAATGTTAAAGGTCCCCTAACAGTATGGCCATAGACCAACTCAAAAGGCGAAAACTTAGTACTAGACTGAGGTACCTCTCTATAGGCAAATAATAATGGTGCCAAGAATCTATGCCACTCCTTTGGTTGTTCGCTACACATCCTTTTCAACATTCTCTTAAGAGTACCATTGAATCTCTCCACCAGGCCATTACACATAGCATGATAAGGAGTAGGTTAATCATCCTAATAGATAATAACCTATAAAATTCCTCCATGATTTCAGAAGTAAATTGTGTTCCTCTATCACACAAAACCTCTCGAGGTATACCAATCCTACAAAATATTTCTAGTAATGCTTCTGCAACCGCCAATGAATCAATACTAGATAAAGCTACCGCTTCAGGATACCTTGTTGCAAAATCAACAACTGTTAAAATATATCTTGAGCCATTTGAGGATCTAGGTTCAATAGGACCCACTAAATCAACCCCCACTCTAGCAAAAGGCTCCCCTATTACAGGCATCTTTCCTAACCTAGCTTTACCCACTCTACCCTTGTCTACAGTACGTTGGCATATATCATAAGACCTAATATATCTAACTACTTCTCGAATAACACCAGGCCAGTAGAATTTATCCAAAATCCTATTTTTGGTTTTGTCAATACCAAGATGACCACCCATCAATCCTGAGTGGGCCAGTTCCAATACTGTTGATCTGAATGCACTAGGAATAATTAACTGTTCTTTAAAATTGTCTCCTACCTTTACCTTTCTATAAAGGATTCCTTTCTTAAAAACATACCCTGAAACTTCACTTCCATTTCTTCTGCTGAACTCCCGACCTTCTCGAGCGTTTCGACTTTATCTTCATGAGGCTAGTGTCTTCCTCCTGAGTTTCCCTGATGGACTTAGTTTTCATGAGATCCAACACTTCAGTTACTTTGAGTTTAGGGGTCTTCTTGGTCAGCTGGCTTCTTGTGGTAACTGCACCAGCATGACTATCCAAGTCCTGGCCTAGAGTTGCCCCAGGTATTTCACCAATGATTAAATCATACAATGGGTTTTCCAAACAAGCTGCGAGGGTTTTACCTGTAAAATACGGACACTTCACAAAAATTTCAGCTTCTTGATACACATAAACTTCAGAATTAGCCATAACAACATTAACTAATTTACCTGTAAACTTATCCTTGTTTACCAGGCTTTTCCTTACTAATACAGTAGTGCAGCCAGTGTCCCTCATCACTAACACGGGCGTTCCCTCAACTTCCCCAGGGGCTGTATTTAGTTTCTCTCTTTCACTGGCACTACTTCCACCACAAACTACTTTAAACTCTTTCCCTTCTTTAATAATCCAGCCATCGGCATTCATAATTTCTTTAGGATCAACTTTGACAAAAGTAGCTGCATGTTCAGAGCTATCAGCTTGATTCTTACCTTTAGAACCATTACTGTCCTTGGGAATAACTTGTTCCTTCAGCACAGCAGCTGAAGCCTTACCTTTCTTTTCAGGTGCACTTATTTTTCTGCCACCACTACCTTTGTAATAGCAATCTTTTGCCCTATGTCCAATCTTTCCACAAACAAAACAGTTAAGACTTGTACCTGACAAATTAGGCAGATTACCACTACAGACTTTACTTTGCACCTCCGGAGTAATCACAGACTTACTGGGAAATTTTTGCACAGGATAACCATGAGCCTCAGTATATCTGTTAGCACTTGCCACTACTTCCTGAAGGGATTTCAACTTCCTTTCTTTAAGGAAAATACTTAAATTACGGTCACAAGCTTCAAAAAATTGTTCCCTCAAAATTAAATCCTCAAAGGAATCAAAGTCTTTACTACATTCATCCATCTCCAACCATCTATGCAACAATTTTTTCATACACGCTGCTAAATGTTGAGCTGTTTCACCTCTAACCAACTTTGAACTACGAAATTTTTTACGGAATCCTTCAGAAGTACAATCAAAACCCTTTAAAAGAGCAGCTTTTACCTGTTCATAACTTTCTGCATCTGTAGCAGTTAACTGATGGTAAATTTCCAATGCCTTACCTTGAAGTAGGGATGCCAAGCTAATTGCCCAAACCTCATTCTTCCATTTAGCACTGGTAGCAAATCTCTCAAACCTTTGGAGGTAAGCATCAATGTCATCAGTTTTATCGTTGAACACTGGTAACTTGGGTAGCTGAGCTTGTTCTAGGCCTCTGGTAGTTCCATCGGAGGACCCAGGTAGACGAGCCAGTTTGAGCCTTAACTCTTCCTTTCTTATTTCCTCTTCAGCCTTAACCTTAGCTAACTCTACTTCTTTAAGGGCCTCTGCTTGAGCCTGAGCTTGAACTGCTTGAGCCTGAGCCTGAGCTGCTTGTATTTCCAGCTTTTTCAATTCTCTTGCCTCTGCTCTCTCATGACGCTCCATTTCAGCTTTCTCTTTCTCTACGATAAATGCTCTCAGCTCTTCACCCTCTAAACCAATCTCCTTACCCAGCCGAATCAACTTCTCCAGATCCATCTTCATTTATTCCACTCCAAGCCAGCACCGGATAAGGGTCCCTGTTCGGGCGCCACAATATTGTCGGTGGATGGTTTTCATCAGCAAGTGACGAGACCCTCCGGAGTGTTTTTACTGGCTAGGAATTAGGAAGTGGAATTAAGAACAGCTTTAATAGTTAATAAATTTATTTATAAAAAAATATTAACGCATTTACTAATAAACGTCCTCCCAAACCAAGGAATAGCGGATGACATACTTTGGAGACAATATATAACATTTTAAACTCTTACCACTGATAATGCAATACCAGTTTTTATATACAATAACCTGCACCAAAACTTTAATTTAGTAATAACTTCCATTAGTTACAAATTCCTACTTCACTAGGCCAATCAGGATTGAACAAAATCACTATCTTCCCTACCATGAACTACTCACCAACGGTATATACAGGTATTCCCTATTTAGTAACAAACTCACGATTCATAGCCTAAATCCTGCCAAGCCTACCTTGAACTAATTTGTTCCTAGCCTTAGTATATTTCCAGGCATATCCCCAGTTACTTAGCTAGTATTAGTGTACTACCCTTCTTAGTTTAAATCCCATCTTACACAGGAGGAAAGAGCTAAATCCAAAAAAAATACAAACTTCCCTCGAATATCACTCTCCTACCCTATCCTTGCTTGCTAGGGAGAACAGAGACACAAGGACTTGACTGGGAGGTGCACACCTATCCTCAGAGACACTAGGACTTTACTGGGAGGTGCACTCTCCTACCCTATCCTTGCTTGCTAGGGAGAACAGAGACACTAGGACTTTACTGGGAGGTGCACTCTCCTACCCTATCCTTGCTTGCTAGGGAGAACAGAGACACTAGGACTTTACTGGGAGGTGCACTCTCCTACCCTATCCTTGCTTGCTAGGGAGAACAGACACACTAGGACTTTACTGGGAGGTGCACTCTCCTACCCTATCCTTGCTTGCTAGGGAGAACAGAGACACTAGGACTTTACTGGGAGGTGCACAGAGACACTATGCACTATGGTAATGCAACTCACTAAATTTTGGGAGGTGCACTCTCCTACCTATCCTTGCTTGCTAGGAGAACAGAGCACTTAACTTACTGTTAACTTACTGTTAATAACAGACAAGTGGACACCTTTTTTTTTTTTTTTTTTTTTTTTTTTTAGGCAATAAAACAGCCCTACAGTAATTACACATTATATATGTACTCTGCTCCACTCGTGTCTGATTAACCTCACACTAATTCAGAATCTGTTTTTCCACCATTTATAGTACTCACTTGGTTTACAGTACAAACAGAGTTATACCCCTACGCTCTTGCACCTTTCTCCCGTCCTACCCCTCTAGTGTCTGTCTCTGTCTCCCGTCACGACCTCTTCTCTTTCCTTATATAGGGCCTTTGGTTTCTGGAACTATCCGGTTCAGCCAACCCATCCTTCGTCCAAACCAGTCCCTCGGTACTTCCGTAAGAAACTGCCTGTATCCCTTTTATTGTAATTTCGTAACCGATCATTCTCCGTATAGTGGAAAGGAAAGAAAGACTTATATTAGACTGATAAAATTATCATTATGAAAAAAAAAAATTATGGTTATTATGTTACATAAATGTAACAACATCAATATCTTCCCTTGAAGAATGGCCCATACTAGTAGAAGCCTTTGCTTCTGCCCTAGCTGTGGCTTTCCTAATTCGGTCCCTTTTCAATTTGTCTAAATGAGACTGTAAAGTTTTCCATTTACCCTGATCCCAGTCTTTACATTCGTCACAAGTCAATTCAGGAGAACAAATTTGTTCCCTACAAGTACAACAAATTGTATGTTGGTCGTATTTTACCGACGTGAGTCTAGTTTTGCAGCCTTTGCTGCAGTATCTAAAGCTGGATAAACTAGAGTCAGACATAATGGTCAAGAATTCCAAATGAATAAGTACCAATGAAATTATCCAAAAAACTAGCTAAGCTAATAGCTGCGCTACCAACAAAAGAGTACTTCACCAAAGACGATCTCCGACATTCGGTGAAAATGAAAACGAGAGCTGCTAATAACTGGTGTTCAGTCATTAACCGGCAGAAATGAATTGAGCTCCTTAGCTAAGTTGTACCTATTCTTCCCCGAAAGTGGGCGGGGCAACATACCTACACTCAAAACAAAAGAGAGCTACCGCGAATTTCGAATTTTGAGCTGCCGTGTAAAGTAGAAACTATAGCTATGTAATTATTTGGGAAGTATATATAAAACTTTATTTTATTATGATAAAAATGTCATATTTCAGCATTGCATGTAGGAGCATCTTTTTCCCATTCGGCCATTTCTTGTTCAAAACCTCTCGCTAACAATCTTGCTTTACATATCCTCCTCCCCCCCCTTTTTACCTTTTCAGTTACTATCCATCTTGTAGATATAGCTTTTTGTCCAATGTCATTTACCTCCTCATATACCTTGTTTTCACTTACACTTGCAGTTCTTTTACTTTAGCTTCACTTACACTTCTATTTTCAAATCCTAGCAGAATCTCTTCTTCATCTTCAGTTTCTTCTACATGACTATAATCTCGTAAGTTAACCCATCCCTTGTCACCTGACTGTGAGTCTTCTACATTGTACAAATAAGCCCAAGATTTGCTTGATCTTTTTCCTGCAAGACTCCACTCTTCTACTTGTCCTGTATTTTTGTTTATAGCTCTAACTCTATTTCCCTTTCTGAATTTGGGTATCTCTTCTATTAACTCATCTTCCATTACCTCACTCTCTTCTATTACCTCACTTTCCCCTTCATCTTCCAGTGTTTCCTCTGCCAAATTTCTTTCTATAGTCTCTTCTATATCTGCATTCCTTCTCCAGCCCATTATCATCTCCTTTCCTTCCTACCCATCTATATTCCCTTCCTTTGGCACAAGGGATTCATCCTTCACAGCGTGTGTTTTGTCTGTTTTAGTTATCTTTTCTTTTTCTGGTGATAGTCTTTGAATCCTAGTAACATGTGTATTCTAGCTACTTCTCTTAGAGAATCCCCATATTTAACCACTACTGTTTTACATGATACTCCCACTACCTGAGCAGGTCCTCTCCATTCATTTTCTCTCCTTTAGAATACCTCATCTCCCACTTCTGACATTTTTGTTTAAAGCAGTTCTTATTTTATTACAAGACTCATTTTTGATAAACACTTCTCTGGCCTTAAGCATCACATTCAGTGTATCCCTTACTATGCTTTATTCCATACCTTTCTCTCTGCTTGCAGGACTTGAACTTTCTTCTCCCATTAAATTTGGCAAAGAAGGGTTTTTCCCAAATACTAATTGGTGAGGGGAGAAACCACTGTTATTTATTAAGCAGCTCCTAGCATTCACTACCCATCTTAATGCTATGGATCAATCCACTTCCTCATCATCTTTCTTAAGCTTTCTTTGATTATGCCTACCGTCTTTTCACACAATCCATTGCTCCATGGAGATTCAGATGCTGTGGCCAATACTTTAATATATTCCATCTTTCTGCCATCCTCCTTATTTTTTCTAATTGAAATTCTCCCCCGTTGTCTGATTAATGTTTTAGAAGGTGCTCCAAATATAGCAAATCACCCGTCAAAAAGTGACTTTATAATAGTTTCCGGTTTCTTGTCTTTTATCCAAAAAGCCTGACAATACCTTGTTGCCATATCTACCATTACCAAGAACGTTCTCTCTTCTACCTCTCCCACATCCATTGCTACAACTTCATTAAATGTCTTACTCCAAGAAAATCCCACTACTGGTTTAGCTGGGTTTCTTTTATATCTTTTACATACTCACAACTTGCAATTAAGTCTGTTAGTAACTTTTTTATTTTCTCTTCTTTCTCTCTCAAACCATCACTCCACTGTGCTTCTTTTGTTAGCTTCCATATTTTATCTCCACTTCTGCAACCAAATTGTAGGTGTAACTTCATTATTGTACCTTTAATTTCCCTTATACTCTTTCCCTTCCACCCCTCCACTAACAATACTACTTCTACCTTCCTCCTCAAAATTAGTATTCTTAAGTGGCCCTGTTTGTCTTATCTTAACTTTACCTTCATTTCCCCTAATACTTCTATTTTAACACAATTCTCTTTTAAATTTATAGTCATACCCAGTTTACTTCATGGTTTTCTTACCTATTAACCACAGTACATCACCCTACAAAATTTCTGTCTTCAGATAAAACTTTTTGTTTTTCAATATCACTGGTATTTCCATTACTCCTTCCGACTTGTGTGATGACTCACTGAAATTAAATACTTTATCAGACTTTCTTAGTATCATTCATTCTCCTCAACTTTTCCTGATTCAAACCCACAACAATGCATGCTAGTCACAATTCCCCACAAACTGTTGACTTACAGGATAGTATCTAAAATTGCATCAACTTCTTCCCAAGATTCTTCCTCAGTTTTACTAACTTCTCTTATATAAACTTTTTCTTCTTCTTGTCCAGAGTCTGGTGATTATATGTTAGTCTTATTGGTTAATCAATCGTCACACCATCAGGAATGGAACCCCCGCTGATAACCGGGGACTGCCTGTATATCGTCGAGGTACACGACACAGAAGGGCAGGTTGCCAAGGATTTTGTCAATCAGACGTTGGAAGGTCACACTTGAGTTCCGAAGGCCAAAGCAGCTGTGGTTGAAGGTGAATGTGCCGATGGGAGTGATAATGGCCATTTTTTCTGTCCTTCTTTGTGACCAGGACTTGGAAGAATCCCTTCAACAGGTTGATCTTCATAAATATTTTGGTGCCCTCCACTTGGTTGGTTATGTCGGTGATGTTTGGTAGTGGGTACCTGTCAGGTACTACCTTGATGTTGAGTCTGTGGTAGTCGCTGCAGGATTGCCATGTGCCATCAGGTTTGGTACCATGTGTAGGGGAGATGCCCAGGGGCTGGAGGCTTTTTGGCATATTCCTGCCTGTTCCACGTCCCGGAAAGCTTGTTTGGCGTGGAAGAGTTTTTCTGGGGCCAAACATCTAAAGTGGGCGTGCACTGAGGGATCTTTGGTGACTGTGGTGCTGGACGTGGTGCTTTATGGGTTTGGTCAGGTCGTGCTGCAGGTCATCCTTAAATACCTCTGGGAACTCTTGTAGGAGGCAACATATCTCTGGTGCTGGAGTTGGTATGGTTGGGGGCACGGGGGTGGGTCATGTGATCAGCTGCAGTTTCGCTACATCCACCAGCATGTTGTGGGCTTTTAGGAAGTCTGCTTAAAAGTGCAATTGTTATGTCTGCTGTGATGAACATTCAGTTGTACTGCTTCTCGCCGATTGACACTTTCATGGTCCTTTTCCCATATATTTTCAGTGGGGCTCCACTGGCAGCAGACACCTGTAAGGTACAAGGAGGGTTGGATTGAGGAGTTCATGTGGGTTGGCTGGCACGAATGATTTGAATGCACCGGTGTTGACCCGGAACTCTGTAATTTATCTTTCGTCTATGATGAAAAAACACTTCATCTTTTTGCCTGTACCTAGAAGAAAGACAGTGGAAAGCATGCGCAGTTTCTCTTACGAGGCAACCAGTCTACCTACCACTGACGTCCTTTTGCATGTTTTTTGACATCCGGCAATCATTTTGACATTTTTGGGCTTTGCTCCCAAACCTCCAGCGGTAGAAACAAATGCCCTTGGGATGTTCTTCTGTTTTGGGCTTGTACTTGGGTTTATTTTTCCACCTGGAACTTCAGTAGCAGTCTATGAGCACAGCAGGGCCCGCTGGATCGCTGTCTGTCTGTGTCATTCTCCTGCTGTGGCTGTGGGGCAGCTGCTGCGACGGGTGGTTGTGTAGGCTCCATCAACTTGTGGGCCAGGTGGACGGCATCGACTGTCTTCAGGAAATCGTCGAGGTCCATGGTTGATGCGTAGGGGAGAGCTGCGACTGTTTGGCAGGGTAATTTTGTGAGTAGGACCTCTCTGGGCAGCCATCCATCTGCAGCAGGGATCGTAACTAGCCACCGCAGTTGCTTGTAGACATGCGACAGCCGCTGGTTTCCTATTGCTACCCCTACGTTGTTTAGGAATTTCCTAGGTCTGAGGGAAGGTAGCCTGCTGAAGGACGACCTTAGTTGGGCCTTCAGTGTTTCGTAGGTGATGGCTGTTTTTGGGTCAGTGAGCCATTCTGCAATCTGCTCGAAGACATCGTTTAACAGGAACTCAAGGACAGCGTCGGCTTTACGTGATGAAGAGGAGATCTTCTTAGACCTGAAGATGGTCTCTGCTCTGAAGAACCAGGCCTCTGGGTTGTGGTTTGTGAAGGGCGGTAGGCTGATGCTTACTGCTGCAGCACTGTTGCTGGATGGGCTGGTGCTGGCGGTGGCGGCGCCGGTCATCTTCAGGGTCACCAGTACAATAAGGTGGCGAATGAGAGGCAGGTTCAAGGTATTCTAATTTATCAACACAAAATCTGACAGGTCAAGAATTCTTGCAAGTGGAAAAGTAGCATTTGCCATCCATTAGAGGAAAACAGAGAGACATCTATATACAGTCAGATGAGTTTTCTCACACCTGAAGAATGGTTAACAATTTTATACTGTATACAATTATGGTTAGAAAGCTTGCAATATCTTACATACATTAATAGTCATACACTGAACTTACGCGAGGTTAGGTTCCAGAACCCCTCGCGCAAGGTGAATTTTCCCGTAAGTTTGGCACGGTCTCTAAAAATGTTAATAAATGCTTATTTCTAAAGTTTAAACACTATGACCCTAATCATGCTCCCAAATTATTAAGTTAACTTTTAATGAAATTAAAGTTACTGTAATTTCATTTAAAAGTTAGCCTAATACATTACCCTTAAAAAAGAAATAAATGGTTGACATAAAAATAGAGAGTTGGAAGAGAATTTCTGTCTCTCCCCTTCTGACCGATCTATTTTTAGAAGTCTTCTAAACCTCTTTTTAATAATTTCTTTATTCTACGTCTCTTTCTCTTTGTTCTGAAATGCTTTTTCCTGAACAAACATAGTTTTTTATTTTAACTAATACAACTATTAGTTATTATGTCTACCGTATGTTTTAGAACATATTTGCCACGCTAGCTCATTTACAGTTCGTAGATGGTAGAGTTAAAATTAGATCAGTTTAAACTATCTACTGTACAGGTAAAGACACACACAGAAATAATAAGTTGTAAAAACATGTGAGGGCTAACACTATGAACAAGAGAGAGAGAGAGAGAGAGATAAGGGTTGTCCTTACTTAAAAGAGTGAAATTATTTATCAATTATTACAGAAACTGAGAGAATAACATGAGAAAGAGAGAGAGAGAGAGATATTGTTGTCCTTACTTGAAATATCAAGTTAAATTATTTATGAATTATTACGGAGACAGAGAGAACAACATGAGAGAGGGAGACAGAGAGAAGTTATTCTTGCGTTAGATATCAAAAGATGGAAATTCAGTATTAAACTAACTTTAAATGAAATCAAAGTTACTGTAATTTCATTTAAAAGTTAGCTTAATTTAAACTATCTACTGTACAGGTAAAGATGTACAGAGAAATAATAAGTTGTAAAAATGTGTGAGCGCTAACTATGAACGAGAGAGAGAGAGAGAGAGATATAAGGGTTGTCCTTACTTAAGAGAGTGAAATTATTTATCAATTACTACAGAGACTGAGAGAATAGCACGAGAGAGAGAGAGAGAGAGAGAGAGAGAGAGAGAGAGGTATTGTCCTTACTTAAAATGTCAAGTTGAATTATTTACGAATTATATTATGGAGACAGAGAGAGAGAGAGAGAGAGTTATTCTTACATTAGATATCAAAAGATGGAAATTCAGTATTAAACTAACTTCTAAGTAAAATTAAAGTTACTGTAATTTCATTTAAAAGTTAGCATAATATATTACCTTAAAAAAAAGGAAATAAATGGTTAACGTAAGAATATAGGAGAGTGTGAAGATTTTAGTATGCTATTTCTTTCCCCCCATTCCACCAGTCTATTTTTAGGAGTCTTATCAGCCTCATTTTTAAAAACCTCTTCATTCTGTCTCTCTTTGTTCTGAAATGCTCTATGTTTCTTTGCTGTAGAACGGTGCATTTACAGTTTGTAAACGGTACAGGTAAAATTAGATCAATTTAAAATTATCTATTGTACAGTTAAAGACATAGAGAGAAACAGTAATAAGTATGTTGTGCTAACTATGAGAGAGAAACCTTTGACCACTAACCAGCAACACTACCCCTTCTTGTCAGCTCTTCCTTGGGCGAGTAGGTAGAGTTATGGCCTAGCACTCGCTAGGCCCGAGTTGGACTCTCCGGCCAGCTAATGAAGAGTTAGAGGAATTTATTTCTGGTGATAGAAATTCATTTCTCGCTATAATGTGGTTCAGATTCCACAATAAGCTGTAGGTCCCATTGCTAAGTAACCAATTGTTTCTTAGCCACGTTAAATAAGTCTAATCCTTCGGGCCAGTCCTAGGAGAGCTGTTAATCAGCTCAGTGGTCTGGTAAAACTAAGGTATACTTAACCCCTTCTTGTCATGTTAAAGTGACATGTCTGACAGCTTTTGCCCTTGAGCTTCTTACAGAAGATGAGGGAAAAATATTTGCCTGTTTAAAATATGTATCACATACGAATTTTGTAGTTACAGTTATATTGTTATTATTATTATTATTTAATCTTATTAACCCTTAAACACTGACTGGACGTATCATACGTCGACTAAAATTGTCTGTTGGGTGCCGAGTGGACGTACAGTACGTCGACTGCAAAAAATTTCAACCTTCGGTCAACTTTGGCTCGACCGAAATGGTAAAAAAACGCAATTGTAAGCTAAAACTCTTACATTCTAGTAATATTCAATCATTTACCTTCATTTTGCAACAAACGAGAAGTCTCTAGCACAATATTTCGATTTATGGTGAATTTTTGAAAAAAAACTTTTTCCTTACATCCGCACGGTAACTCGGCCGAAAATTTCAGAAATTCTTTTGTCATTTTGTCGTAATTTTTGCACTGTTTTATATTAGCCGTTACATAAAGTTTTATGTATGAAAATGTGCGCAATTTCATGTAAAATACAACAAAATACAATGCATGGTTGTAGCTGTTATCAGTTTGGAAATATTTTCATATAAATCACGATAACTGCCAAAATTTCAACCTTCGGTCAACTTTGACTCGACCGAAATGGTCAAAAAACGCAATTGTAAGCTAAAACTATTACATTCTAGTAATATTCAATCATTTACCTTCATTTTGCAACAAATTAGAAGTCTCTAGCACAATATTTCGATTTATGGTGAATTTTTGAAAAAAACTTTTTCCTTACGTCCGCGCCAGAAATTCTTTCGTCACGTTGTCGTAATGTTTGCACCATTTTATATTAGTCGTTACATAAAATTTTATATATGGAAATGTGCGCAATTTCATGTAGAATACAACAGAAAATAACTCATGGTTGTAGCTTTTATCAGTTTTGAAATATTTTCATATAAATCACGATAACTGCCAAAATTTCAACCTTCGGTCAACTTTAACTCGACCGAAATGGTAAAAAAACGTAATTATAAGCTAAAACTCTTACATTTTAGTAATATTCAATCATGTACCTTCATTTTGCAACAAACTGGAAGTCTCTAGCACAATATTTCGATTTATGGTGAATTTCTGAAAAAAAAAACTTTTTCCTTATGTCTGCGCGCGGTAACTCGGCCGAACATCTCAGCAATTCTTTAGTCACTCTGTCGTAATGTTTGCATCGTTTTACATTAGTCGTTACATCAACTTTTATATATGAAAATGTGCGCAATTTCATGTAGAATACAACAGAAAATAACTCATGGTTGTAGCTTTTATCAGTTTTGAAATATTTTCACATAAATCACGATAACTGCCAAAATTTCAACCTTCGGTCAACTGTAACTCGACCGAAATGGTAGAAAAACGCAATTGTAAGCTAAAACTCTTACATTCTAGTAATATTCAATCATTTACCTTCATTTTGCAATAAATTGGAAGTCTCTAGCACAATATTTCGATTTATGGTGAATTTTTGAAAAAAACATTTTCCTTATGTCCGCGCGGTAACTCAGCCAAACATCTCAGAAATTCTTTTGTCACTTTGTCGTAATGTTTGCACCGTTTTATATTAGTCGTTACATAAACTTTTATATATGAAAATGTGCACAATTTCATGTAGAATACAACAGAAAATAACTCATGGTTGTAGCTTTTATCAGTTTTGAAATATTTTCATATAAATCACGATAAATAGAAAAAATTTGACCTTTGGTCAACTTTAACTCGACCGAAATGGTCGAAAACTGCAATTGTAAGCTAAAACACTTACAGTCTAGTAATATTCAATCAATTAGCTCCATTTTTCTACAAACAGGAAGTCTCTAGCACAATATTTCGATTTATGGTGAATTTTTGAAAAACATTTTTTACGCCCATGCGTTCACAATTCATGCATCATTTTGTGATAATATTTTCTCTGTGTTGCTTTGATCGTTTTACAATTTGTTATATACCAAAATCATCGCAATTTAGTGTACAATACAAAGAAAAAAAAATAACCCATTAGCTTTAACCGTTTTGCTCACAGCACGATTTGTATAAAATTATATATGAAAATTTTTTTTTTGCGCTGTCATATATTTCAATATTTATATATGATAATGATATTTTTTTTCATTTCTGATGGTTGCATACTAAACTTCAGGCAATGACAAAAAAAAAGGAGCCAAAAATGAATTCTTAATCTTAAAAACTTGAAAATTAGTACTTATTATTAGGTAAAAAAAATTATTTATCATACAAAACAAATAAACGTATACACATACCATAAAAATTCTCTCATCTCAGTAAAAGAGAGAGAGAGAAATTATTACTTTTATTATTTAATCTTATTTAATGTACAAATTAAAGCTTGAAAACTTATAAATTACATAAAAATTAAACATAAACACTTCTGCAGGGTTTCTCAGTATTCGCAAATGTTCGCTTGTCTGTGAAAACTTGTGTATGACAAACAGTTAGGTTCCAGTGAAAGGTTTGCGCGTCTGTGAATTTGCGCAACTCGAATTGCGCAAGTTCGGGGTGTTACTATAATTACAGTTCTGACAAGGACATAAAGTATCTTCTGAAAAATGCAGAAAAGAGTGCTTGAATCAGGGACGCTGAATCTGTGTTCCTGAGAGTCTCTGTGCATTATGTAGAGGGCTCTCAGTGTGCTGTGTAGCTTTTTGTTTTGAAGCGAGGATGCGCTGAGGATCCCAGCAACAGCTCTGGACCTTACAATGCCAACATTTTTTTCACAAAAAAAAAGTTAAGTAGACCTCCAGGTCTCATATATGGAAGTGAAGTTTCAGATAATTTGTTTATGGCAGAAGGTAATAACTTTTCAATTAATAATATCATTCTCTTCCTAAACAAAATTAAATTGATAAGTAAAATATAATCTTCCCCCTTTTTTTCTCATTTTTCTTTTTCTCGATTGTTTTTTTCTAATTCCCCCTTTTTATTATTTATTTATTTAGTTAACTACTTAATTTTTTTATGTACTCTTTCCCCATTCTTTTCCCAGCCCGAGAAGAACCTTAAAAGAGTTCAGAGGTCTGGTTAAACAAATCATTTATAACTAACTAACTAACATGGCTTCCAACTACCATATCCTACTGATACTTCATCTAACCCAACTTCTTAACCCTTTAACGCCGACTGGACGTATTTTACGTCGACAAAAGTTGTCTGTCGGGTGCCAAGTGGACATAAAATACATTGACTACAAAAGTTTTTTTTTTAATATTCGCAGAAAAATACTTATAGGCCTCGTTTACGAAAAATTTTAAGTCGCGCCTTGAGGGATGCTGGGAGTTCACGGATCATGCTGTTGTTTTGTTTACAAGCGTGACCCAGCTGCGCATGCGCGAATTTCTTTCTTATCCCAAAAGAAAGCATCAGCTAACTCTGCTGAAAATCTCAGAAATTCTTTAGTCACTCTGTCGTAATTTTTAAACCGTTTTCTGTTAGCCTTTACATAAAGTTTTATATATGAAAATGTGCACAATTTCATGTAGAATACAACAAAAAATAACTCATGGTTGTAGCTTTTATCAATTTTGACATATTTTCATATAAATCACGATGTGCCAAAATTTCAACCTTCGGTTAACTTTGACTCAACTGAAATGGTCGAAAAATGCAATTGTAAGCTAAAACTCTTACATTCTAGTAATATTCAATCATTTACCTTCATTTTGCAACAAACGAGAAGTCTCTAGCACAGTATTTCGATTTATGGTGAATTTTTGAAAAAACTTTTTCCTTACGTCCGCGCGCGGTAACTCTGCTGAAAATCTCAGAAATTCTTTAGTCATTTTGTCGTAATTTTTGCACAGTTTTATATTAGCCGTTACATAACGTTTTGTATATGAAAATGTCCGCAATTTCATGTAGAATACAACAAAAAATAATTCATGGTTGTAGCTTTCATCAGTTTTGAAATATTTTCATATGAATCACGGTAAGTGCCAAAATTTCAACCTTCGGTCAACTTTAACTCGACCGAAATGGTCGAAAAATGCAATTGTAAGCTAAAACTCTTACATTCTAGTAATATTCAATCATTTACCTTCATTTTGCAACAAATGGGAAGTCTCTACCACAATATTTCGATTTATGGTGAATTTAAAAAAAAAAAACTTTTTTACGTCCTCGCATTACGAATTCATGCATCATTTTGTTATAATATTTTCTCTGTGTTGCTTTGATTGTTTTACAGTTTGTTATATACCAAAATCATCGCAATTTAGTGTATAATACAGTGAAAAAAAAAGTAGCTCATTAGCTTTAACCGTTTTGCTCACAGCGCGATTTGTATACAATTATATATGAAATTTTTTTTCGCACTGTCATATATTCCAATATTTATATATGATATTTTTTTTATAATTTCTGGTGGTTGCATACTAAACTTCAGGGAATGAGAAAAAAAGGAGCCAAAAATGAACTCTTAATTTTAAAAACTAAGCGTGCTGTGGTGTTTTGAAAAAAAACTTTCTTTCCGCTTCGGCACACTCCTAAACCCCGCCTGCATACGGCAGACACTTTTGTAAATAGAGGCTCGGCGTTTAAGGGTTAATTGACTTAATATTTCTTGTTGTGTAGTTAATGAAATACAGTAGTTTTTAATGAGCCTGTGCTAGGCTACCTCAAAACTATAGCCTAACCTTACAATTTGCTTAGCTTATGCTGTGCTTACATAGTTGGTCTATAAGGAAAATTTGGTTCGGATTCCACAATAAGCTGTAGGTCCCGTTGCTAAGTAACCAATTGGTTCTTAGCCACGTTAAATAAGTCTAATCCTTTGGGCCAGCCCTAGGAGACCTGTTAATCAGCTCAGTGGTCTGGTAAAACTAAGGCATACTTATAAGGAAAAAGTGGGTTTGTGTGTGAAAAGTTTATTGAGTAGCCTGAGAAAAGTGGTTCGATGTCTGAGGCATGGATATCTAGTATAGGCCTGACTGTATTTGTTTCCTGTAGTGCCAAATGCTGTAGAACAATAAAACACAGTTTTGATGTATTCAATATTTATTATTTATAAATTTTTGCTTGTAAGTAAATGGTCAGATAATAAAATTTTGGCATAATGGAACTTTTCGTTTAGTTTTTCAGCCATCTCAGTACCAATGGGAAAGTCTGCTTTGTAGTAGTTCTGATACTCACCAGATAGAGCATATGTGTGGAGGATCAATTGATGATGGGGCTTGCCTAGAGATTTGAAGTATTGTATTTGAATATTTAATACAAAACTACAGTAACAGGCTTTTAGCACGTATAAAACACATAGAGACAAAACCATTCAGAATCTGGTGTCTGTGGCAAGATTATGTTAGCATAATCTTGCTAACATAATCTTGCCAAGAAACAGTTGTTGACAACTTTGGTTTGGATGTCAGAGGCTGTGGTTAGGGTGTTGATGGCTGTAGTTCAGGTGCAGATTGCTGAAGTTGCTTCTTGGGTATTTTGGCATAATCATCAGTTGTTCCAACACAAATACAAACCCTCGTTCTTTACATACGGAAATACCTTCAATACAGCTGGCAACCGGCCATTCAATTCTTAACAAGGTTGTTGGGTAGTTAACTACCAGCAATAGGGTCGGGGAGTCCCACCCTTCTGTCCGGCAGTGCATTCACTTACTCTTTGGTCGCTTCGTGAGCTGCATACATCCTGTTCTGCTCTGCTCTCTGGCTGGTTTTCTTCATTTCTCATACGATCCTGGGGTTTTTTCTCTCTCTGATCATTCTTTGTGTGATTTTTGTGATATAAGTGACTTGCTTTTGTTTTGCTAGATGCAAACCCATGAGTCATCACAGCATAAGGTGGGGGAAACCTTGTGCCATGCCATGCACCATTGCCCAGGCACAGGGAATGTTCCTTGCAAATGCTTCTTCTCCCTTGAAATTGATCCCACTCTTCCTGCACTCACTGCCACTGGCATGAATGCAACCAAAGTAGCCCATGTGATGAGTATCGTGATTGGCCTTCGGAGCAATGGGTGCAATTCGCTCGGAAGAGGAAATACAAGAGGAAGGCTTCCCGCACTTCATTGGAGGGTTACACGCCCCTAATGACACTGAAGGTTGCCAATCCATCTAGTTCCTTCCTCTTGTTGCTACTTCTCTTCAGGGAGAGGTTACTCCTTAGCGATCTATTGTTCCATCAGTAGAGAGTCTGCAGGGGGAGGGGACGATGGACTAGGACGACGACACGCATGCAGTCTCTGTTCTTTTTGGGGGGTGGGGGAATCCCCCTCAAAGTGAAGGGATACAGCCTTGACTACCCGACCTTTTCAGGTTTTGGGGAGATCCAATGTACATTAGGGTAACTTAGGAGCTTTGTCCCTCCCTAGGTCTCTCGGGGGAGCCTTCGGTTCCGGGGGTTAATTTCCCACCTCAGTGCCGCCATGACTACTCCAGCGACTGCTACTTCTGTAACCGTGACTGTAACCACGATTACGATGTCAACTTGGAACATGGCCCCTACGGTCTTGCATTGTGCCTTGATCCCATCAACCTCCATGCTCCCTCAGATATCCTCCTTCTCAAGGGGATGTCCTCCTTCAAGCCTTGTTGGAGAAATATCAATGTGACAGTAAGAAGTCGTTGAAGAAGAGACCTCACTGATCATCTTCATTGTCTTCTTTGCCGTGTTCCAGGACCTCCTCCCCTTCCAAAGGTCCCGTTATGCAGAGAGACTGGAGGACAAACAAGGTCGCTTCTCCCTACCATAAGAAGGCCCATAGGCTTTCACACGGTCAGCCTTCTTCCGTGGAAGAGGCACAGGGATCTCTCAATTGCTCTCCCATGTCCACAGACACAGGAACTGTGCTATGAAGTTCTCTGGACCCCTGTGACGTGGGAAAAACAGGTTCACAGGCCTCCACGGACACCCGTGTCACAACACTGGTCACCAAAAGTCACCTTCTAAGGACAGTAAAGAACCTTCCACCTCTGCAACTGTTGCACGGGGCTCCACAGACCCCCATGCCATGGGTGCTGCATGTACACAGGTCTCCACAGAGACCCACATCACCAAAGTTACACAGGTTTCTTCGAAACCCAGTGTCACCAATACCAGTTCTGGAGAGTCCTCTTCATGGACTGGTAAAGGTTCTACTACCACTGCATGGGGTCCCATATCCCATGAAACCATGAGTCCTCACGGTCCACAGCGGTCCACGTCCCAGCGAGAGAGAGTGACCCCACAGCGTGCAGGCACTGCACCACCCCTTGCATGTTCCTGCAAGGAAACAGTGCCAGGGTCACAAAAAGTTGAAGCTGGCCCACGGGTCCGCTCACCTGGGGAAATGAGGAGGTTCCCCATACAGTCTTCTTTGCTTGTAGAGGCCATGGCCTTGAAGAAGACTGTAGCACGTCTTCAGGATAACCCCTGTTCACGTCCACATGGATGTGCAAGGTCACGAGAACTGGTCCATTCCCTGGGACATCCCCCGTGCACGTTTGCGTGAACAGGTCCGCTCTGTCATTACCTTGTGTTGATGACCACTCACAGCCTTCTTCTCCGGTTGGGGCTTTGGCCTCCAGCAGGTCTGTCCTCTCAAACCCCTGGGGTTATATCGGGAGACGCGTGTCAGACAGGCCTAGGACTGGAGACTGGGAATGTTCCCCTTCCCATCCCAGCTCACCCACGAGAGCTTATGCCCCCAGTTCAGTCCTAGGATTGGAACGGTCGTGTGCTTGAGTGGTGCAGAGGGGATCGGGGTTCCGATAAGGGTCTCTCTCCTGCCAAGAGAGTAGCCTAGGAGGACCATGACCTAGATGGGTTTAAGGGTCCTTTTCCTCAGGACATGGAAACCCGCGAACTACAGAGGACCTATGCTGAAATTGTGAAGCTGATTCATCAGTATAACGATCTTGGGGAAGGGACCACGGCCACTCCCATGGATCGTCCTTCTGCCCTCAAAGCTTTCTGGGGACTGCACAAGGAACCCAAAGCCCAAAACTTCGTTGGGCCTGCCATGGTCTGACCTTGCCAAAGAATTTCTAGGCCAGGTGAGTTCTCTCTCTGGTACCTAGACAGAAATCACTTTGTTCTAGCCTCTCATACAAGATACTTCCCCCTCCTCTCCCTCTTCAAAAGCGTTTTTATATGCCCTTGGAGAGGCCACTGCCAATCAAACAGGTTGACATGGACCTGATTCATCTAGTCTGTCGCTTGACCAGCTGTGTGCAGAGGGAGTCTCCCTGTCACAGCAGGAGTCAATGGCACTGGAATTGACTGCCATGGCAGCATTCCAGGCAGGCTCCTGGCTGGATCAATTGACACTCTGCCCAAGATCACTTCCTCGTCTTCTACAGGTTCAAGGAAGCTACTTTCAAGAGGCTTATGCGATCTGGAGGTAGGGCCATTTCCTACCTAGCCTATCAGACAGGAAACCTGTGGGCAAATTTGGTGTTGAAGATGAGGGATGCAGTCCTGACTCGAATCTCCAAGTTCATTGGTCCTGAGTTGGCTTAGGCCTTGAGAAATGGACCTTTGCTGGTTTCTGCTTCTTCCTTCCCTAGGGAATAAGTAGATGCTGCAGTAGACAGACGGAGGGCTGATAACAACAACTGTCTTGTCCACCAGGCAGTAGCAAAGACTTCCAGGTCTTGGCGTGCCAATGCAGCCCGACCTTCAGGTCAGGCTGGCACTTTCTCTGCAGGTCCTAAGAAGTCCCCGACTTCAAAGAGAACCCCGTAGAAATACGCAGCTTTCTTCTGCCCTCGCTAGGAAGGGTGTGCAACAGCACCCCTTTCAGCCCTCTTCTCAGGCTGAGAGAGGGTGCAAGGGTAAGAAGGGAGGAGGATGCTAGGAGCAGCGTTCCTCCCCGCATGTTGCCAATGGTTGGGGGTGCCTGTCAAGCCACTGGGCAACATGCCAGCGATACACAGCAGACATGGGTAGTGAATGTCCTTCAGGAAGGATATTTACTTCCCTTCAAGTCTCTGCCACCCCTCACCAGCCATCTGGTCCATATCCAAACCTACCTTCCTGGCTCACTGAAGGTTCTCACCCTGCAGGGGGAGGCGAAAGCAATGCTGAAGAAAGGCACTGTGGAAGTCATGACATATCAGTCTCGGGGCTTTTACAGCTGTCTCTTTCTCTTCGAGAAAGCAACAAAGGGTTGGAGACTGGTTATAGACCTCTCTCCCTTGAACCAATTTGTTCACCAGATTCGGTTCACGATGAAAACGACACATGTAGTGCTCATAGCCACCAGGGAGTCCAACTTCATGCTTATGGTGGACCTGAAGTATGTGTATTTCCAAATACTAATCCATCAGTCCTCACGCAAGTACCTTGGGGAGACTGTGTACCAGTTGAGGGCACCTGTTTCAGGCTCTCAACTGCTCCCCAGGTGTTGACTCAAATGTTCACCCTGGTTTCAACTTGGGCCCATTTGCACGCGATACGTTTTCTGAGGTATCTCGACAGCTAGTCCTGGTGAGCTCTCGTTCGCAGTTGCCCCAGGGCGTGATCGACTTCTCAAGTTTTGTCTTAGCTTGGGAGTTGTAATAAACTTCGAGAAGTCCGATCTCATATCCAAGCAGAGGATAAAGTACCTGGGTATGCTGATAGATATGGCAGCAGTGAGAGTCCTTCCCTCAGACTCGTGTATCAGCAAGTTAAGGGAGGTAGCGCAATCGTTCCTGTCTTTGCAGGAACAAACAGCTCGGCAGTGGCAAGTTGCTCTTGGTAACCTGTCATCCTTAGAGAAGCTGGTCCCTCATGGGTGGCTTCACCTTCGTTTCCTTCAGTGGAGAATGAAGTTCTGGTCTCAGGCAAGGACTTCCCCAAACCTTCCTATTCCTTTCTTGAGGGAAGTGAGACAGGACTTAGCCTGGTGGGTGGACGACAGGAACCTTCCATTGGGAGTGTCACTACACACCCCCCTCCTTAGATGCTTCTGTTCTGGGATGCATTGACCCATGGATGGGGCGCACACCTGGAAGAGTTGCTAGCTTCCAGGATGTGGGAGCAGAACAACAAACACCTCCACATCAGTATCCTAGAATTCTAGGCAGCCTTCCTGGCCCTCCAAAAGTTTCAGGATCAAGTGATGGGGCACTGTGATGCTAATGAGCGACAACACCACAGTAGTGGCATACATCAGCAAGCGGGGGTGGGGATTGGTATCCCTTCAGCTTCACAAGTTGACGATGCATGAACAGTAGCACACTCGGTGGAGTTGTCAGCCAGATACATTCCAGGCAAGAGGAACGTAGTGGCAGACAAACTCAGTCACCAAGGTCAAGTGATAGGGACAGAGTGGAAAGATTGTTTGACCTTTGGGGACGACCAATGATAGACTTTTTTTTCAACCTGGCACAAACAGGAAGTTGCCAGTGTTGGACCTATGGACAGTAGCAAAAGACGCCTTTCAGCACCCTTGGGACAATCTCGAAGCATACGATTTTCCTGTGTTCTGATTCATCTGGTGATCAACAGGGTAATGATCACCCCGAATCTCAAAGTGACCCTGGTGGCTCCCAAGTGGCCACATGCTGAATGGTACCCGGACCTGCTATCCGAGGCACCAAGAGAGATTCCTTCATGGCACAACCTCCTTTGCCAGCCGCACATTGAGAGGTTCCACCAGTCCGTAGAGTCCCCATCTCATGGCTGGAGGCGATAATATCCAGAATCCCTTGCGAGCGAGAGGCTTTTCTCATTGCAGCGACAGAGATGTCTAGATACCTTTGCAAGTCCCGTGCAGCTGTCTACCGGGGGTAATGGGTTGTCTTCTGTGGTTGGTGTCATAGAAGGGTATCTCTCCAGTCGGAACTAATGTTCAGCAGGTAGCAGACTTTCTTGTCTTCCTTTGCTGAGAGAAGCTTCTCTCCGTCTCAGCTGTTAAGGGCTACAGGGCCACCCTGGGCCTAGTCCTGCACCTGAAAGGTGTTGAACTCTCATCATGGGAGATCTCTATGCTGATGAGAAGCTTTGAAAAGTCTTGCCCTCCCAAGGAACTCAGGCCCCATGAGTGGGTTGCGACTCGTTCTTCGGAGCCTGACTTGTGTACCATACAGTGATCTGACACTCAAGACTCTTCTTGCTTGCCCTGGCATTGGCGAAGAGAGTAGCCGAACTACATGCCCCTTTTTTTAACGTTAAGCACTCGAGGGGATGGGGATGGGGATCTGTCTCACTCAAATTTGTCCCAGAATTCGTAGCAAAGACTCAGAATCCTCGGTCCCTGACGCCAGATTTGAGTCCTTCTCGATCCCCTCATTAGAGGACTTTGTTGGTACTGTAATGATCCAAACAAAATGCTGCTGTGTCCGGTTAGAGTGCTGCGGTACTACCTTAAGAGGACTTGGGAGCTTAGGCCTCGGTGTTGATGACTCTTCGTTAGTACCGGTTCAACCAAGAAAGAGGTGTCCAAGAACACCATTTCTTTCTGGCTTCATGAGACAATCAAACGGGCGTACTCTACGCCGGGCAAAGTGGATGACAGTACGTTCCAGGCCAGAGTTCACAAGGTCAGAGGCATTGGTCTGTCACTTGCACTCAGAAAGAACGTGTTGGTTCATCAGGTACTGAAGGTAGGAGTGTAGTTGCAATACCCCACATTCACCTCTCTACCTACAGGATTTTGCCCATAGGTCCTTGGACACCTTTTCCTTGGGTCTTGTGATGGCTACTCAACAAGTCAAGTTGTGTAGCTTGTCCAGCTCCCCTAGTAGGGCAGGTAGCATCTCCCAGCAGGCAGAGGATCGGTTGATGAGCTGTCCCTGTATTTTTTTTTTATGGTCTAGAATTTTTTTTGTAGCATGTATATTGTATATCTAAACTTCATTTGTTTCCTGAGGGCTTTTACAAATGGCTGTAAAACCTGGAAATATTCTATGTAATTTTGAAAGTCTCATATTCCTCAAATTTGGAGGGTCAGCTGTATTTAATGATACTAATGATCAGGCACCAACTGGAGTAATGTTATAAATACTGGATAGCGTTCCGGTGCGTAAAAATTTCCCTATCCTTGTAATTACAGTTTGTGATAAAATTGTCTATTATATAGTTGGAATTGATTTGTTAATGCACTGGAATTTTTTGTTTTTGTCTTAATGTTCTTTTCGTGTTTTATAGGAATATATTGGACCTCTACTTGAAGCTATTAAAAAGAAAGATCGTAAGGCTGCTCTTGACTGGAAACGATCAGAGCATTGGGCCACTGTAGAGCAGTTGGTCATGGCTTCAGGGGGTGGAGGAGCTGTTGCAGGCAGTAGCATAGATGTCACTGGTAGAGGAGCCACAGCAGAACCTTCTGCATCGTCAGCTTCTTGGACTTGTCAGCATTGCACCTTTATTAATCAGACAGCAAGTGAGAACTGTGACATGTGTCACCTGCCACGGTGAATTAGTATTCATGTATTTAGTGTTTGTTGTCAATAGTTTGTATACACATGATGCTGATATTCAGTATCTGTGATTCAGTGTCCTGTGTGCCAGATGCTTCGTGAATATGAGAGTTCATGAGGTGAGGAAAATGACTGCAAACAGGAATAATAAGTTTCTATGTAAATGCTTGTTCTTGATCAAGCATCCCAGAGAGCCTTCAGAAGAGGATTTCAGATTTTTAATACAACTTAATTTTAAGTTAGATACTGTATTGCAAACTTGGTGTTTTTATATGAATTTGACATTTCTGTGATTACTGTAATTACATTCAGACCCTGCAGCTTTGTTTCTGCTGATGTGGCAGATCTGAGCTGTTTTCAGTAAAAATGGCACAAATGTACGGCTCTTTCCAGCTCCAGGCAGTTTGTTTACTTATTTTTTTCTATTTAGGAGAGAAGGGAATTGCAGGTTTTTTGGATTAGAAATGAAAGACAGTTTCATCCCATGAGCTTATTTCTTTACAATACTGCTGGGCCTAGAATGTATCGATAGGTTTCTATTACTGTATGAATGGTTTTATGTAACACTGCTCTGTCAGCCAATTGGTTGCAAAATGGAAAGTAAAGTCATGTATGTTGTGCCTTTATAGTGAATTACTAGTCATGGCTGATCCTTTTATTTTGTAGATAACAAAAACATTGATTTAAATAATGATTTATATAGCATTGAGTATGTTATATATTTCTTTGTAGAAAGCATGGAAAGAGTATTTTGTATAATAGAAGGAAGATTTTATTTTTGAAAGTCAGCCATGTGCTTGTGATTATACATGAAAGTGTCCTAAATTTTTTTTATAACATTGTAAGTTCCACATTTGGGTATTTTGTGTATGGATGAATTTGTTTACCATTCATGTGATGCACCAAAATTATATTGATTTACTGTTTGATTGTATCTTTACAGTGTCTGACTTGTAAAAGAACAGACACAATGTAAAGGTATGGGAAAATAGCAAGTGGACTAAAGTATGGAAGCATGACTACAAGGGAATTAACAAGGACATAATTAAAGCTTCAAAGATTAAAGAAAACTTATTTCTTGTAATGAATGCTTTGTCTCTGGGTAATCTTGAAAAAATAGTGTTTCTGTATGTAGAATAAACTGTAGTTATGGTGGGAGCTAACAGGAAGTTTTCAGCCAATAAAACAAATTTTTCACATTTGCATAAAGAAGTTATAGTTTGGCATCTTTTGTCTTGAAGATTATAAAATTTTTAGTTACTGCAACTAAGAGACTGATATCAGTTACGTGAAGTATTGTTTGAAATTATAAGGAATAGCATTGTATGGTGCTCTTCTTGCTGTAGATCAATTGTTACCTAAAGACCATAGGTGCTCATATTTTAACATAAGCATTTTTATGTAAATTAAGCCTTGACAAAAATGCTGACTACCCATTGGCAATGAATATGCTACATGTTTTGCTTTTGTTCCTCTTTTTTTTTTTTTTTTTTTTTTTACAGATGAGCCTGAAGTTTGGAAATTTTTGTTGGGTGAAGTATTTCTCATATGTTTGGAGTTTAATTATCCCTTTACCTTTACATAGCCTACCTGGTTAGTAGCGTAAATTGTAGGTCATGCTTTGTATCCTTCAAATCCACATTTCCAGAAGAGAGTTGTTTGACTGCAGGTCCTTTGGAAATTGACATTTTTGGTTCTTGAACAAGCAGAAACTGTCAGAGGAACCTTTCATAGTAACAAATGTACAAGTTTGAATAATGAGAATTTGTAGTTTGTTCTTATCTACAGTTATGAACAAACTGTAGGTCTTGGCAATTTGATTGCATCTAAATTTGCTCGCATTGAAACAACTAAGGTTATTTTTTTTATTTTATCAGAATAACGTGTGTATTTGCTACTTTTGGGAATTACAGTGTATTCACATTTTAATATAATTGTATAAGTAATGCACACTCATAACATAAAAGCACAGTATAAGATAGAAAGTGTTTTTTCACAAAAGTGCTTTCAAACAACACATCCATTTTACAAAATATTCGAATGTTATACCAAGAAAAATTAGAGGATTGCTTAAGTTTTAATCAAGGGACTATACATTTTAACTGAATACTAAATTAAAATCAACAGAAAAGTAATTAAATTTAAAAAACATCTATAAAAGGCTGCATTGATAGTTGAAGCTAAGAACCAGTAGTCTCTAAAGTAGCCTTTTTAATGATGGTACAGTAAATGGAATTTCAGTGTGGTACACAAGGATTTTTCACTTTCTCAGTATCATTTGGATGAGCTGTGATATAAAATGTACTATACCTACTGTAGAATAGCTCTCATGGGAGATAAGGAATATTATTGAATAGGTTTGTTATATTTTGATTAGTCTTCTCCCTCCTTCGTGTATGAATCAAAATTGACAATCTTTTATAAAGGTGGTTTGTCACTAAAATGTTTCAAGCTAATTTATTGTTTTCTTTACAGCCCAAGGTCCTGAAAATTACAGGGTTATTGGGAAACATATACATTGAGTTGTATTTCATAATGTGCAAGCAGCCAAATATTTTTCAAAATTTGTATCTAATGTTCATTTTTGACTTGCGTGATCAAAAATTTTATCGATACACTACATCTTGGTGAATGAATTTTTTGTGAGGAAAATTTGAAGCTCTTCTTGTACAAAAGTGTCCACAGCTTCACTGTTGTGTTAAGTATAAGGATATTGACTCAAATTCAGTGTTAGATTTAAACAGTAACTCAGAGCTTGATGCAAATTAAAATTGGATTTTATTGTGCACTTAATTGTAGAGAATTAATTTTTACTTGTAAAAAAAATTCATTTTATGATGATTTGAATTTCTAGCACATTAAGAAATATGACTATAGCCAATATATTTGTTATCAGCATCTCATCAGATGTTGCACCTAATGAAAGAGCTTGTACACTACCTGTTCTGTTCGATAAGCTTAATAATAATGCCTGAAACCTGAAATCTTCTCATATCCTAAGTTTTAATTTACATTACTTACTCAATATGGTATCTTACTAGAATAAGACACAAAGTGCAGTCTTGCTCACAAACTTAATATTTTCCTAGTTCCAAGGTTCCATTCTTTCCCTGCAAAACATATTACAACTTTCACTCTGAATATTGTTGCAGCGTGTTTTTATTCTGTGCCTGACTGGTTAATCATAGTCCTCTTGATAAATTCTTACATGGTAGTATTGGGTTCTATTTTTTCAAATAATAAAAGCAATGTCAACTTCTAATGCTGGTTGGTTAAATAGTACACTCTGTTCTGTTCAACATAGGGAAGGAAAGTCTTGTGCAATTTGTTCCCCATGTGATTGTCACGACAATTTAATTGCATAATGGTTTTCCTTTTATGTAATTACTATCCATGGTATAGCAGAACAGTAGTAATTATCTTGAATGACATCTTGAAAAAATTGTTTGACCAAACTTGCTACACATCATAGGCATTCATACAATGAATAAAATCCTTATTTTACCTGTGCCAAACAAGACATTTTTAGCAGTGCTTCAGTATACACAAGAATTTCTTAGAGTTGTGAATTTCTTAGGCCTTCCAAATTGTTCTCCCACAAGTCCCCTCATTCAACAAATTAGATTATTTTACAAATTAGATGTAGTATGTATAAATGTTGAAATATATTGCTTCCCTGAACAATAATTGCAGTAAGGGAAGTGAAAATGCTGATAAAGCAGCTCAAGCTGCAAATACTTGAACAATCAAATGTACCTGTTTGTTTTTTTTACCATCTCTAGAACCCATTATCATTTTTAAGTGTCAGTTTTTGTGGAATGATGAATCTAATAAGAACAAAAATCTAATGTTGAATTGTTGATCTTCACTCCAAAAAGAATGCTTTATTGAACTAACATCTCATGGTTAATTTGGTGACAGGTTTGACTCATGTATTTGATGAATAATCCATTTGACCCAGTCCCATAATTCAGAAAAAAATGTACTCGTATAATTGAATATTCGTTCCATTGAGAATACAAACCTAAACTTTCATAAACAAGCGTTTCTCGTGCAATGTGCATTAGATATTTGTTGTGGAATCACAAAATCAAGTTTCTGTTATAAAAAATAAAGAAAAACATTCGAGTCAAAAGAACTGCCATCCAGAACTTAGGCATCCCTGAGGATGAAACTGTTTTAAGTTGGCAAAATCTCATTGAGTTATGGCACGAACAAACTGTAGGAAGAGCAAAAGAACTAACTGAAACAAATAGCTGTTAACCAGCGTTGTGCTTTAGTTTACACTTCAGGGACCACTGGTTCTGGAAAAGGAGCCATGGTTACCCACGACAATTTAACATGGAAAGCCAGCAGAAATACTGAAGCCTTAGGATTCAAGCCATGACAATTAGACAGCTGAACTTGTTAACACTCACCCATCATCTCTGGAGCAAGATGTCTATTGAACTATTGCAGGAACAGCCGTTAGTTAGTTTATGGACCCAACATGCAATCATGGATTGAATATGATAGGACATTGCAAGAGGTGAGGCCAATATTTTAAGACAATTCCTGCATTTTGGGAGAATGTTTTTTGCATTGGTGGTCTAAGAAGGCGTTCCTTGCAGGGGGGATAGTGCCGTCAGTGCACCTCATGTAGTGCACTGCAGGCATTACTTAAAAGTTCTATGCAGTCCCTTCGGCCCCTAGCTGCAACTCCTTTCATTCCTTTTACAGTACCTCCGTTCATAATCCTCTTCTTTCTTATAACTTTCCACCTTCTAGCAACTGATTCATAGTGCAACTGCCAGGTTTTCTCCTGTTGCACCTTTCAGACCTTTTTACTTCAATTTGAGTTTCAGCGCTGAATGACCTCATAGGTCCAAGCGCTTGGCCTTTGGCCCAAATTCTATACATTCTGGTCTATTTGACTCTTAAGATAAAGAGCTGAA
>NC_089764.1:14575120-14597620 GCF_040412425.1 Macrobrachium rosenbergii
AATCTATCAGTGGGACAAAAAGTGGTTTTGTTTAATTTATCAACTACATCTAGAGAATTATATATGTGAGAATCAGAAATAGTTCCAAGTAACAGGGTCAAGAACTTGGTAATATATTTCGAAAGTTTATTGAGCAAACAGTACTGATAATAGGCCGCACAGGATTATTTTTTATGTGCTTGTTTACTAATCCGTACAAGTAAGGTAACGAGAGAAATTATACCGACAACTGAACTACTAGTTCTTTTTTATCTTTAAGTATTTTTTTCACTGTGTTATTGAAATTTTTTATGACTTGAACAATGGAATTTTTGTTAGTTTTTGTAAGTCGTATCATCATCCAGTAGGGCTTGCATACATGATATGTAGTCAGCTTTATCTAAAATTACAATACTATTCAACTTATCAGCTTTTGTGATGTGGATTGTATTGACTTTTTTAAGATCGACCAAACTTTTCTTATAGCGAGCAGGGAAATTACATTCATGCCTAACATTAGCAGCTCCATAAACAATATACCTTTAATTATGTCAACATGATTTGTTCCGACACAATATACAAACCCCTCGGTCCTTTACATTAGGAATTACTTTCAGCGTAGGCTGGAAACGGCCATTGAACTTTCGAACAAGGTGGTTAGGCAGTTAATTACCGTCCGGGGGGCGGGAGTACCGCCTGCCAGGATGTAAACATTCCAATTGCTTTCAGCCGTCGTAGAATGCGGATGTTGTTCTTTGCTCTCTGCCTGACTGCCCTTCAAATTTCCGGTGGGATTTTTCCTTGCTTTTGCTTGATAATGAAAGTTGATAAGCCTTCTAAGCCCTCCTATCCCCAGCGTGTGTGTCCTGGGGTGGGAGGCAAAAGATGTAATACTTTTCGATCTAGCATTGACACAGACCCACATGTCCTCTGCCCAACTTGCAGGGGACGTGTATGTTCGCGCGACGCTCCATGTAGTGAGTGTTGTGCCTGGTCTCCCGAGCAATGGAAGAGGTTCGAAGTGAGGAGGCTCTACCGTCGGAAGCCCACCAAGGAATCATCCGAGGGTAATGCCCCCAATGGCTCCAGTGGTGGCTAATCCGTCGGGATCATTCCTCCCTCCCGGCAAACTTCCTCTACTTGCTCCCTCTCCCTCAGGTGAGGACTCCCCCTCCCCTTCTTCATTCATTTCATCGGGTGTGGGAGGGTGTTGGGGAGCAGTTGCTCAGGACATCCTCTCAGGTGCTTCCCCTCGCTCTGGGGGGGAATTTTTTCCCCTGGAGACTGTGGAGGCTGCCCATTTTGACCCGACTGTATCCTCAGGTTTGGGGGTGGAAGTGCTTTCCATGGACCAGGTATCAGACTTATCTTCTGCCTGGCTGCACCTGGGTCTACCTGGCGTTCCGTCACTGGAGGGCCTGGTGTCCCACTTGTCTGGCGCTCCAGTGACAACCCATTCGGCTACTGCTTCCACCACCACAACTGTCACCATGTCAGCGTTTGGGAAGCTACCTGTGACGGTGGCTTCACATCTTGACACCCAGGTCTCGGCTGCCCCTGTCACTCACCATCCTGTACCGCTACCCCCTGGGTTCATGACCCTGCTATCTCGACCTGGTCCTTCGTATATGGTGACGTCGTTGGTACCATACGTATCTATGCCTCCTCCAATTGCTGACCCTGGCTCGTTCATGGCAATGGTCCTGTCTCCTCGCTTCCCAGTCCCTTGGCCTGGCCTGGCTGCTAACGCACACCCGTGCCTTCAACCCTGGCTCGGCCCGGCCTGGCTACTCACGTGCCACCCGTGCCTTCAACCTTGGCTCCTCCACTGGACATTCCTGGCTGCCGTGCTAATGCTTCTGCCCCGGCAACTGCTGGCCCGAGGACTGTCTATGTTGCCTTGGTTGCGCCTGCTGCTGTGGCCCACCTGGTTGCTCCTGAGTCTTCGGCTGCTCCTGCATGGTTTGGAGACCTGACCTCGATCCTGAGGAAGATGGCGAAGAAGTCAAAGAAGAGATCACGGAAGGTGTCAGCGTCGCCTTCATCTTCGTCTGCTGCCTCTTCTCCTTCAGAGACTACCCAGCCAAAGAAGAAGCCTGCCTCTCCCCGCCCTAAGAGGTCTTGCACCGAGACCTCTAAGGGACTGCCTCCTTCCACAGGGAAGGCATTGGGATCTCTTACTAGCTCTTCTTGATCCATGGATCAGGGAACCACTGCTCTGGCTCCCGGGCCAGTCGCATCGGGAGCCAAGGGTGTGCAGACCATGGTCCGCACTCCCCCTGCTGCAACGAAGAAGCCTGCTTCTAAGGCCTGTGGGTCCACGTTGGACACTTGCTCTCGAGTCGCTCCGAGTACCCAGGTTTCCAAGGAGACCCGAGTACCCCAGTCTGGTAAGGGAGAAACCTCTCTCTGTACAGACTCGGGCGTGGGGCGAGAAAAAGAGTCCGGGCATGCAAGTGCCCCGACTCTTCCCGTCGGTACTTCTGCGAGTGCCAAGCCAGGTTTCCGGGAAGGTGCACTGGTCCCTCTAGTCCAGACACCTGGAGAAGCAGTCTTCCCAAGAGGTTACGGCCTTGAAGAAAACTGGGGTGTGTCTAGAGGACAGCGCAAGTTCACACCAGCCAGCCACGCACTCGACTCCTCCCAGTCCCCGGCCAAGTCTGCGTGGCCAGCCTGGCTCGGGGGAGGCGAGCATGTGGCTCGACTCATGCGAGCCGCTCTGCTCTCCTTGGGAGACTGCTTCGCTCAGGCGAAAGCGCTCTCCTCGACCCGGGCTGCCATCACCACCACAGGTTGGTGATCGCCCCGGTCTGCTGCCCCAGTTAGTTCTGCCAGCAAGACCAGTGGGAGCGCCCGATCCTCCTATCCTGTCCCCTCTACCTTCTGGGCTCCTTCCAGGGGGCATGAGTTGGACAGGAGGCACTCTGGCAAGTTGTCTCCCCAGAGTTCTACCTCGGGGGCGTACATGCCTGGCTCGGCCCTCGGTTCGACCAGGTCTTATGCCCACGTGGTGCAGGAAGGATCACAGGGGTCTGCCACGGTTCTCCCTCCTGCAGGGAGAGTAGATCGGGAGGACCGCACCCTGGAAGGACTCGAGGGTCCTCTCCCCCAGGAAGCAGACACCCCCGAGATACAGAGGACGTTCGCAGAGGTTATTACGCTGATTTGTCAGCACAATGACCTCGGGGAAGGGGAAGCTGCCTCGCCTGTGGATCGTCCGTCATGCCTTGAATCCTACTGGGGACCCAAGAAGGAACCCAAGGCTACGGTGGGACTGTTGTGGTCCACGCTTGCCGAGGGGGTCCTCGATCAAGTGAATGGTCAAGACAATTCGCTCAGATCGAACCGCTCGGATAAGCTTCTTCCCCCTCCTCTGCCTCGCCAGAAGCACTTCTACACTCCGTCGGAGAAGGCATTGCTGCCTAAACAGGTTGACCCGGACCTGGTTCGTCTGGATCCGAGGCTTACATTGCAGCAACTTACTGCAGAGAGCATCACCCTCTCTCAGCAAGAAGCTGCAACCCTGGAAGACACCACCATGGCAGCCTTCCAGGCAGTCTCCTGGCTGGATCTGTGGTCCTTCACAGTATCCAAGGTGGCTGCTTCCTCGGGCACTATCATACCCAGGGGGACTCCACCTTCAGGAGACTATGCCAGTCTGGAGGTAGGGCCATCTCCTATCTCGCCAACCAGATGGCAAACCTGTGGGCTAACTTGGTCCTGAAGCGAAGGGACGCCGTTCTCTCTCGCTTTTCCAGGTCTGTGGGGCCCGAGTTGGCGATGACCCTGCGGAATGGACTGTTGCTTGGTTCCGCCTCTCTCTTCCCTAGAGAGTTGGTGGACTCTGTGGTGGATAAGCGCCAGGCCAATGACAGCGACCGGCTTGTCCACCAGGCAGTGGCCAAGACCTACGGGTCTTTGCGTTCCACTGCAGCCAGACCCTTGGGTCAGGCTAGCACTTCCTCGGCCCCTAAGAAGTCCCAGTCTTCGAAGGGGTCCCGTGGAAACGCCCAGCCTTCTTCTTCCTCTAGAAAGAGCGGATCTTCCAGCCCCTTTCAGCCCGCTTTCCAATCCGGAAAAGGGGGCAAGGGGAAGAAGAAGGGGAAACGCTAGGGGCAGCGTTCCTCCCCAAATGCTGCCGAAGGTGGGGGTTGCCTGTCGAGCCATCGGGCAACATGGCAGCGACACAGAGCCCAGACCTGGATAGTGTATGTCGGCCTCCCCTCACCTACTCTCCGGTCCATCTCTGCACATACGTCCAAGGAACTCCGAAGGACTCCTCACTACAGCAAGAAGTGCAAGCCATGCTGAGCAAGGGTGCTGTGGAAGTCGTGTTGGACCAATCTCCAGGCTTTTACAGCCGCGTCTTTCTCATAGAGAAAGTCACAGGGGGATGGAGACCAGTCATAGACCTCTCTCCCCTGAACGGATTCATTCGCCAGACTCAGTTCACGATGGCAACAGCGCGATCCGTGCTTGCTTCCATCAGGAAGAACGACTTCATGCTTACGGTGGACCTGAAGTGTGTGTATTTTCAAACATCCATTCATCCATCCTCTTGCAAGTACTTCTGCTTTATCATCGGGGAGACGGTCTTCCAATTCAGGACACTCTGCTTCGGGCTCTCGACTGCTCCCCATATATTCACGAGAGTCTTCTCTCTCATGTCAGCTTGGGCCCACTCGCACGGGATATGTCTATCGAGGTATCTCGACGACTGGCTCGTCCTGGTGAGCAGTTGCTACAGGACAGGGACCGACTCCTTGAGTTTTGCCGCAATCTTGGGATCTTGGTGAACCTCGAGAAGTCAGATCTCACCCCCAAGCAGAGAATACCTGGGCATGCTGATAGACTTGGTGACAGTGAAAGTCTTTCCCTTGGACTCTCGTATCAGCAGGTTCAGGCAGGCAGCACAGCTGTTCCTGTCACGACAGGAGCAGCCAGCCCGTCAATGGCAAGTCGTCATCAGTCACCTGTTGTTGCTGGAGAAGCTGGTACCTCATGGGCGTCTTCACCTGTGGTCTCTACAATGGAGGCTAAAGGAGTATTGGTCCCAGTCCCGAGACCCCCAGTCCTTTCTCATCCCTCTTTCCAAGGAGGTTAGAGAGGACCTTCGCTGGTGGATGGACAACAGGAACCTCTTGATAGGAGTATCCCTGCATACTCCCCCACCAGAAATGCTGCTGTTCTCAGACGCATAGACCGAGGGATGGGGCGCACACCTGGAGGAGTTGCTGACTTCGAGAATGTGGCACCGAGACGACAAGCACCTTCACATCAACATCCTGGAACTCAAAGCAGCCTTCCTGGCTCTCCAAGAGTTCCGGGATCGAGTGATGGGACACTCCGTGGTACTGATGAGCAACAATACCATGGTAGTGGCATACGTCAACAAGCAGGGGGGTCTAATATCCCTTCCACTCCACCAGGTGCACGAGTGGGCCGTGGCTCACTCGGTAAAGCTGTCAGCCAGGTACATTCCAGGCAAGAGGAATGTCGTAGCAGACAAGCTCAGCCGCCAGAATCAGGTGAAAGGAACCGAATGGTCCCTTCACTCAGAAGTGACAGAAAGGCTATTCGACCTATGGGGGCGTCCAGTCATCGACCTGTTCACCACTCGGCACAACAGAAAACTCCAGGTCTTCTGCTCAGTTGTGCCGGACCCATGGGCTGCTGCGAAGGAAGCGTTCTACCACCCGTGGGACAACCTCGACGTTTACATCTTTCCTCCGTTCTGTCTGATTTGCCGAGTGATCAACCAAGTGATAATCACTCCGAATCTCAGAATGATTCTGGTGGCACCCAAATGGCCGCAGGCCGTTTGGTATCCCGACCTGCTAGCTCTCCTCTCCGAGGCGCTGAGAGAGATCTCCCCCCCCCCCCCCGCCCAACCTGCTGTGTCAACCCCACGTAGTGCGATACCACCAGACAGTGCAGTCCCTGTGTCTTCACGGCTAGAGGTTATCCACCATCTCCTGCAAGTGAGAGGCTTTTCGCATCGTGCAGCAACGGAGATGGCCGGATACCTTAGACGATCCTCCTCAGCGGTATACCAGGGAAAGTGGTCCGTCTTCTGTGGTTGGTGTCGTCAACGGGGTATCTCTCTGGTCAGAGCTACTATTCAGCAGATCGCGGACTTACTTGTCTTCCTTCACTGAGAGAAGCTTCTCTCCATTTCAGCTGTGAAAGGCTACCGTGCTGCACTCGGCCTAGTCTTGCAGCTGAAAGGAGTAGACATCTCTTCCTCCTTCGAGATTTCCCTACTGATGAGAAGCTTCGAAAGGTCTTGCCCACCCAGGGATCTCAGGCCCCCTGTGTGGGATGTGACTCCTGTTCTAAGGAGCCTGACTCGTGCACCGTACAAGCCTTTATGAGAGTCGTCAGACAGGGATCTGACCCTCAAGACCATCTTCCTGCTGGCCCTGGCATCGGCGGAGAGAGTTGGTGAACTGCACGGACTTTCCTTCGATGTTAAACACTTGAGGGGATGGGGATCAGTTACGCTCGATTTCATCCCGGATTTCATAGCGAAGACTCAGAATCCTTTGGTCCCTGACACATGGTTCGAGTCCTTCACGATCCCCTCCCTAGAGGAAGGTACTACTGTGTTCTGTTAAGAGTGCTGCGGCGCTATCTGAAGAGAACTCAACATCTCCAGTCTGAGTGTCGACGACTCTTCGTTAGTACTGGCTCGACCAAGAAAGAAGTGTCCAAGAACATCATCTCTTTCTGGCTTCGTGAAACGATAAGGAGAGCATATTCTACTGCAGTAGAAGACGACACCAGTGCGCTTCGTCCAAGAGCTCACAAAGTCCGCAGCATTGGTCTGTCCCTTGCATTCCGGAAGAACACGTCGGTTCTGCAGGTGCTGAAGGCAGGTGTGTGTTTCCCAACAGACCACCTTCACCTCCTTCTACCCCCGGGATGTTGCTCACAAGTCCTTGGACACTTTTTCCTTGGGTCCTGTGGTGGCTGCTCAACAAGTTGTGTAGCTTACCCAGCTCCTCTAACAGGGCAGGCTGCATCTCACCTAAAATGTACGGTTGTGATTGGGAGAATGAATGCGGAGTGACTGGCCTCTCTTCTTTCTCCCCATCCTGGCTCTCTTACCACGGGCAGGGAGCATGCTGGATCTGGAAGTCGATGCAGGTAAGCACCCAACGGGAGTTCCCGTTCTATTTTCCGTTCAGGTTGATAGAAGCAACCCCACTCCTTCCTCTCGCAAGGGGGGGAAGGAGACCATGACTATAAGACAAACCCAATGCTTGTGATTGCCTTAATGTCATCCGACTCCAAGTTCTTCCTAGCCTACTTTGCATGAACTGTTGATTCCTCTTTCATGCAAAGGGACCCATAAGTCTGACAACTGATCCCGCGTTTCTCACAACCTGATCATTTTGTCAGAGGCAGTTTTCCCTTCCTCGCTCTATCGACCAGGAAGGGAAGACAAGGTGGTGAACTCCAGTCAGTTCAGGAGACTCACTCTGATTCCTCCCTCCAACCAGTGAGTGTTCCTAATGTAAAGGACCGAGGGTTTGCATATCGTGTAGGAACAAATCACAATTTTTAAAAGTAAATTGTAATTTTCCTAACTATACAAACCCTTTAGATTTCACGCCCGCCTCATGAAACCCCTCAATCTGATACCTGGGCTGAAAGGCAAATTGGGATGTTTACATCCAGGCAGGCGGTACTCCCGCCTCCCGGACGGTAGTTAACTGCCTAATCACCTTGTTCGAAAGTTCAACAGCCGTTTCCAGCCTACACTGAAAGACCTCCGGTTTGTATAGTTAGGAAAAATATAACTTAGTTTTAAAAATTGTGATTTTGAGGCAGATCACAAGATTTTTCAAATAATACATAGGGACGACGCAATCGTTAAAGCAGAAGGTCTATTCGATATAAAGAAGGATTAACCATATCTGAGTGCACTCACATTTTCACTTGTCTGTTTACTTGATAAGTTTATAACACAATCGTTACATGCAATATTAGTCCAGTCACTGCTATCGATAAGATTTTTTAGTTTTCTGTCATCCTACGAAGTTTTCCATAAATTTCTTGTCGCAGAGAGTCCTTCCAATCAGCTGGGATAGAATGACTGACTTTCAATTGCACAGTGAAAAAAATCCTTAAAGATAAGGTTCAGTTGTCAGTAAAATTTCCCTTGTTACCTTAATTGTACGGATTAGTGAAAACACAATAGGAAATAATCCCGTACGGCCCATTATCAGTACTGTTGGCTATCATATAAACTTTCAAAATATATTACCCAGCTTTTGTCCCCGTTACTTGGAACCATCTCTGATTCTCACATATGTAACTCTAGATTTAGTTGATAAATTAAACAAAATCACTTTTTGCGCCACTGATAGATTCATGAGTTTTGACGTTTGTTCTCTTTTTATTAAATTCCCTATAGATTCTATTTTAGAGCATCTTAGTAATGCACTAATCCATCATGAATTACCTCTGTCTGCAAGTCATATTATTTCACTGACTAGGTTGTGCATTTGTGATTGCAAGTTTATATCCAATGGTGAATTTTACCAACAAATATTTGGTATGGCAATGGGCAACCCTTTTATCCCCACTCCTCTCAAACTTGTTTAGGAATTCTTTGAAAACTGATATTTACCTAATATAATTCACACTCCTTTAAAGTGGTATAGATATGTTGAAGATATTTTAGCTGTTTTGCCTGCTGGTATTGATGTAAATGATTTACTCTCTAATTTGAATAACCAGGCACCATCCATTAAGTTTACTTTAGAATTAGAAAGAGACTATTGCCTCTCTTTCTTAGCTGTTTTAATACATAGAGAACCATTTCAATGCAACTTCAGTATTTATAGGAAACCAACCAACTACTTAACTTACGTCCATTTTTATTCAGGCCATCACCTTAATATCAAAATATCAATTTTTTCCTCTGTTTTTATGAGCTTTGCGCATTGTCAGTCAACAGTATTTGGACCAAGAAATTGAATACATAAGAAAAATAGGGACAGATTTATGTTATCCTTTGTTATAATAAAGTTTGCCTTATTTTTGTGGTTTTGAAAACATAAAATCACTGTTCAAATCGTTTAATGTCAACCTCGTTTTTTCATATAACACGCTAAAAGGAATGTTAATAAAAAACAGCCCTACAGAAAACAACATATAAAATTCCATGTTTGGACTGCCCCTCTTTTTACATTGGCCAATCTAGCAAAGATTTAGACGTACGTATTAAGCAACATAAGTATTCAGTCAACACTGGACAAACATCCAATGCTATATTCATTCATTCAAGTGAAAACTCTCACAAGATAGATTGCCAGATCGAAAGATTTCTCTTCAAGAAATCTTTTGGAATCTTCTATTATACAGCTTACTTCCAGCTGTAATTTTAACCTTAGCCCTGGCATATATTGTTTGGACCCCTGTATTAGAAAAATGTTCAAGAGTGACCTAAAAGATGATTCAATTACAAATTTGTGTTTAATATTTTTTATTTGTAAAAATATTCATCTTGCAAAATTTGTTATTGTTTACAAAAACAGAGAATTATTGAGTTGTACTTTTTATAACATTATTTGTGGTCTGTGACCTCCTTGTATAATCTTTTAATTGCCCTGTCCCTGCTTCTGAACACCTGATCCTAATCCTTTGTAAAGCCTCTTAAATATTTAAACCTATGTTGGCAGTTCTACTAATTTTTCAATTATGTTGGATTCCAAGTACATATTTTTTTCATTTGTGATCCCCATCTGTCATTTATATGAGCTTTCTTTTTAAACTTGCTTTTATATTTCTTCAGTCTGCTAAGTAAAGGACGCAGTCGAAACGCCTCACAGCACTCCAGTGTTTCTTTCCTTCGTGGATTTTGTCTTTATTTATATTAATCATGTTCCATATTTTTGTGATCCAGTTATACATACATACATACATACATACATATATATATATATTTATATATATATATATATATATATATATATATATATATATATATATATATATATATATATATATATATATATATATAAATTTCTGACTCACATCAGGATTGAACCCAGGTCTTTCAATTGAAAGGTAAGGGCGCTGCCCACTAGGCCACACAAGTCTAAAAGAAGTTGGAACCTGAGTGCAACTGCACCCAAGGAACTACCTGGGCAAGCTAACTGCTTGCATACCAGCGTGTTGTCTCCAACTTCCCGACTCAGCAATGACCCAATTGACAGCATTTCATTCGAATTATCCCTTCTGAGTGAATAAGATAGAAATAATCAACACACAATAACGTGTGGAACAGAAATAAATTTCTGACTTGCATCAGGATCGAACCCAGGTCTTTCAATTGAAAGGCAAGGGTGCTGCCCACTAGGCCACACAAGTCCAAAAGAAGTTGGAAACTGAGAGCAACTGCACCCAAGGAACTACCTGGGCAAGCTAACTGTTTGCATACCAGCGTGTTTTCCCCAACTTCCCGACTCAGCAATGACCAAATTGACAGCATTTCATCCTGATGCGAGTCAGAAATTTATTTCTGTTCCACACGTGATTGTGTTGATTATTTATCTCTTATTCACTCAGAAGGGATAATTCGAATGAAATGCTGTCAATTGGGTCATTGCTGAGTCGGGAAGTTGGGGAAAACACACTGGTACGCAAGCAGTTAGCTTGCCCAGGTAGTTCCTTGTGTGCAGTTGCTCTCAGGTTCCAACTTCTTTTAGTATATATAATATATATATTATACATTATATATTCTTTTAGTATATAAATATATATATATATATATATATATATATATATATATATATATATATATATAGTCTCATAATATATAAATCTTATATTAATGATAAATATATAGGACCAGGAAGAACATTCTTTATATAATAAAACCTATCATCAGGCTGAAAAAACCGACAAGGATGAGAATCATTTCATTTTATATTTGGTTAGTATTTTTGCTGAAGATTTATTATATAATTCATTTTATTGTAATTTTATTGATTCTCATCCTTGTGGTTTTTTCAAATGATGAGGTTTTACACAGAACAATAAAGAATGACACAATATTATTTATCATTACATACATACATATATATATATATATATATATATATATATATATATATATATATATATATATATATATATATATATATATATATATATGTGTATATAATCAGGATTGTTGACTTCTGGCAAGCTGACACAGAACAATACAGACACACACACACACACATATATATATATATATATATATATATATATATATATATATATATATATATATATATCATAACTAACAAGAAGTCGCCGCCTAGCCAACCCTTAGTTTGCCCTTAGTTTATTGAGATAAGAATCGTCACTGCTTAGCCGACCCCTGTTGACCTAGATGCCAACACAAAAATTATCAACATTCCGATCTGTCCCCTTCCTTTACCTGGGGCAGACATTTAGACGGCATGGTCGGAAGGGGCAAGGATAAGAGGCTGAGTGTCACTCCCTTAAGCAGCTTAGCCCAACTAAGCTGCTCAAAACAACCGTTCTAAAGGCAGATTGAGCTGGCTGAATTGTCTTTCCACAGGATACCTGGGGAGATACAAGCAGATGGTCGGAACACCTGGAAAATGAAACATCTTCAGCCTAGTCACCACATGGGCCCGACATTGGGGGCCCTACCCTTGGCGGTTGCCTTAAAAGGAGCTTGGACAGGAAGATCTTGGCAGTTAGCCAGAGACATGTGGGTGATCGCTATGAAAGCAGAGAGGCACCCCCCACCACCTGAAGCTCCTGACGCAGAATCCACCTCCTTCGTCACCTTGTGGACAGACTCCCCAAGCGAACTAATGCAGAGTGCCACGAGTGCAACCACCCATTGTCATTCTTCGCCAGAGACCCGCTTCCCCCCACGGTAAAGTACAAGTGAAGGCTTTTCAGTCACGACATTTTGCCCTTAGAAGTGTTTATTGAGTGCCAGTATGTCCCTGTATCCAATGTGCCATTTCCCAGTGCTATTCCAAGTGTATGTGTCCCAGTGTTAAGTGTTCATTCATTCCTCGAGATCTTGGCACCATCAGTGCACCCTTGAGTTACTGTATGTTATATTTTCCTTTATTGGCATGTAATGTTTAACTCTCTCTTGCAGAGGGACCAATTTGCTATGGACTCATCTTGGACTGTGCCTTGCCACCATTCAAGACTCCAGTAGGAAGATCTTCAGGCTTTGCAAGCCTCCTAATAATTCATTTAACCATTTTCTTTTGATTCTTTTCTTGTAAATGTAATTACTTAATTTAACCAAAGTGTTGACGCAACATTCCCTCATGAAGTAGAGCCCTTTTCTTTCTCATGATTTCCCTTAACATAAAGTCAGACTTCCACGGCCAAATAAATAAAGTTCTGTGACCAGCCTGTAAAATTATTCTACAAATGTAGAAATCCAGGGAAATACATAAAAATGGCGACCTTTCCATAGACCTCGTTTTGCAGTTGCATTTCCCCCTCTATTGTTGCTTTGTTGCACTTGCAACTTGCCAAATCAGCGATTAGCAAAGCTAAGCTGGGTGCGAGACAAATTTCAAACCTGGTACCAAGGGCAGACCAAGAGAGTTCCTCGTAAGTAATGTGTTCATCTTAGCAAAGAAATTTTTTAATCGTGACTGTTCCTAAGAAATCAGGGAAATAGGGACGCATGTATCAACTGACAGAAGAGAACTGCCATATAAGATTTTGTTAATGCATGCCTTTCATGATTGGCAGTTAGGACACAACAAGTGCTAACCATTTTCTTTTCAAGGAATAGTGCAAAAGAAATTCCTGTGTGTTAAATTTTCACTTTGCCATTTTCTTTTCGAGGAATAGTGCGAAAGAAATTCCTGTGTTAAATTTTACTTCGCATTTTGGAATAGCGAATTATTTAGGCACAGACGAACTCCCACGTGGGATACGATGAAAATCAGCTTGCATCGCTGAAATACTCTCTCTAAGATTAGCTACAACTCAAATCAGGTGTTAGGAAAGCGAAATTTGAACTCCGCTTCAAGGGAAAATCACGAGGACATTTTACTATTATCTGCCCATCCCGGGGAAATTCCCCACAGTCAGGAGACCAGACGGTGTTTGTAAACAAAAGGGTTCAGTTAACTGCTGTCTAAAAATAGCCTGCATCAGCCTAGAGTCAGACGACCTTCCCCCCAACCCACCCCCGGCGTGCCTACCCGAATCTTCACTTGTTGCCCGAGCAGTTGTCCCCCTAACATACTCGGGCCCCTCTCAGCATTTTTTTTTTTTTAATCCAATTTCCAAGTCCTACAGGACAAATCCAATTTCCACATCCAACGAGACAAATCCAATTTCCATGTCCTATGAGACAGAATTTCCAGGTCCCATGGGACAAATCCAATTTCCAAGTCCTATGGTACAAATCCAATTTCCAAGTCCTATGGGACAAATCCAATTTCCAAGTCCTAAGAGACAAATTCCAATTTCCAATTCCTACGGGACAAATTCAAACTCCATGTCCTTCGTGACGTCCATCCACGTACCACGTGACGTCCATTCACATCCTACATGACGTCCTCCAATTCCACGTCCTTCATGACATCCATGCGTCCTACGCGACGTCCTCAAATTCCACGTCCCACGTGACGTCCATCCAATCCACGTCCTTAGTGGCTCCCACTAATGCCACGTCCCATGTGATGAGAAATTCCAAGTCCTCTGCAATGAAACTAATTCTGTCTTACGAGACAACTAACCTACTATCTCCCAATAACGGGCCTAGGCCATGCGAGAGATAAAGTATATTTCTTCATTTTGGCCATTCAGACCACCCCCCCACATCTTATTAAAATATCTCAATCCAAATTCATTTAACATTAGAGGGCCCTACCAAATAAATTTGTCAAAATGTCGATTACAAGAGCCCAACACAACGAGGACTTTAAGTTCTACATGCAGGCAGGAAAAGACCTGGGAATGTCAGGCCAAGAATTATGGGACTGGGTCCACGGGAACCTAGACGCTGCAAAGGCGGAGAGGGAGATAGAAAGGCAAGAACGGGAGGCAGAAAGAATTCCCCGGGAGAAGAGAGAGAAGATAGAAAGGCAAGAACGGGAGAAAGAAAGAATTGCCCGGGAGAAGAGAGGAGGCAGAAAGAATCGCCCAGGAGAAAAGAGGAAATGGAAAAAATGGAAAGGCAAGAGAGGGAGAAAGAGAGACTCACCCAGGAGAGAAGAGAGGAGATAGAGAGGCATGAGAGAGAAATAGAGGCAAGAACGGGAGAGAGAGAATCGCCCAGGAGAAAGAGAGAGAGGAACGAGAGCGACAACGTGCCCATGAGCTCCAAGTGCTAGCCCAAAGGAATGCCTCTCCCCCTGCTCCTGCTGCAGGGACGAACGCCCTCAGCCAGGCCCATAGGCCCATTCGTTTATGCCAAAATGGACTGAGGCAGAACCTGAAGTATGGCTCGAGCAGGCCGAAAGGGTCCTAGACTGCTGTGCCCTCTCCCCTGCTGAACTTTCCCTCGTTCTTGCCAAATTCCTTGGAGGGAAGGCACTGATTGCCAATAACGCCCTCCCAGTGGAGAACCAGGGAGATTGGGAGGTCGTACACCAGGCCATCACCAAGGCGTACGAGATCACCCTCGAGCGCTGGAGAGGGCAGACAAGAGATGTAGGCCAAACCTGGTCAGATTGGGCATACCACTCGGAGCAGGTGCTAGCAAAATGGCTCATGGCCGAAGGGGCCACCAGCACAGCCAAGGCACTCGAAAAGTTCAAGTTGGAACACTCCCTGTGCTACGCCCCTCCCGCTCTGGCCACGCACGTAGTAGAAAGGGCTCCAGCGACACTAACAGAGTGTTGCCGCATAGCTGATACGTGGGAGACTCACCACCCTCAGGAGGGATCAATGGGGCAGAAGATATATTGCCCGCCCTTCCTCAGAGGATCAGCTCTCCCCCAAGAATGGAAGCTCAGGCAAGCCATTAATATGCAATTACTGTAAAAAGTCGGGGCGCTCCTCTGACCAGTGCCGAAATCGGCCCAAGGCCACCTCTCACCTGCCTCCGAGGCCACCACCGCCACCTCCTGCTCCTGCCCCCAATTGCCACTTGCAGCAAGCACTGCCCCCCGGCGGGAGTTCCGCCATGCAATCTGCCACGATTGCGTAAAACAGGGACATTACTCCTCCACATATAAGCTTTGCCCTTGTTACAACCAGCCGAAGACAGTAGGCACAGTAATTTGCCCTACACAGCCTACCAGGTGGATTGGGCTTAAGTCCATGAGGGTCGCACCTCCGGACGGGTCCAGTCCTCCCTGGAAATGAGAAAATATAGTAGATACCGGGTCGGAAGTCAGCCTGACAGTGCGTAGCAAAGTCCCCCTGGAGCCATCATTCGGGAAGATGAGCAAATGACGATCCTCTGGGTGAATGGGGATCGAAAGGACCTTCCAACAGTCTGCTTAAGGGTTACCATAGGCAACGCTTCTCGAGAGAGGGAACATCTTCGGCGTAGCCTAGATGCTCACCACGGGGAAACCCTCCCTCCTGGGACAAGATCTTGTTCAGTGGAGGGATCCCTCCATCCCTCTCCGCTGCCATAAGCCATCCAAACCCGCGGCCGCCCCGACGAAAGCAGGAGGATCTGCTTCCCCATGGCCTGTCTCTAGGATCTATCCCGTGGCTCCAGGAACCACCCCCTGTCCCTAAGAAAGCCGAAAATACTCCGGCCCCTACCACCCTCCTCATTACCAGAGCCGCAGCTGCCCTGCCCTCCCTCGCAAGGGAAAGATTAATAGAAGAACAAAAGGCGGACGCCTCAATCAGCCGCCTCCCCAGGGAGGCCGCCACCAGCAAGGATGTCCTCACTGATCTAGTAAAGGACGCCTTCCTGCTGGAAGACGACCTCCTGTACAAACTAACCCAGGGACCAAACAAGCCATCCCAGGTGTGCTATAAACCTGCAGTAGTCCCCCTGACTCTACAGAAGGATGTGCTAAGAGGCATCAGCGGGCACTTCGGTGTCGCTTGCACTGCTCATGCCGTCGAGAGCAAGTTCCACTGGCCCAGCATCCGAAAGAGTGTAAAGCAATTTGTTGCCTCCTGTCCCACATTCCAAGTGGAAGGAAACCCAAACGAGGTACAGTAATACCTTGAACTTGCACAATTTGAGTTGCACGAATTCACAGACCACGAATTTTTCATTGGAACCTAACTAATGGTCATACACGAGTTTTTCACAGACACGTGAACACTGAGAAACCCAGCAAAAGAGTTTAATTTTTTTTATGTAATTTATAAGTTTTCAAGCTTTTATGTGTAAATTAAATAACATTAAATATTAAGTAATAATTTTTTTCTCTCTCTCTTTTAGCGAGATGAATTTTTATGGTATATGTATACAGGTATGTTTATTTGTATGATAAATAAACTTTTTACCTAATGATAAGTACTAATTTTCAAATAATAAGATAAATAAAAATAACAATAATAATAATAATAATAATAATAATAATAATAATAATAACACTGTAATTACAAAATTCGTATTATTTTGAACAAACAAATTCTTCCCTCATCTTTTGTAAGGAGGAGGTGGAAGGCAAAAGCTGTCAGACATGTCATTTAACATGACAAGAAGAGGAGTGTTGCTAACCAGTGTCAAATTTTTCTTGTAATTCTCTCTCTCTCTGTGTCCGTAATAATTCATAAAAAATTTCACTCTCTTAAGTAAGGACAACTGTTATCTCTCTTTCTCTCTCTCGTTAGAAGTTAGCCAACCTACGTATTACAGCACTGTTTCTCTGTATGTCTTTAACTATACAGTAGATAATTTTGAATTGATCTAATTTTACCTGTACCGTTTACAAACTGTAAATGTGCCGTTCTAAAACATAGAGCATTTCAGAACATAGAGCAATTCAGAACAAAGAGAAAGTGACTGAATCAAGTTTTTAAAAACGAGGTTGAAAAGATTTCTAAAAATAGATCGGTGGAATGGGGGAGAGAGTCACACCATTTATTTCTTTTTTTAAGGGTAATGTATTAAGCTAACTTTTAAATGAAAATACAGTAGCTTTTATTTCATTTAATAGTTAGTTTAATACTGAATTTCCATCTTTTGATATCTAACGTTAGAATAACTCTCTCTTTCTCATGCGTGTTATTCTCTCAGTCTCCGTAATAATTGATAAATAATTTCACTCTCTTAAGTCTCTCTCTCTCTCTCTCTCTCTCTCTCTCAACTCTCTCTATCTCTCCTCTCTCTCTCTCTCTCTCTCTCTCTCTCTCTCTCTCTCGTTCATAGTTAGCGCTCACACATTTTTACAACTTATTAATTCTCTGTACGTCTTTACCTGTACAGTAGATAGTTTAAATTGATCTAATTTGACCTGTATTGTCTACGAAGTGTAAATGCGCTAGTGTTGCAAATACGTTCTAAAACACAGAGACATAGTAACTAAGAGTTGTATTAGTCAAATTATAAAACACTGTTTGTTCATGAAAAAGCATCTCCGAACAAAGAGAAAGAGACACAGAATAAAGTTGTTAAAAAGAGGTTGGCACAATTCTAAAAATAGATCGGTTGGAAAAGAGAGAGAGAGAGAGAGAGAGAGAGAGAGATTCTTTTCCAAATCTCAATTTTTATGTCAACCAATCATTTCTCTTTTTCAAGGGTAATGTATTAAGCTAACTTTTAAATGAAATTACATATGTTTAATTTCATTTAAAAGTTAACTTAATAATTTGGGAGCATTATTATGGTCATATTTAGTGTTTAAACTTTAGAAATAAGCATTTATTAGCATTTTTAGAGACCATGCCAAACTTACGCGAAAATTCACCCTGCGCGAGGGGTTCTGGAACCTAACCTCGCGCAGTTCGGAGTATGACTGTAGTCCCCAAGGGCCCCCCCTCAGGAATATCCCCTCCACCGGCGTCCCTTCAGGGACGTCATCATTGACTATTTTACCCCGCAGGGGAGGATGAAAAGTAAATCAGGGAACGCCCATTGCCTTACCATCGTTGACCTCTTTACGCGATACCCGGAGGCAATTCCAGTAAGGAGCGAGAGCTCGAAAAATGCGGTGAAGGGCCTAATAAGTTATTTTGTCCGTTCGGATTCCCTGCCACAGTACAGACAGATCAGGGTCGACACTTTATGTTGAAAGAATTCCGTGGTGGCATGGCCAGTCACGGAATCAAGCACTTTCACTCAACGCCCTACCACCTCGAGAGCCAAGAAATCATCGAGCGATTCCACCAATCGCTATCTATGACACTCAAAAAATTGGAGCACGAGGGAGGTGGCTCGTGGGAGTACAACCTCCTGTACCCCCTTTATGCCGCCTGCCACGCTCCCTCCGAGACCACCGGGTATAGCCCCTTCAAGCTATTGCATGCTCACTCCACCCGGGTGCCGCTTGACATATTATATGACACATGGGCAGACCCCTCTCACGCGGATTGGGCAGAATTACCTACTATTCAGAAAAACCTTCGGGCAGCTTGGGCGGTAGCCCAGGCCACAGAGGCAGCCACCCAAGAACGGGTGAAGATAAAATTCGACAAGACCACCCGCTCCTGCTCTTTTGAGATGGGAGATCAGGTCCTTGTACTCCAAACGGGCACCACAAGGCCCCTTGAAACCCAATTCTCGGGCCCCCACAAAATCTTGAGAAAGCGTGGGGACTTGAATTACTTAGTAGACTGTGGAAAATGAAGGACAAAGCGGCTCCATATAAATCTCCTGAAACCACACCAGACCTGTAGTGAGGAGACACCCGAAGATGATACATCCACCTGTAAGGCAGTAGCTGGCACTGCTGCCCTGGCCTATACGCCTACCACTAACTCCAAAATCCTCGAGAACCTGGAAGTCACCACCCCAGGTCTCGCTGCCGCCCACAGGGAAGATATCCGCCTGTTACTACACCAAAACTCACAAGTCGTCCGAGACACCACTGGGTGCACGGACGTGTTACAGCACTCCATCAATATCAAAGAGGGCGTGAAACCCATAGCTCAGGGATACTACCGGGTCAACCTGGATAAGGCCTGTAGGATCGAGGAGCAGGTCAAGCTCCAACTTGACCTCGGCCTTATACAGCACAGCCACAGCCCCTGCGCTTCCCCAGTAGTTCTAGTACCTAAAGAGGGCGGTGAAGATCGACGTTGTGTCGATTTCAGAAAGCTAAACGAAGCGATGGAGTCAGAACCTTACCCCCTTCCCGGATCGAGGCTTGCTTAGACAGCCTAGGGAGTGCCCCCTATCTAAGCCAATACTGATTTGGAGAAAGGCTATTGGCAAGTCCCGCTGTCTGAGGAGTCGTGCCCTCGGACAGCGTTCATAACTCCTAGGGCAGGGTTTTCAACCTGGTGGCAGCCCCAGGGTACGCTAAGGGTCAGTTAGGGGTACGCTCTCCCCATGGGTTAGGGGCCTGGCCGCCCACCGACTGCATAGCCACAGGTAAATAATTATGAATAATTTTCTTTATTTTTATGGAATTCTTTGTGTTTACAATATATTTGGTTATGTCAGGAGAGTTGTGTACTTACTTCCCTACAGTATAGTACTTGCAAATATACACAATGGAATGTTTTTCTGCGTTTGTTTTGTTTTCTACTTTATACAAAGTGAAGGAGGGTACATTATTGACATTAAAATACCCAAAATGGTACATGGGGAGAAAAAGGTTGAAAACCCGTCCTAGCGGAATCTATCAGTGCAAAGTTATGCCATTCAGGTTGAAAAATGCTCGCAACTGTTTCCAACGTCTGATGAACGAGGTACTGGCGGGCATAAAGAACTGTGTGGCACACTTGGACAACATCGTCACCTATGCCAGCACCTGGGAAGAGCACTTAACAAACTTAGAACAAATTTTAACTGCCCTGGGAAAAGTCAATTTGGTAATAAATCTTAAAATGTGCCAATTCGGAGTCAAGGAAATTACATACTTGGGACATCAAGTCGGAAATGGGCAGTTAGCGCCAAAGGAGGCAAACATAGAAGCCATGAGGAATATAGCCTACCTGCGAACAAAACGGGATGCCCACTGCTTCTTTGGGATGGTACAGTACTTCCGCAGGTTCATCCCAAACTTCATGGATGCTGCTGCCCCCTTCACAAACCTCTTCCAGGGGAAGCAGCACTTCAGGTGCACAGAAGAATGCAAAAGGGCTTATGATAATTTAGAAGCCATATTAATGACGGACCCGGTCCTACATACCCCCGACTACAAACAGCCTTTTTGCCTAGCAGTAGATGCCAGCGACATCGGTATCAGAGCAGTGATGTTCAAAGAGAAAGAGGGAGTTAGGCACCCAGTGGCATATTATGCTAAGAAATTAAAGCCAGCTGAAACTCGTTATAGTACCATCGAAAAGGAACTGCTAGGAATGGTGCTGGCAATGAAACATTTTGAGTCATACCATGATGACCACACTTTCCCGCTAACAGTGTATACTGATCATAATCCCCTACGATACTTAACTACATTTAGGAACCAGAATAAAAGTTTAATGCGATGGTGCCTCGATCTCCAGGACTATAACTGGAGAATCAAGCACATCAAAGGCACTGATAACAAGATAGCCCATGTCCTATCTCGGCAGCATAGCGAGTAACACCCCGGAGCCTTACTAGCGCCCAAAACTCCATCTCAGGGCAAGAAAACCCAAAGTGGTTCTGAGCCAATACTTTTAATCCAGAGGGTGTGGCCCACCAGCCAGATGGTGGTGGCATGTTCCCCTGCCTTCTTGTAATTCAAGGAACTTCATTCCAACCCCCCCCACACCCACTTTTCATTGTAGCAATTTTGTCCAAATCTGTGTAATGTAGAGGCCCTTTGATACCTTTGATTGAATTTAAGATATCAAGTGAGAACGAGTCATTTCCCCTGATCATTCTTTAGGCACTCAGTGCCACCACGGGAGTGCCATGTTAGACACCCGCCCGTCAGTACTCAAAAGAGAAATAACACGAGAGGTGTATCGTAATGTTAAGAATCCTCTGAAAGGCAAACCAACTGCATGCTGCTATTTCATTAGAATTAGGGAACTTATGTGTAAATTAATTCTTAAATTTTGTCACCCGCCTCAAATTACCTTGACCTTGTAATCCTAGAGTAATGTATACCTTAGAATTGAAGGAAATTAATGTGCCATGTTAAAGTAGATTAATAATAATGTGTTGGGAATACAGTAAAGTAAAGCATCTGTTCATATTGTGTTGGGAGGAAAGTAAAGTAAAGCATCTTTGCCGACTTCTTGAATATCAACATGCGCACCCGAATGAAGGTGTGTATGTTTTCTTCTGCGGGGAGCTATTATAACTAACAAGAAGTCACCGCGTAGCCAACCTTTAGTTTATCGAGAGTAGAATTGTCATTGTGTAGCTAACCCCAGTTGACCTAGATACCAACACAACAATTATCAACATTCCAATCTGTCCCCTTCCTTTACCTGGGACAGACATTTAGATGGCACGGTTGAAAGGGGCAAGGACAAGAGGCTGAGTGTCACTCCCTTAAGCAGCTTAGCCCATTCTAAAGGCAGATTGAGCTGGCTGAATTGTCTTTCCACAGGATACCTGGGGAGATACAAGCAGATGGTCGGAACACCTGGAAAATGACACATCTTTAGCCCAGTCACCCCTTACCCTTGGCGGTTGCCTTAAAAGGAGCTTGGACAGGAAGATCTTGGCAGTTAGCCAGAGACATGCGGGTGATTGCTATGAAAGCTGAGAGTGCCCACCCCCTCTAACCACCTGAAGCTCCCGACACGGAATCCACCCCCTTCGTCACCACATGGACAGACTCCCCAAGCGAACTAGTGCAGAGTGCCACAAGTGCAACCACCCATCATCATTCTTCACCAGAGACCCGCTTCCCCCTTCAGTAAAGTACAAGTGAAGGCTTTTCAGTCGCAACATTTTGCCCTTAGAAGTGTTTATTGAGTGCCAGTACATCCCTGTATCCAATGTGCCATTTCCCAGTGCTATTCCAAGTGTTTGTCGGCCAGTGTTAAGTGTTCATTCATTCCTCGAGATCTTGGCACCATCAGTGGACCCTTGAATCACTATATATGTTATATTTTCCTTTACTGGAGTGTAATGTTCAACTCTCTCTTGCATAGGGACCAATTTGCTGTGGACTCATCTTGGACTGGACTGTGCCTTGCCACCATTCAAGACTCCTGTAGGAAGACCTTCAGGTTTTGCAAGCCTCCTAATAATTCAGTTAACCATTTTCTTTTGATTCTTTTCTTGTAAATATAATTACTTAATTTAACCAAAGTGTTTACGTAACACTTCCTCATGAAGTAGAGCCCTAAGCTCATGTGAATCATCCCCTTTTTCTTTTCTTTTTATGATTTCCCTTAACGTAAAGTCAGATTTCCAAGGCCAAATAAATAAAGTTCCGTTGCCGGCCTGTAAAAGTGAAAGTATTCTACAAATCTAGAAATCCATGGAAATATATATATATATATATATATATATATATATATATATAT
>NC_089764.1:14602620-14622620 GCF_040412425.1 Macrobrachium rosenbergii
GGAAGATGCTCCCAAATAGACTACTTTCTATATAAAAGGATAAAGCTGGGGGAGGTCAAGAACTGCAAAGTTATCCCAGGCGACCATGTAGCCCCCCAACACAGACTGCTATGCATGGATTTGAAGCGAAAAAGGGAAAGAAAAACCAAAGCTAAAGGGATAAGGAAAATTAAATGGTACAAATTAGTGAGGGAGGAGGATAAGAAGAGAGAGTTTAAGAGGAGGGTTTTGGAGGACATTGATATAGGAATTGAAGATGTTCAAGAATGGTGGGCACGAAATGCAGCAGTAATTAGAAGACATGGAAAGGAGCTGCTGGGAGAGACATCGGGGATCATATGGGAGGAAAGGGAGAGTTGGTGGTGGAAGGAAGACATTGGGAAAGTAGTAAAAGATAAAAAGGAGGCAAAGAAGAGATGGAAGAGTCACAGTCAGTGGAAGACAGAGATCGGTTCAGAGAGAAAAACAAGGTGGTGAAAAAGATGGTAGCCCAAGCTACAGCAAAGTCGTATGATGATGTGTATAATGAGCTGGGGACGAAGGAAGGATTAAATAAGATGATCAAGCTATCAAAGGCTAGAAATAAGAGCACCAAAGATATTACACATATCAAACAAATAAAAGATCAAGATGGGGTAGTACTTAGAAAGGAAGAAGACATCATGAAGAGATGGAAAGAATATTTCGAACAGCTGTTAAATGAAGAAAATAATAGGCTAATAAGAGGGGATGGGCAGGTGAACATTGGCATGGTGATGAGGTTTTCTAAGCAAGAGGTGCTGGATGCACTGAAGAAGATGAAGAATGGGAAGGCAACCGGACCAGACATGATACCTGTGGAGGCATGGAAGGCATTAGGGGATGAAGGAGTGGATATACTTTACGATCTTATGATAAAGATCCTTGAGCAGGAAAAGATACCAAATGAGTGGCATGGGAGTATACTGATCCCAATTTTCAAAGGGAGTGGAGATGTCCAAGAGTGTGGTAATTATAGGGGTATTAAACTAATGTCCCACACTTTGAAGATACTGGAAAGGATGATAGATGCCAGACTAAGGGAAGAAGTAGAAATAGGTAAAGAGCAGATGGGATTTATGAAGGGAAGAGGAACAACAGATGGTATATTTTGTCTGAGACAACTAATGGAGAAATTCGGGGAAAAACAAAGGGACCTACATATGGTATTCATTGACCTTGAAAAGGCTTACGACCGAGTCCCCAGACAAGAGGTATGGAGGAGCCTGAGGGAGAGGATGGTGCCAGAGAAGTACGTGCGATTGATACAGGAGATGTACCGGAATGTATTTACCAGAGTGAGGAGCAGTGTTGGGGAGACGGAGGGTTTTGAGGTGAGAGTAGGATTACACCAGGGTCAGCTCTTAGCCCATTTATTTTTAACATAGTGATGGACGTTATCATAGAGGAAGTAAGGGAGGCAGTACCGTGGAACATATTGTATGCGGATGATATTGTCCTGTGTGCAGAGAGCAGGGAAGATCTGGAAATGAAACTGGAAAGATGGAGACAAGTACTGGAGGACAGAGGAATGAGAATAAGTAGATCTAAGACAGAATATATGTGTACCACCAATGATGGGGGTGATAGGGAAAGTGTTCAGCTTGGGGGAGAACCAATAAAGAGAGTTGAAAATTTTAAGTATTTGGGATCCTTTATTAATGCTGGAGGACGTATGGAAGAAGAAGTAAAACATCGGGTACAGGTAGGCTGGAACAACTGGAGAGTGGCCTCCGGAGTTCTTTGTGACAAAAGAGTACCGCTGAGGTTAAAAGGAAAATTTCATAAGACGGTGGTAAGAACAGCAATGATGTATGGCATGGAAACAGCAAGCTTGAGAAAGACAGAGGAGAAGAAGATGGATGTGGCAGAAATGAGAATGCTTAGATGGATGGCTGGGGTGACGAGAGAGGAGAGGATCCGAAATGATTACATTAGGGGTCTACTAAGGTGGTGGAAATATCAAAGAAAGTGCAGGAGAGGAGGCTGAGATGGTATGGACACCTGTTGAGGAGAGATGAGGACCACGTTGGTAGACATACTATGGGGATGGAGGTCCAGGAAGAAGAGGAAGAGGAGACCAAGAAAGAGATGGAAGGACTGTGTGAGGGGAGACCTGCGTGAGAAGGGAATTGATGAGGCAGAAGCACAGGATAGAAATAGATGGAAACGGCTTCATCCGAAACGGCGACCCCATATAAAAATGGGAACAAGCTGGGAAGAAGAAGAAGAAGAAGAAGTTGTATTGTACACTAAATTGCGATGATTTTGGTATATAACAAATTGTAAAACGATCAAAGCAACACAGAGAAAATATTATCACAAAATGATGCATGAATTCATAACACTCGGACGTAAAATTTTTTTTTTTTTTCAAAAATTCACCATAAATCGAAATATTGTGCTAGAGACTTCCTGTTTGTTGCAAAATGAAGTTAAATGATTGAAATTACTAGAATATAAAAGTTTTAGCTTACAATTGCATTTTTCGACCATTTCAGTCAAGTTAAAGTTGACCAAAGGTTGAAATTTTGGCACTTATCGTGATTTATATGAAAATATTTCAAAACTGATAAAAACTACAACCATGAGTTATTTTTTGCTGTATTCTACATGAAATTGCGCACACATTCATATATAAAACTTTATGTAACGGCTAATATAAAATGGTGCAAAAATTACGACAAAGTGACTAAAAAAATTCTGAGATTTTCAGCAGAGTTAGTGCGTGTGGAGGTAAGGAAAAGTTTTTTCAAAAATTCACCATAAATCGAAATCTTGTGCTAGAGACTTCTCGTTTGTTGCAAAATGGAGGTAAATGATTGAATATTACTAGAATGTAAGAGTTTTAGCTTACAATTGCATTTTTCGACCATTTCGGTCAAGTCAAAGTTGACCGAAGGTTGAAATTTTGGCACACCGTGATTTATATGAAAATATTTCAAAACTAATATAAAAGCTACAACCATGAATTATTTTTTTGTTGTATTCTACATGAAATTGCACACATTTTCATATATAACACGTTATGTAACGGTTAATATAAAATGGTGCAAAAATTACAACAAAGTGACTAAAGAATTTCTGAGATTTTCAGTCGAGTTAGAGGTGCGGAGGTAAGGAAAAAGTTTTTTTTCAAAAATTCACCATAAATCGAAATATTGTGCTAGAGGCTTCGTTTGTTGCAAAATGAAGGTAAATGATTCAATATTACTAGAATGTAAGAGTTTTAGCTTACAACTGCATTTTTCGACCATTTCGGTCGAGTCAAAGTTGACCGAAGGTTGAAATTTTGGCACTTATCGTGATTTATATGAAAATATGTCAAAATTGATAAAAGCTACAACCATGAGTTAATTTTTGTTGTATTCTACATGAAATTGCGCACATTTTCATATATAAAACTTTATGTAACGGCTAATACAAAACAGTGCAAAAATTACGACAAAGTGACTAAAGAATTTCTGAGATTTTCAGTAGAGTTAGCGCGGACATAAGGAAAAGTTTTTTTGAAACATTCACCATAAATCGAAATACTGAGCTAGAGACTTCTCGTTTGTTGCAAAATGAAGGTAATGATTGAATATTACTATAATGTAAGAGGTTTAGCATACAATTGCATTTCCCGACCATTTTGGTCGAGCCAAAATTGACCAAAAGGTTGAAATTTTGGCACTTATCGTGATTTATATGAAAATATGTCAAAATTGATAAAAGCTACAACCATGAGTTATTTTCTGTTGTATTCTACATGAAATTGCGCACATTTTCATATATAAAACTTCATGTAAAGGCTAATAGAAAACGGTGCAAAAATTACGACAAAGTGACTAAAGAATTTCCCAGATTTTCAGCAGAGTTAGCTGATGCTTTCTTTTGGGATAAGAAAGAAATTCGCGCATGCACAGCTGGGTCATGCTTGTAAACAAAACAATTGCATGATCCGTGAACTCCCAGCATCCCTCAAGGCACGATTTAAAATTTTTCGCAAATGAGGCCTATAAGTATTTTTCCACGAATATTTAAAAAACTTTTTGTAGTCAACGTATTTTACGTCCACTTGGCACCCGACAGACAACTTTTGTCGACGTAAAATGCGTCCAGTCGGCGTTAAAGGGTTAATAATAATAATAATAATAATAATAATAATAATAATAATAATAATAATAATAATAATAATAATAATAATAATAATAATACTGCTGTAATTACAAAATTTATACATTTCTATAATAAATTATGTCATATTTTAAACAAACAAATATTTCCCGATCTTTTGAGAAACCCTTGAAGAGAGGGGCGAGGAGCTGTCAGATGTGTCAATCGTTGCTCACAGCATGTAAAAAGATTTCTGTATGAATAACTTCTTTCTCTCTCATGTTATTCTCTCTGTCTCCGTAATAATTCATAAATAATTTAACTTGATATTGCAAGTAAGGACAATCTCTCTCTCTCTCTCGTGTTATTTGCTCTGTCTCCGTAATAATTGATATATAATTTTACTCTTAAGTAAGGGAACCCTTATATCTCTCTCTCTCTCTCTCTCTCTCTCTCGAGGATTTGCAAATGTCATGTCTGTGAAAAAATCACATATGGCAATTAGTTAGGTTCCAATAAAAAGTTTGCAAGTCGAATCATGTAAGATCAAGGTATTACTGTAATATAAAACTAAAAAAAAGGTTTGCCTGCTTTGGTATCTTACGGCAACAAGCTTGGCATGCATTTCCTGCCAAGGTTGACTTCAATCTTCATGAGAGATACTTTCCAAACAATCTTAATTGATATGGGTCTTTTTTCCTTCTCTTTTCTATTCAAAGTGGAATCGAGGTGTCATTAAAAATCACAATTTTTTAATGTAAATTGTATTTTTCCTAACTATAAAAACCCGAGGTCCTTTTCACTAGGAATTACTTACAGCAAAGCTGGAAACAGCCATTAAACTCTTGAACATGTTGGTTAGGCAGTAACTACCGTCCAGCAGGCGGGAGTCCCGCCTGCTCAGAGTAAACATTCCAATTTGCCTTTTGGCCCAGGTTTCAGATTGAGGGGTGGCATGAGTCAGGCATAAATGTTATGTAAAGGACCTCAAGTTTGTATAGTTAGGAAAAATGCAACTTACTTTAAAAAACTGTGATTTGTTCCCACACGATATACAAACCATCGGTTCTTTACATTAGGAAGACTTACTTGTTGGAGGAAGCAATCTGATTGAGTCTCTGAACTCATTGGAGTTTGCCACACCAGGGCTGCTACTCCTGGTAAAAGGAGTGAGGAGTACCATGCCTCTGACCAATACACTCAGGCGGAGTGTATAGGTGCCATCATCGACAGTTGCAGCGTACGGCCTACCGATCGTCTCACAAGGCCAAAAAGAAAAATGTGTCCTTGGACACTTCTTTCTTGGGTGAGTTAGTACTAGTGCAAAGCCACTGACATCCATTAGAGATGTTGAGTCTTCTTCAGAAAGTACAAAGCACCCTAACAAGACAAAGCAGCAACTGATCTGGATCACTGACTACACAGTCCAAGGGGGAGGAGGATCATGAAGAACTCGAACCTGGCAACAGGTGCCGACGAGTTCGGAGTTTGCTACAACATCTGAGATGGAGTAGAGCTACTGATCTCCATCACTTGAAAGCTCACAGCAAAGAAGGTCCACGAAGATCATCTATCCTCTTCTCCAATGCCGGAGCAAGACGAGAGATGGACTTGAGAGTCAGGTCTCTGTCTGATGACTCTCGCAAGGGCATGTGCGGAGCACGAGACAGGAACCCTAAATGAGAGTCACATGTCGCCCAGGGGCCTGAGGTCCCTGGGAGAGCAACAACGATTTAAAATTCTCATCAGTAGCTAAATCTCAACTGAGGAGAAAAGGGTTACCTTCAGGTGAAAGACTAGGCCAAATGTGGGTCTTGAGTTTTCCACAACTTAACCGGAGAGAAGCAACTCCGGCGAAGAAGACAAGAAAGTCCACGACCTGCTGAAGAGCGGATCTGACCAGAGAAAAGGTCCCATCAACAACACCAACCAACAAAGACGGCTCCAATCCCTGGGTACTACTGCAGAGGATTGATAGATATCCAGCTATCGCCATAGCCGCTCGGCGAGAAGCCTATGCTTGCAAGGGAAATTAGATAGTTTCTAGTCATGAAGGAGCAGGGATTGTACTGCTTGAGAGTCTGTTTCATGTGTCACTGACACAGAAGGTCATGTCAAGGAGGAACTCTTCTTGGTGCCTCGGAAGCAGAGCTAGCAGGTCGGCAACAGGCGAAGTCTTCCAGCATTCATCTAAATTCAGGGTGAACACCACTTTGCTGAACACATTGCGAATTAGACAAACACGAAGTGACGACGAAGACATTGAGATTGTCCCACAATGTCAGCATGCATCACAGTAGCGGCCCGTGGGTCTGGTATGATGGAGCAGAAGACCTGCAGACTTCTGTTGTGCCGGGCAGGGAACAGAAAGATGATAGGGAGTCCTCAAGTCGAGTAACCTTTCTGTGAAGAATTGAGTGAAGGGAGCACTTTGTCCCCGTCACTTGATGCCAAGAGGCTGAGCTTGCCTGCCAATACATCCCGCTGCCTGGAATATATCTGGCTGACAGCTCTACAGAGTGCACCACAGTTCACTCAAGCAAAAGCAAAGTCAACCGAAGCAACAGAAGGGAAACGAGACCCTCTTGTTTTTTGACATATATCACTACTGTGGTGTTGTTACCCAATAACACCATAGAGTATCTCAAAAAGCAATCCTGAGTTCCAAATTGTTGATGAGAAGGTACTTATCATCTCGGTCACACACCTCGAAGACAGTCTTACAGGTGTGCGCCTATTCCCTGGTCGGTGCATCTGAGAACAGAAGCATGTCGCAAGAAGAATATGCAGGCATATTCAGGGGTTCCTGTCGATCAAGTACCAGCCTTAATCCTCCCTCATCCTTCAAGAGAGGAAAGGATTAAGAACTGGAAGCAGATCTTCATTCTCCATGAAGAGAATCAAAGATGAAACTGCCCGAGGGAACAGCTTCTACATTGACGACAGGGCACCAAAGATGACTAGCTCTAGCCAAGCTGGCTGCTCCGGAAGTCGGGAACACAGAAGAGGAGACAGAATGGAATTTCAATGAAAGGTGGCCGAGACCCAGAGGAAAACAGGTTTCGACTATGATGCTGTCATATAGTCCAATGACTTGACAGTCATCCCTTCATCAAGGCACCAGAAGGAGGACGCCGTTCCGAGCATTCTCCCCTCCCTCTGCCCTCTACTCGATTGGAAAGATGGTTGTAAGAGACACGAATATGCGCACTTTCTAAGAAGAGAATGAGGAAGGCTGGATGTTCTACGAGCACCCTTTGAAGCCTGAGACTTCTTAGGAGCTGAGGAAGGGCCAGCCTGCCATTGTCCAGAGGACAAGGCAGTTGTCATGGCACATTCCTTGACTACTGCGGTATCTACCTACTCTCTGTGAAAGAGGGAGGCAGAACCAAGTAAAGGTCCGTTCCTGAGGGAATGTGACTTACTAGACAAAATCGAGACTTACTAGACTGGAGATTGGAATCAGGACAGTGGCCCTCTTCTTACACCAGAATTACACGCAGGTTGCTGTCTGGTGCTGGGTAGGCAACCCACCCCCAGGACTGGAACAATCTCTAGAAGGCAGAGTCCTCTTCAGGAATGATCGCATCTTAGAAGGCAAAGCCTTGAAAAAGTGAGGGATCACAGATTCATCAGGAAACTACCTGGAGGGACACTGCGGCAAAGAGAAACAGCGAGAGATCCAAGTCTGGATAAGCCAGAGCCAGTATAATCTGCTAGTTGGCATAAGAACCCTCCAAGGCAAGAAAAATCACTTCTGTCAAGGAAGAGGAAAGGGAAGGAGCTTGATTGGGTGGCTCGACCAATATTAACTCCTTGTCCAGGAAAAAAGCATTCATCTGGTCGAGAGTGCCCTTATAGCAAGCAAGGACCGCAGCAGCCCCAACGAAACCCTGCAAGGAGCAGGGAAGAGTTATTCATAGGGGATGACGTGGTCCTCACTCTGAGATCACTGTGCTGACAAATGGGCGTGAAGATCTCTGCGAAAAGAAAATCGACAGTGTCCACATTCCGAAGAAGAAGACCCTCGAGTCCTTCTGGGACGCAACACTCCTGATCTCCTCTCCTTGGAGGGATAAACTCTCCAGAACCCAGAAAACCATCCTCAACTACTCTGATGTACAGCAAGCCAATCCAAGAACCGAGCCCACGACACAGATCCTTGTAATAGAACTCCAATAAGAAAAACTTATCAGAGTCCTCTCTATCCAACTCGCATCCCCTGGCAGCAACCGAAAGGGTCTGAGCTAAGAGGAGAGGAGAAAGAGCACTCTCACCGGTCCTGCTAGAAAACCAGCAGGAGAAGCAGACCGCAGGCGATCATCAACCAGAGGTGATGACAGCAGCACAGAGGAAGGAGGGCGCTAAAGCCACAGCAAAGTGCTAACCTGAAGAGAGGAAAAAGTTCACTTGAGCTGAGTCTCCTGAAAGGAAGGAGAACCTCGACAGCATCCGGTTCAACCAAACCGAGCCAATCATGTAAACGCGGTCAGGGGCTGGACGAACAAGCTGAACACACAAGTCAAGCTGATCACATAACGTGGTCAGGGGCTGGGCAAGCAAGCCAAGCTGAGCCAGGAAAGCTCAGTTCTCAGCTACTGTGAACTAGTGCTGTCCTCAAGACATGCTCTAATCTCCTTCAAAGCCGAAGCCCTCAAGAAGAATGTTCAAAGGGGATTCTTGTCTGCGAAGCCCTCAAGAAGAATGTTTAAAGGGGATTCTTGTCTGCTACTTCGAGTGCTCATACCCAAGGGTCCGAGACACAAATTTCAGAACTGACCGAGCACTCAAACGAAGCTGGCAGGAAGTGTCGAAATACCTCAATGTCTCGACACCTTCTATAGCCCTGTGCCTAAACCAGACTGGAGAGCTATCTCCATAGTACTGGTTTGGGGAGTGCCCAAGATTCCGCAGAATCCCAGACACTCAGCAACACACTAGTTGAGTGCTCGCGATCCCAAGGAATCCGAGCACGCGGAGATTCCAAGGGGCCCAAGCGCTCGGCAAGACTCCTGAATCTCGTAAGAACAATCACTGGGAGTACAGTAATCTGATCTGTTTCCAAAGAAACCGAGGAGGGACAGGCACAGAACCAGTCTTAGACACTGACTTCTAAGAACTGGAAGAACCCACTGCCTCTCCGGAGAGAGGTAGTCCCTTAGAAGTCCCGCAGGACCTCTGAAGGGAACCTCCTCCTTGCCCCTCCAAGCACTTGAACCCTCGGGACTGAGACACCAGGCTCACAAACTGACCGAGCACTGGCAGTACTGGCAGGAAGAACCGAGACACTTGCATGTTTTGGTTCTTTCTCTCACCCTGTGCCTGAACTGGAACGGTGAGAGGTCTCTCCGACACCAGTTTGGGATGCGCGAGACTTCGAAGTCTTGAGCACTTGGTGTGACTCAACAAAATCAAGCACCCAACACAGCACCAGTCTAGGAGCAGAACCCCTAGAATGGCGACAGAAGCACAAATCGAAGTCTGCACGCCCGCAGCTCCTGAAACACAAGACCATGGGGTAAGTGATTTGGTTTCCGAGCCCAAAGGCTGGGAAGAGCTGACAAGAGATCCCACTGCCTCCCCATGGAGGGAGGCAACCCCTTAGAAGCCTCATGGTGGGACCTCTTAGGGGAGGGAGAGGCAGCCTTCCTCTTCTTCAGCTGAAACAAACCTTAGAAAAAGAAGGGGAGAAGGCAGCAGAAGATGAAGTCAAAGATAAAGTTGAAGAAGATTGTCGAGAAATTACGTTCTCTCCATTTTCTGAACCATTGTAGATGGAGTTCAGAAAAATTTATTGGTGTTCAGTTGTTTATTATACCAAATATCTGAATGTTTTCAGATTGTCATGTTGTATGTCTATGTATTATTTATGTTTATGTATTTGTATATTCATGAGTGAAAGTTTTCATTTTCCTTTGTAAAGGAAATGCGATTACCTTGATACTCCCTCTTTGTATTTATAACTAGCAATTATCCCTTCTTATCGTTGTTGGAATAGTTACGCATACGCCCATCAGTCTTACCTTTATGCTTTTTTGACAGGAAGCAGAGAGAGACGGTCGAGAGCTCCGGTGTGAAAGGGGGAGTATCCGTGTTCCTTTGGAGGTTGTCTTAAGTGTATATTAAGACCCAAAGGGATCTATCGGAAGAATTTGCGACCTTTTTATTGTGATAGTTTGTTATTGTGTTAATTTTACCGTAACTGTAATATGTGTAATTTGGATTAACCTTTAGTTTAACGCAAGTTGTTTATTACTAGACAGCCCACAGTGATTCAGTTGTTGTGATTCAGTTGTTGTTTATTAGTAATTTAATTAATTTGATGTGTTAAATATTCGTTTCTTGTATTAAATTGTTAAATTTTACATAGTGATTGATTCCGAGACCCCTTTCCTTTTCCCCTGTGAATCAGTTAAGTAAGGCCAGTATCGAATTAGGTACGCATTATGCTTGGGTAGGAATTGCTCCCCAAGGTGATCTGCAACAGATCTATCAAGTCTCCCTAAACTAAGGGTGTTCGAGTTTTATAGTTCAGAGAGGGAGGAACAGGCCGATAAAACTCAATTGAGTGTAGTAGTCTGCTATCGAGTAATAATTTCCCACACCCTTAGATAGTGGTCCTTCGAACCAGATACCATTAGTTTAGTAGATATTTAGTTCTCAACATTCTTGTTTTAGTCGCTCGTGAATCAATCGCTATAGTTTTTTTTTTCCCGCAAGTTCTTCCGTTGGTGAAATGGTATTTGCATTTACCTGGTTTCATTATCATATTTATGACGGTGTTTTGTGCTTATGCTAAGTGGGTTTGATAACCTTAACCAGCAGTTACCAGTCCCCATGACTTGAGGTTCAGATAATCATTGTGTGTAACATGTTTTAGGATTTTATTCCATTTGCGCCATTATCACTGTGTATTGTGGTGTATTTGTATTTCAGGATTCGGTATATCAATGTGTATTGTGGTGTTATATTTCAGGGTTAACATTGAATATTTAAGTGTTAACAATATTTTCCTGTCGTCAGTGATTTGGTTGTAGTTTTATTGTCATGGCTACAGAGACAGAAGCGCTAGGTGCAAATTTGCATGCTGATACACTCATTCAGACAGTGTATGATGATGCTGTTCATCATGTTATAGAGATAGGAAGTGAGATAGAGCAGTACTTGGCAGGCACAGGTGAACCTGCTCTTGAAATTCTTCAGAATTATAGTAGTGACCTGCAAGGTGCTTTGCAGAATCTGGAGAATACTTGGCTTCATTATCAGTCAGTGTTGACTAGAAATCCTGATTTATTGGGTCCCAAATTACGAGACTATAGAGCTGCTGGTCGCAATGCTAGGAAAATCAGAAATGATTTATCTGCTAAAATTAATGAGAAAACCCTGTCTAAGGTTAGTGATACAGGTATTTCTCCTAATAAGGGGAATGGTGCACTTCCCTTGCCAAGGTTACCACATATAAAGATACCAGATTTTGATGGTAAGTATCGGGAATGGCCAGCATTTTGGGATTTGTACAGTAGTGTCATTCATAACCGTACTGATATAACCAGTGTTTTGAAGTTCAGTATTTTAAGGTCCAGTCTCAAAGGTAATGCTTTTAGGGTCATAGAAGGTCTTAGTATTACTAATCAGAATTATGATGTGGCTATACAGATGCTGAAAGAGACCTATCTCGATAGTAGCCGTCTAACTCGTTCCTTGCTTAGAGAGTTTAATAATTTACCCTCTCCCAGACATAATTATGAAGAATTGTTGAATTTTAGACTTGCTTATAGGAAGCTGATGTTGCAGGCAAGTAATAATGAAGTCAATGTAGAACAGTCTGAGTCTCTCCTTACAAATATTTTGCTCCAGAAGTTGTCGCCGGAGACATCAAAGTTACTTATCAGCAAATATCAAACATTTGATCTTTCACTCTCTCAGATTTCAGAAGGGTTGAAGTATGCACTAGATTTGTTTGAATACTGTAAAGAACTAAGTTCTCATGATTCGAAATCAGTTGGTCATAACCCTCTAAAAGTAGCTTCCATTGTGTCTCGGTCAGATTCAGGTAAGGTAGGAGATAGATATAAAATAATTTCTGCAGGTAGCCAGTGGTCAAATTCGGTTAATATTCAACAAAACATAAGCCCTGTTTGTTCTGTAATGAAAACCATGCAGCCAAGTATTGTAGTAATTATCCTAGTGTGGAATCTCGTAGACAGAAGTTGAGAGAACTTAGTTTATGCTTTTATGTTTACAGCCAGGTCATGTAGTTAGTAACTGCAAAACACAGGTGAAGTGTAGACACTGTGATGGACGTCATCATACTTTCCTTTGTTTCAAGCTGTGTAACAACAAAGTACTGAATCCTTCAAAGTCTATGGACAGAGTTAATGTTCAAAGCCAGAAATCTGTCAAAGGTGATTCCATTACAGAGTGTTAGTTCAAGTTCTGTTACCACAAGTGATTTGGGTAATAATGGTTCTGTATCTGTACAGTCAAGTGCAGTATTACCTCGATATTGTTCGGAAGGTACGTTAGTTTCAACTGCAATACCTACAGCAACTGTTCAAGTTTCAGGTGGTGGCACAAAATTGCAAACACGTACCTTTTTTGATACAGGTTCCCAGAGATCATTTATTTGTCCCTCACTTGTACAGGAGTTAAACCTTAAGACTTTGGATAGGATTACACTATCCCTTTCTCCATTTGGGTGTGACCCAGTGTCAGTTACTTGTGATCTGGTTAAGGTGGTGGTTCGCTTGGGTAAATCAAGAATTTCAGTTAAAGCATTGGTTCATAATAATGTTGACACTAGTATTTTCACTCCTGGTATAGCTAAGGTTGCCACATTCCTTCGTAGTAAAGGTGTTAAATTGGCCGATCGCTACCTTACTAGTGATAATGTTAATTGTATTCAGTTGATTATTGGTGTAGACTATTTTCACAAATTTATACATAATCAGTCTAGTACTATGGGTATTTGTACTTTCAGTACAGCTGGTGGTGCCCTCATTTATGGTCCCATGCCTCAGTGGTCTTATGATCAGTCAATGAATATTGTAGCCACCCAGCATGTAATATGTGCACGTGTTGGTGTAATGGACCTCTGTAGTGAGTGTTGTAGCATTTCCAATCTTTGGGAATTGGATGCCATAGGAATAAAGGAGTTTGACCTCTCGCCAGAGGAGAGAAGAACGGTTGAACAGTTTGAGCATTCTATTCATAAGGTTAATAACCAGTATGTGGTAAGTTTGCCATTTAAGTCAAGTTGCAGACCACCTACAAATTATCGTATAGCACTTGGACAATTGAAGTCATTGATGGGGAAATTCATTAGTGATCCCTTACTTTGGCACCATTATAGTAGTATTTTGTCTGAGTATTTGAATTTAGGATTTATTGAAAGTGTTCCACCGTCGGAACCAATCAAAGGTCACTACTTGCTTTATCATCATGTAAAGAAGGACTCGAGTACAACCCCAATACGTATTGTATTTAATGCCTCTTTTAAAAGGTCTGGCACTTATTCTCTAAATATATGTTTACTAACAGGGCCATCTTTGACCACTAAGTTGTTTGAATCACTTCTTGCATTTAGAACCAATCCTTGGGCAGTTATTTCAGACATAAGCAAAGCATTTCTCAGGATTGGGATTGATGAATCATCCCGAGATTGGTGTAGATTCATTTGGATGACAGACACCACAGACCCCTCAAGTATTGTATCATACAGATTTAAGGTTGTATGTTTTGGTGCTACTTGTTCACCTTTCCTTTTGCAAAGTACCTTAAATTATCACTTTACTAACCATTCACACCTATTGGCAAAATCTCTGATGTCTTGCTTTTATGTAGATAATTTTCTGTGTACTTATGAGAATGTTGAACAAATGTTAGCTGACTACCCTGTTATTAACCATATATTAGAGCAGGCAGGTATGCCACTACAGGAATGGGTGTCAAACAGTGCACAATTTAATGAATATATTTGTGCAAAGAAATTGGTAAATGCCAAAAATGGTGTAACTTCAGTGTTAGGAATTAACTGGAACATTTTTTCAGATGTATTAAATGTGAAACCCTGTAGTGTGAATGACTCATCAGTCACCAAACGGTCTATTTTGTCATGCGTAGCAAGTGTTTTTGACCCATTGGGTTTAGTTTCCCCTGTAGTAATTTTAGGAAAATATTAATTTCAGATTTGTGGAAACTAAATTTGAAGTGGGATGAACCAGTCAGCCCAGAGATTATTGAGAGATTTAATAGAGTTAAAGAGCAATTGCTTACAGTTTCTACCATAGAATTTCCTAGATTTGCTGTTTCCCAGGAAAATGTCAGCTGCATATATTTTGTGACTCCTCTCAAAAGGCCTTTGGTGCAGTTGCATACTCAGTTGATTTGAGTTCCCAGACCAGTAATTTGCTAGTTAGTAAAGCTAGAGTTTGTCCCAAAAGAAGCTAACCATGCCAAAGTTGGAGCTGACATCGGTAAATGTTGGTTGTAAACTGGCAAACACTTTGATGAAAATATCACACCTCAAATTTCAATCTTGTTTTATTTGGAGTGACAGTGAAGTCACTATAGCACGAATCAGGAGTGATAAGTGTCAAGACCCTTATGTAAGAAATAGGGTTAAAGAAATTAGAGACTCAGCATTTCCCATTATGTATGTTAGCTCTAGGAGAACCCAGCTGACCTTTTGTCCAGAGGTTGTGATATTAAAGTATTGTTGGCTTCTTCTTTGTGGAAGTATGGACCAGATTGGTTGATTAGGGAGATTATCCTCCTCAAAAGGAGTATTTAGTTGATACGTCATTGAACGTGAGTGTTAATGAGATCATTGCTGAACCAGTAAATGTTATGCCTCCCCCCATAATTATTAAATTTGATTGTTACTCTAACTTAATTAAAGTAAAGCGAGTAATGCTTTTAGTATTGAAATTTATCAGTATAATAACTGGTTACCAATTTCCACTTGACCCACTGCTTTACTTAATAAGGTTGGCACAGCAGCAACATTATCCTGGTTTAGTAGCATATCTTTTAACAGTAATCTAAAGGTTTCAGCTGACATTAAGAATTTTGCTTCTCAGTTAAATCTATCTGTGGATCATCAGAACTTAGTGCGCACTAAAGGACGTATCCAGTATGCTAACTTGAAGGAAACTGCAAAGTCACCTTATTTACTCCCACCTCAAAGCCACTTGACTACTCTTATAATAAGATATTTTCATGTACTCAATCATCATTGTGGAGTTTCAGTATTGTTAGTTCTTCTGAGAGAGCAATTTTGGATACCAAAATGTAGACAGGTAGTCAAATCTATTATTAACAAATGTGTGTTTTGTAAGAAGGTTGCTGGTAAGGTTATGGCTAATCCTAGTCCTCTGCCCTTACCAGCAGAGAGAGTCACTTTAACCAGGCCATTTTCTTGTGTTGGTATAGATTATACAGGAGCTATTTGTTATGCTGAACCTGATTCTGATATTCAGGGGAAAGCTTATGTGTGTTTATTTACTTGTGCTTCAGTAGGTGCAGTACATTTGGAGTTGGTATCATCAGTTTCTGCATCAGACTTTTTGTTAGCCTTTCGCAGGTTTTGTGCATTATATTCAGTGCCCGATGTTATCATTACAGATAATGCCAGAAACTTTGTAGGTTTTCAGCACTTCAAGGAAAGAAATAAGTGACGAGCCTGAGGTTATGGAGCATATGCAGAATTTATCTGTTAAATGGAAGTTTTCTGTACCAAGGGCTCCATGGAAAAATGGGTTTTTTGAACGTTTAATAGGCGTCACAAAAGGAGGTTTAGCTAAAGCCCTTTATAGAAAAGTTGTATCCTTTGAAGAACTGAGAACCCTTACATCAGAATTTTCTGCTATTATTAATAATCGTCCACTTACATACCTTTCAGAGGACAGTATGGAATGTTTGACTCCTGCACATCTTATATTTGGGCGAAGTGTGTGTTTGTCACCACCTCTGAATATCCTGGCTAGTGATGAGATCCCTTATGCTGAAAACTTGGATCTAAGGAATCAGTATGCTAGGCTGTCTAGCGTGCTGTGTAAGTTTGAGAAGTTGTGGAATAGTGATTACCTCACCGCTTTAAGGGAAAGACACTATAGCAGTGTTAACAATTGTGAATGCCCCTTTAAAGAGGGTGATATTGTCCTTGTTGATTTGGGAACTTCCCGTAAATGGTGGCCATTAGGTCGCATACAAAAGCTCATACCTAGTACAGATGGTGTTGTACGGTCCTTACTCATAAAGGTAGGTGACAAATTCTACCATAGGAGTCTAAATAAAGTAGTATTTCTTGAGGTTGATACGTCAGAGGTTACTCCTCAGTTTGTGATGAAAATGCAGGTTTGCTCCTGCACCACATCCCGTAGTACCTCCATCACCGGAGTCCCTACCTCAACATCCTCCTACGAGACGTGCAGCATTAAAGTGTGATGCCAAGCGAAAAGGAGCTGATTGATGAAGATTTATTATGAACATGATCTGTTGTAATGGATATGTGTTTCAGGTACATAAATTAATTTTTGTGCCTTGATTTACTGTACAGTATTTGTTGGCTATTTTTTTGGGGGAGTATGTTGAGAAATTGCGTTCTCTCCATTTTCTGAACCATTGTAGATGGAGTTCAGAAAAATTTATTGGTGTTCAGTTGTTTATTATACCAAATATCTGAATGTATTTGTATATTCATGAGTGAAAGTTTTCATTTTCCTTTGTAAAGGAAATGCGATTACCTTGATACTCCCTCTTAGTATTTATAACTAGCAATTATCCCTTCTTATCGTTGTTGGAATAGTTACGCATACACCCACCAGTCTTACCTTTATGCTTTTTTGACAGGAAGCAGAGAGAGGCGGTCGAGAGCTCCGGTGTGAAAGGGGGAGTATCCGTGTTCCTTTGGAGGTTGTCTTAAGTGTATATTAAGACCCAAAGGGATTTATCGGAAGAATTTGCGACCTTTTTATTGTGATAGTTTGTTATTGTGTTAATTTTACCGTAACTGTAATATGTGTAATTTGGATTAACCTTTAGTTTAACGTAAGTTGTTTATTGCTAGACAGCCCACAGTGATTCAGTTGTTGTTTATTAGTAATTTAATTAATTTGATGTGTTAAATATTCGTTTCTTGTATTAAATTGTTAAATTTTACATAGTGATTGATTCCGAGACCCCTTTCCTTTTCCCCTGTGAATCAGTTAAGTAAGGCCAGTACCGAATTAGGTACGCATTATGCTTGGGTAGGAATTGCTCCCCAAGGTGATCTGCAACAGATCTATCAAGTCTCCCTAAACTAAGGGTGTTCGAGTTTTATAGTTCAGAGAGGGAGGAACAGGCCGATAAAACTCAATTGAGTGTAGTAGTCTGCATATCGAGTAATAATTTCCCACAAAGATGACAACATCGCACAGGATTTCTTCCTCAATCTCTTCTCCGACATCTTCTACAGGATGGTGGTCAGGAGGTACAGGAACCGCCAGGGCAGCTAAATAAGGAAGCAGAACAGGAGCAGCCCAGGTGACAGGAACACCAGGAGAAGCAACAGGGCAGCTGAGGCAGGAGGCACGACACAAGCAACCCGGCTGGCAGGAACGTCAGCAGCGACAACAGGAGCAACCAGGCAGCTGGGCAGGAGGCACAGCAGGAGCAGCCCGGTGACTGGCCGCCAGGGCAACAGGAGCAAAAAGACAGGAGGCACAGCAGGAGCAGATGGGACCACAGGTATGACAGGAGGCAGTGGCACAACATACAGGAGTGTCAGAGAACGAACAGTGGTTGGTCCCCCTTGTCAGGGCATAGTGTTGACACCGACGTAGCCATTGCCATCACCATGGTCGTCATCAAAGTATCCACTGTATAAAGGCAGCCTTCCTGCCACAGGGAAACTTCAGCTGTGCCTTATGATGCTTGCTGTCCACCTGAAGAAAAAAGAAAAAAAGATTAGTATAGGGAGACTCCTCTTGCTCCAAGGGGGATTGCCCTACAAAGCGAGAGGAGGCCCCTGAGAAGAGGTCGTCTAACTGCCCACCCCCCATCTTCACTGGATGAGCGAGCGAAGAGGACAAAGGAGAGACAGCCATAAGGAATGAAGGGGCAGTCACCAAGAGCACCGTCAGAGGAGAATAACCTTTCAATAATGCCCGGCAACCGCCCCCCCAAAAAACCGTAACGTTCCTCCCAGCAGAAAAGGATACAGTCACATGCCTGAACAAGGAGCGGAGGTCATGAGGTCCAAATGATAGGGGAGCAAAATTGTTACGCCCCTGGCCACCGACCCCAAGACACACACACTTGGGAAAGACGGACTTACCGCAAGGCTATCAAAATTGTGGGTTTGTATATTAAACAATATAAAAAACACACAATACATACATAAAAACAACACAAAAGATCCCACCGGGAACGAAGAGCTTAACGACAATCAGGCAGAGAGCTCCAAAAACAAGTCTGCACAGCATGACAGCCGAAAGCAAATCGGAATGTTTACATCCGGGCAGGCAGGACTCCTGCCTACCAGATAGTAGTTACTGCCTAACCACCTTGTTCAAGAGTTTAACAGTCGTTTCCAGCTTCCCTCAAAGTTATTCCTAATGTCAAGCACCGATGGTTTGTATATCGTGTAGGAACAACTAATGCTAACATTCACACAAGTGTTTTTATTAGGTTTCTCTTACATGGAATTGTTTTATTAAAACCATTAGTGTCCAAAAGTTGTCAGTGCACCTGGTGGAAAACACCGTAGATGATTAAATATTGTTTAATATTAAATTCATATTCACATTTAAAATGCATTAGTTAAACCATCCAAAAATTAATCTCTGTAATTAGTTTTAAGCCAATGCTCCCTGAAAGAGTTTTTTGTATGATTTTCTCTTAAAGCCCACTACCATAGATATAAAGGAGGGAGAGACTGGACAGTCACGTGCAAGTAAGGCACCATTGCTATGTGTTGATTCCCAGAAATGGCAGAGGCAGCAACTGCAAAGACCAGCAGCAACAGAGCTACCTCTGGCACCCAGTGCTGGGCCATCAACTGTGTTACATACAGAAACAGGATCATAATAGAACAGGGGATCATATTTCACAAGTAAGTGACATATTTTCATTCATGAAAATCTTTATAACTGTCCTGAAACAACATCACATAAACATGTGTTAGATCAGAGTCAACTTGCAGTCAACTACATGCCTGCTTCTTGAGCTAATAAAATACTGAATGTTGTAATTAGCTCCTTAGTAATTGCTATTTGACACTAAATTCATGTAGCCTAATAAATTAGCATGTAGGGTACAAGTACTACAATGTACCTAGTATCATGAGGCCTAGCCTAGGCCTGCTGCAGTTTCAAGTGTTAATGAAGTGTTATAATGTTGTTTACCATGCGTGCCATGCGAATAGGTTCCCTCACTGCGCTCCATGAACCGACAGGATGGCACCAACTTACGTGACACCTGGCTCCCGGACCGTGGTTCCCAAGCCATTCTCCTGAGCAACACATCAAGCCAGCAGGATAGCGCTGACTTCCATGACACACCTGGTCTTTGTCTATATAGAAGATACAAAGTCTAAAATCGAATGCATGTGCATTATTGGTCTGTTAGTTACTACAGTTGACCCTCATTAAGACGGAATAATAGGGGGGCCAGGGTGTCCGTCTTAGCTGATAGTCTGGTTTAACAGGTGATACTTACTGTGTATATATATATATATATATATATATATATATATATATATATATATATATATATATATATATATATATATATATATATATATATATATATATATATATATATATATATATATATATATATATATATATATATATATATATATATATATATATATATATATATATATATATATATATATA
>NC_089764.1:14627620-14807620 GCF_040412425.1 Macrobrachium rosenbergii
CTCTGCAATGGCAATGGCACAACGTCCCCCTCAATGACAACAGCCCTACCTCCATCCTCTGTAATATCAGCACCAGCCGCCCAAGCCCATGGATCCCACAGGCACTTAGATGTCACTTCTTTGACATCGTCCATGGTCTGGCACACCCTTCAGGACGATCCACAGCCACCCTCCTGAAGAAGTGCTTCATCTGGCATGGCACATCGAAAGATACAAAGTTGTGGCCCCAAGAATGTTCTTCCTGCCAGCTCTCCAAATACCAGTGTCACACACACATTCAGGTGTAGGCTCCTTTCATCAACTGCAACACCGTGTCGCCCATGTTAACATCAACATTGTAGGACCCTCCCGTGCCCCAAAAGACATCGTTACCTACTCACAAGATGCCCTGAAGCCGCCCCTATGACTGAGGCATCAGCAGCAGCATTATGCCAGTGCTTTCCTCTTATCATGGGTGTCCAGATTCGGCGTACCCGATCACATCACCTCTGACAGAGGCACTACCTTCATGCTGCAGCTCTGGACGTCCCTAAAATGCCTCCTCAGCACCCAGCTGCATCACACAACTGCCTACCATCCCAAATCCAATGGCATGGTTGAGAGGTTCCACCGCACCTTGAAAGCAGTCCTGATGTCTTGCTGCAACTCCTCGACCTGGTACTTGCAGCTTCCATGGGTCCTCTTCGGCCTTTGGACCACACCTAAAGAGGGCCTTGACCTGTCAGCAGCCGAGATGGTGTACGGCGAGCCACTCATGATACCTGGCGAATTCTTACCGGACAACAACACCTCACTCCACATCATCAGACTCCGGACCATCATTGGAAAATTCGCCCCTGACCACCCATCCTATAAGCCAAACGACAAGACCTTTATCCCCAAGGATCTACATACTGCAACAAGTATTCATCAAAACCGATGCCGCTCGACCACCTTTAACCCAGCCTTACATGGGCCCCTACCAGTTCATCAACTGCAAGCAGAAAGCCTTCCTCATCAACACCCGTGGCACGATAGATTGGGTTGCCATTGACCGCCTGAAACCAGCATATGTGCCCAGCAACATTACTCCTCCAGTCCAGTTTTCAAGGGTGGGATGCCCTCTGTAACGCCCTGGTCAACTTTCAGGGGGGTATTGTGCCACGCAAATAGGTTTCCATGCTGAGCTCCATGAGCTGACAGGATGGCACCAACTTCCGTGACAACTGCCTCTTGGACTGTGGTTCTCACACCATTCTCCATAGCACGACATCAAGGCAGCAAGATAGTGCCAACTTCCGTGACATACCTGATCTTTGTCTATACAGAAGATACAAGGTCTAAAATCAAATGGATGTGCATTATTCGTCTATTAGTTACTATGTAAATTTCCTGGCCACTGATTGTTCAGCAATTCATATAAATACCACTGTAGTTTGTTAATAAAGTATCATTCTCAAGATCAACTTCTTTAGGGTAAAAATGATAATGGTAAAATTGGAGAATAGCCTGCTACCTTTAAGTGTTCTGGCAGATCAAATTCAGCTGAGTCCTCTGCATGCCAGGAGGTTTGAGAACTAATTGATAACATGTTTAGCAGGATGATCTTGTCTCAATTATCATCCTGCTTAACATGTTATCAATTAGTTCTCAAACCTCCTGGCATGCAGAGGACTCGGCTGAATTTGATCTGCCAGAACACTTAAAGGTAGCAGGCTATTCTTCAATTTTACCATTATCATTTTTACCCTAAAGAATACTTAAAATTCATTCTACATTATAGCTTTAAGAGTAAACTTATTTCTACACAAATACAAACCATCAGTCTTTACATAGGAATTACCTTCAGCGCAAGTTAGAGCAGGTTATTCTACACAACAAGGTTGTCCGGTAGTTGCACTACTGGTGGGAGGGGCAAGGGGTACCCTCACCACCTCCCGTTGTTGAGTTATGCATCCACTTGCTTTATAGCCTTCATCCAGATCTCATATTCCTGGCTTATCATGCAAACCCATGAATCATCCAAGCCTAGACCCCACCTTTGCCTGGGTGTCAGAGAGCGGTGATGCAACTGCTTTCTTTCATCCTTTGAAGTAGGCCAGCACACCGTTTGCACTAAATGTCACAAATGTGTGTGCTCTATGACTGATCCTTGCTCTGAGTGTTGTGTTTGGTCCCTGGAGCAGTGGATGAGGTTCGCTGGAAAGAGGAAACCCAGAAGGGATGTCTGCCCATCCTCCGAGGATGCCGGGTAGCTCCTCGTCTCTTCCCACGTGACTCCCTTTGGTTGCTACCTATTCTACGGGCGAGGTCACTCCTCCACGCTTCCATTGCTTCAACAGGTTTGCGTGGAAGGGCGGGGACCCATCACGATCTCTTGAGGACTTCCTCCGTTTGCTGGGGAGAATTCTCCCCTCAGGCAAAGGGAGGCAGCCCTTGATAATCCATCTTTTTCAGGCCTGGGAGAAATCAGGAAGACTTTTCAAGATCCTAGGGACCTCCAGTCATCCCTAGGTCTTCCTTGGGAGCCATCAGTGCAGGGCTTGATTGCGCATCTTAGTGCTTCCAACCTACCTCCTGTCTCTATTGCGTCAGTAACTGGAACTACGGTTTCAGTTACAGGATCCAAGGTCACCACAGCTACTGTTGCAGCACCCTCGGTTAGTCATCCTATCCCGTCAATGTCGACGCGCCCTCCAGTGTCTCTTGATGCTAAGGATCTTCTCCTGGATGAATTGATGAAGAGGTACATATGTGACTGCAAGAGGACATCAAAGAAGAGACGCCACTCGCCTTCATCATCATCATCAGTATCTTCTTCTCCACTTGCTTTCGCCTCCTCCCCTTCTCCTTTTAAGTGTCCCGTTTTGCGGACAGACTCGAAGAGGGAAAAGGCGGCTGCTCTAGGCCTTAAGATGGCCCGTTGGCCCTCTCACGACATGTCTTCTTCTACGAGGATCTTTCTATGGCTCTCCCTTGTCCCAAAGCAGGGAACCCGCGTCTCAGGCATCCCCAGACATCTGAGGTGCAGAAGCAGCACGACCTCGGGTCAGCCACAATGCAGCTTCCACGGGCCAATTCTGTGTATGTGGATCCCACACGTACACTGGCACCCAAGGCACTGATACCAGACAACAGACATCTCTCATGTTTGGTAAAGAACCTTCTTCTCAGGGCTCCAAGGTTCAGACCTGGAGGCTCATCCCCATCACGGACCCCCATGTAGCAATGTCTTCCGCAGCACACTCCGCTTACACAGGTCCCCTCGACCTGTGCTGCTGTAGGTTCTCCGACCAAGCCGCTTTGGTAAGCGTCCACAGTCCCCAGACCGAGACACAGCCTAGAGAGAGAATGCAGGTGTGCAGCATGCAGGCATAGCTCCCAACCCTGAATCTCCAAACCAGGAAGTGGCTTCCTCGAGCTGCTCCATGGATGATCGGAGGATTGGGTCCCGAGTCAGCGATGCCGACTGTAGAGTTCACATGCCAGACAGAGAATAGAGGAGGTCCCCCTTTCATTGTTCTTCACACTTAGGGGCCTCAGCCTCAAGAAGAGTCCAGCACTTAGTCGGGACAGCCCACGCTCTCGTCCGACGGTGAGAGAACACCGAGGGTTGACAATCGTTCACAGCCTTCCTCTCCCGCCGAGGCTTCGGTCTCTGGCAGGTCTGCAAAAGGTGCTAGGCCCCTCTCACCTGTCCCTTCAACCTCCAGGGGGTATACCAGGAGCCGTGGGATGGACAGGACTTGGGTTGGCAATCGGGATTTGGCCTCCCATTACAGCCCTTCATATACCCTCGGTTTGGTCTTAGGACTGGAATGGACGTATGCTCAGGTGTCAGAGAGGGGACATGGGGGTTCTGAGGAGGGTCTCTCACCTGTATAGAAAGCAACTCGGGAGGACCACAGCTTGTAGGGGCCAGAAGGTCCTCTCCCCAAGCTGCAGAGTTCCTACACTGAGATTGTTATACTGATTCGTCAGTACTACAATCTCGGGGAAAAGACCTTGGCTGACGATGAGGTTGTTCCTTTGGGCCTCCAAGCACTGGTCAGATCCCACAAGGAATCCTCACCATCGATCAAGCTACCATGGTTGAAGCTTGCTGAGTTGGTCCTGGGTCAGGTGAGTTCTCTCGTCTCTGGGAGGGAGAATTAACTTCGGGCCAGCCACTTCCTCCACCTCTCCCTCATCAGAAGAAATTCTTTAAGCCCTCAGAGAGGTCAATTCCGACAGCACAGGTTGACCCGGACCTAGTTCATCTCAGGCCGGGTCTGTCGTTAGAGCAGCTCTGTGCAGAAAAATCTCCCTCTCGCATCAGGAGTCAGCGACCTTGGAGACAACCGTCATGGCAGTATTTCAAGCAGTCTCTTTGATGGACCATTGGTCCACCACAGTAGCCAAGGTTGTCACTTTCTCTTCGTCATTCTCCAATGAGGAAGTGGCTAACCTTAACAAACTGTTCCTGTCTGGAGGTAGGACTATCACCTACCTGGGTTCCACTTCTCTCTTTGATAGGGAGCAAGTGGATGCACGGTGGATCGTCAAAGAGTGGATGATAATGACAGATTTGTCCACTGTGCAGTGGCAAAGACCTCTGGGCCTTTGCACGCCACTGCAGCACGACCCTTGGACAGGCTGGCCCTTCCTCTGCTGATCCTAGGAAACCCCAAAATCCTAAGGTCCCTCGTAGGAACAACCAGCCTCTATCTGTCCCCATCAGGAAGGGTGCAAACCAGCATCCCTTTCAGTCCTCTGCCCACCCAGGTTGAGGAGTTAGGGAGAAGAAGAAGGGAGGAGGATGCTAGGGGTGGTGTTCCCCTCCACTTGCTGCCACTGGTCGGGGGGGGGGGGGGGAGCCTGCTGAGCAATTGAGCAACATGGCAGTGACATGTGTAGGTGAATGTCCTTTGGGTGGGCTATTTACTTCCCTTCGAGTTTCCTCCACCTCTCACCAACATTCCGGTCCGTCTACAAACATACATTCCCGGCTCACCGAAGGACCTCATTCTATGGAACAAGGTGAAGGCAATGCTGAACAAGGGCGCTGTGGAAGTCATGACAGATCAGTCTCTGGGCTTTTACAGCAGGATCTTTCTCATAAGGAAAGCATCAGCAGGATGGAGACCGATCACAGACCTATCTGCCCTGAACCAATTCGTTCGAGACTCAGTTCAAGGTGGAAACGACACATTCAGTGCTCACGGCCATCAGAGAGCCCGACTTCATGATACCTACCCATCAGTCCTCCCGCAAGTACCTCTGCTTTATCCTAAATGGGAAGGTGTAACAATTCTGGGGACTTTGTTTCAGGCTGTCAACTGCTTGTATCAACTTGGGGCCATTCGCACAGGATACGTCTGCTGAGGTATCTCGACAACTGGCTAGTCCTGGCGAACTCACATTTGAAGTGGTGAACTCGCAATTGAAGCTGCTCCAGGACAGAGATCACCTCCTCGATTTTTGTCGCAGCCTAGGCATTGCGATAAATCTTGAGAAGTCAGACCTCATACCCAAGCAGGAACAACCAACTCGGATGTGGCAAGTTGTTCTCGGTCACCTGTCATCTTTGGAGAAGCTGGTCCCTCATGGGTGACTTCACCTTCGTTCCCTCCAGTGGAGAATGAAGGGGTTCTGGTCCCAAGCAAGGGACCCACCGTCCCTTCCCATTCCTCTCTCAACAGAAATGAGACAGGACTTAGCCTGGTCGCTAGACAACAGGAACCCCGTAATAAGAGTTCAGTTTCACAGTCCTCTTCCTGAGATGCTTCTGTTTTCAGATGCTTCAAGGGAGGGTTGGGGAGGGGCAGACACCTGGAGCCATTCTATTTTTTCCATTGTTATGATCTAATAGAAGCAAATCCTGCTCCCTCTCTAGCAAGGGGAGAGAGGAATTGGCAATAAAACTAACCCGTTACTTATCTCAGCTTTATTGTCTCCAACATAAGTGTTCTCCCAAGCCTTTTTGAAGTAATATTGCTTTCATAACCATTACTTTGAAAAGTCTGGAAGTCTGACAGTCAAACACACATTTGTTCCCCTGACCAGAGGCATGGGACCACTTCCTTTGCTTGACATTACACAACCAGGAAAAAGTCCCAGGTGAGGCAAACCTCCAGTCGATTAGGAAGTCTACTCAGATCCTCCCACAAAACAGTAAGCCTTCCTATGCAAAGACTGATAGTTTGTATTTGTGTAAGAATAAATGAAAATAAATTTTGGAAGTAATTTGCATTTTTCCTAACATAAAAATCTGAGGTCTTTTACACACTTCCCATCTTTAGCCACCCCTCATTCTGATGCCTGGGCTATCAGGCAAGTGGATGCATAACTTAGCAATGGGAGGTAGTGAGGGTACACCTCGCCCCTTCCACAAGTAGTGCAACTATCGGAAAACCTTGTTGTGTAGAACAGCCTGCCCCAACTTCCGCTGAAGGTAATTCCTGTGTAAAGACCTCAAGTTTTTATGTCAGGAAAAATGCAGATTACTTCCAAAATTTGTCATTTTACCAACTACCTAGTCCACAAGTAAACTTTACCAACTAGCTAGTCTACCTGGTTGATCATAAAATAACCTAGGGTAGCCTACCATAGCCTAACCTTACTTAACAAAGGTAGCTTAACTTGGCAAACTTTCAGGAATGCTGATTTTTCTATCTGTCCCTATCCACAGACTATGAAATACAGCTCAAGCCTCGGCTAACTATGAAAGTCTAAATTGTTCTTACAGGCTAGCGTAACTTAGACTGTACAATGTAAATAAGTATGAATTATAGGTCAGTATGACTGTGATATGTATTCAGCTTTATACATATATAACTCCAGGTAATAAATGCACCTGAAGCCGTGTCATGGTTCAAATGCTTTGATCTGGTTCTGTACAGTATGTGTACAATGTACTCTCCCCTGAATCACAACTGTATGAATATGAATTAATGCAGATTGTAATTACGTTTATACTGTAATTGAATAGTTTATCTTATAAGATCTATGAGTAACTTCATAGGTTCAAATATGCCTTAAAAATGTCTGCAGGTCAATGTAGGAAGCCTGTTGTTAATAATATGTGACATATGAGATTCAGGACTGATTTTTGTCAATTTTGTGTTTAAGATTTCCTGACAAGAACAAAGAGCGAGACCACTACCTCACTTGGGTTAGAAAGTGCAGAAGGGATAAAGAGCCAAACTATGGGTCACTCATATGCAGCAAGCATTTCTACCAAAAGTACATTTTCAAACCTCCTGGTATGCATGAGCTTAAGTTTCTGCAACAGACATTGAAGTCCAAAATATGTTAAGAGGCAACAATGTGGCTACCAAAGCAGATTTAGTCTAACACGACGTAACCAGAAGGGGGAAGCCAGCATATACTGTACATCAGTACAGGCAGTCCCGGTTTACGACAACGACGTTCCGAAGATTTTCAAATATATTCATCAGAAATTATTTCCTGGCTTACGGCGCATGTTCGGGGTTACGACACGTTATCCGACGGAAGAAATATGGCCCCAAAATGGCAGAATAATCATAATTTGAAGGTTTTTGATGTAAAACTCAATAATAATGCAGTTTACATCGTTTTCAATGCACCAGAGCATTAAAAGTAAGGTTTTCTTATGATTTTTGACGATTTTCGACGATGTTCCGCTTCACGACGATTTTCGGGTTATGACGCGGCGCAAGAACGGAACCCCGTCGTAAACCGGGGACCGCCTGTACTGGCAACGGTAAGATTTATACCGTACATTATTATTATTATTAAAGTAGTTTAGCCAGACCACTGAGCTGACTTTCAGCTCTCATAGGGCTGGCCCGAAGGATTAGAATAAAATACCAGGTCTAGGACTCAGGCCAAGCACTGGGACCCAATAGGTCATTCAGCATGATGATGAACGAATTAATATGAAATTAAAAACTGCACATAGGCACATGCTCTCATACTGGAACACATACATACAATAAATACATTTACTCATACTTCCTTACATACACACTCAAAAGGTATATTAAAATTCTGAATAAGTAATATTTATTTTTTTTTAATTCAACAAATGCTATATGGGTTTTCGTGCTTTTATTATTTACTTTTTATATTTTATTAATTAAACCACAGTTCCTCATGAACATCAAAATCGGAATGACTGAAAATGTAAAAGATTCTGACAAAATTTCCTTCATTGATTTATTTCCACAAGTTGACAGTCACTATTGGTCATACTTTGGACACTTACCTAACACATGTCTGACTGTTATTATCACCTATTATCAACTTGCACTTTGAGCACTCAGGAGCCGCACCACATGGGCTGCTCATTAAGTGTCCATGTGTCAGACGAGTATGCCCTATTCTGAGATGTGTTAGAATTACTTGTGCATGTCTCTCTCTCTCTGATATGAACAACTCCATTTTGTAACATTAGGTTTTGATTCAACTTATTAGTTTCAGGTTCTTCATTCCATATATATTGCCATTTATTTATGATACCCATTTTTATGCACATTTGATCTTACCATGTGGGTTGCTTCTTTGGCTGCTTTGCCTGCCTCTTCATTTCCTTTGATCCCTACATGGGCAGGGATCCAACATATTTTTACATTTTTTCCATTATTATATAAGTAGAAATAATTTAGTCTGTTGTACTATATTTTTTTTATTGGTAACTCTGAATAGCTTCTACAGCACTTCTCGAGTCACTAAAAATCACAAAATTGTTGAATGTTTCTTTAATTATTTTTAAAGCTGATCCAATTCCATACAATTCTACTGTGAATGCTGAAGCATTATTAGGTAGAGAAAACTCATAAGTTTTGTCTTGGGACACTGCAGCATATCCCACTCTGTTCTGATTTAGATCCATCTGTATATATTGCACAATGTGGACCTTTTCGGCTTCTATGCTCTAACTATGTCGTCTATGGTGTTCTGGTGTATATGAGTAACTTTTTGATGAATATTTCAGGTGTGTACAAATTCTCCTTTTATTCACTCTCCAGGAAGGAGGTGATTTTACTATTGAAGACACTTGTATACAGTATTTATATTCGGCGACACAAACAATCTTCTAGTTCTAATTGGGAAAGGTGGTGGATGGTTATTTATAAAATGCATCTCTTAATTCAGTTTTTTTTTGTTGGAGAATCACTTGTCTGAATTCTTAGAGCACTTCTCATTGTTACTAGCTCTCTATGGAGAGACAGGAGTAGTTCACCACATTTAACTTGTAAAGGTGATTTTGGTGATGATCTACAGGCTCCTGAGCATATCCTAAGGCCTTCATTGTGAACAGGGTCTAACATTTTCAGCGCTGCGTCCAATGCTGAGCCATATACTTCACTTCCATAATAATGATAGACAGAACTGTTGCTTTATACAGTACAGTAAGGGTATGTGTATCAGCTCTCCAAGTAGCGTTCGATAGTTTTCTAATTAGATTTAATGCTCTTTTACATTTAGATATTACGTATGTTATGTGGGCTTTCCAGTTCAAGTGAGTATCAAATACTAATCCCAAAAATTTTGCTGTTTGGCCAATTGGTATAATATGGTTTCCAATTTTTAAATCTATTTCTTCACCTTTTTTCCACTTTTTATTTTTATAAAACAGCATTGTTTGAGTTTTATCTATGAAAAATTTAAAGCCTACAGATGAGGTCCAATCATCTATTTTTACTATGCTTTTATTAATGATGCGTTCTGCATGTTTTATTCGAGATGCTGAATGTATGGCAAAATCATCCATATACAGGTTACTTTTAATGCCAATAGGTAGATCATTACTGATATCATTAATTGTTAAAGTAAACAGTGTGCCACTAAGGACGCTTCCCTGTGGAACACCATCTTCAAGTGGAAATGTTCTAGACAGAACATCATCAATTTTCACCTGAAAACTGCGATTTGTCAAAAAGTTTTGGATAAACCTAAGTAAATGTCCATGGATGCTGTTGTTTTGTAAAGTTTTTAATACAGTATACTCCATGTAGTATCGTATGCTTTTTCAATGTCAAAAAAGACAGCTGCAGTAATCTGTTTTCCTTCCAAACCTCTACGTATATGGTCTTCTAAGTTAGAGAAAGAATCTAATGTAGATCTGTTACACTGTGACCCGAACTGAGTGGGTGTCAAAATTTTATTTTCTCGACTGTGCCATCTTAGTTGAGCATTTACCATTTTCTCTAACAATTTGCATAAGCAGCTTGTTAAGGAGATTGGTCTGTAATTATTTACATTACTGGGGTCCTTTCCAGGTTTGGGGATAGGAATAATTATAGCTTTACGCCTTTCATCTGGAAATAAATTTCGGAGCCATAAGTGATTATAAAACTCTAAGAAGTATGACTTTGCCAAAGGTGCTAAGTGGCAGATCATCTCAAAACAAACATTGTCACTTCCAGGAGCAGATTTATTGCTGTTCAAGAGTGCATACTCTAATTCTTCCATATTAAATTTTCTGTTATAATATATATCTTCTATTGTTTCAAAATTTATTATTATTAATTCTATATTACTTTTCTTTGTGCAGAAGTGATCATCTAAATTTTTATCACTACTTACCTTTGGTCAATTTTCTCCTATTATATTACTTATTTCTTGTGGGTCAAGTGTTCTTTTCCCATCTTTAAATATGGCATGTTTAGGTGGTTTAACATGGGTACCATTTATTTCTCTGAATTTTTCCCATATTTTTTTTTATGGGTGTATTATTAGAGAGATCTGATACGTATTTCCTCCATGAAATGATTCTTCCTTGAATTGCTTCCTTTTTTAAATTTTGCAGATATTTTGTTGTATATAGGTTTTATTGTATCAATTTCTAGTAATATAATTATTTTTTGTAAAGTTCCTTCTAATATCGGTGATGTTTTATTTATTTTACTGAGCTTTTTATTCAAATTATCTAATCGTCTCCCTATTGAGTGTTTTATATTTATTAATTCTGTTAGCTTATTGGACCATCATGGAACTTTGTGTTTTGTTGGATGGGGTTTTGAGTTTGGTACTGTTTTATCAGCAGCATTTTTAATGAAATCAACAAGAAACTTATTAGTTTCATTATGGTCTTTTAAATATTCAAATGGTAGGATATTTCTAGCGTGCATTTCATATCGCTCACAATCTACTTTATAAATGTTATAGTGAGGGACATGTTTTGCAGGATTATTTTGTAATAAGGAAATTAATATTGGAAAATGATCACTGGTGTGCAAGTCATCAACTGTATTCCAATCTAATCTGTCAACTATACTTGTTGTACATAAGAGTTAAGTCTACTGAGGAAAATGTTCCATGTGCTTTTGAAAAATATGTGCTAATGTCGTCATCATTTCTACAGCACATGTTGTTTGAATCCACAAACTCTATTATTTTACTCCCTGTTCTATTTGAGTTTGTATAATTACAGTCCCATGTTGGGTTGTGAGCATTAAAATCACTTGCTATTTATGTAGGTATTAAGTAAATCTTTAAGTATGTCAATGTCATTTTTATCAGGCTGACTGTATAAATTATAAATTATGTAATTATCATTTTTTATTCTTATTTTAATACTTGATATTTGCAAGTCAGTAAAGTTTACAGGTACTTTGTCATAACATACTTTATGTACATATATAGCAGTACTGCACCTAAATTTTTCTTCTTCTCTAGATGTAGATACTAAGGTATATTTATCTATTGTTAATATTGTTTTGTTGACATGTTGTAAACATATCATTGGTTCATATTCCCTTAGTAATCATTGTATTCCTCCCAAATGTAATCTGGTCTGTAGACCATTTATGTTTCATTGTATAATATAGTTACTGAAAATATTACGTTAGTGTGTTCAAGAGTAATTTTCTTTTTTGTGGATCATCAATTTGCATTTTTTCTAAAATTTTATTTACAACATTTGTTTTTCTTTATAAGACACTAGGTGTCCAATGCACATACAGCCCTTTTCATGACTGTCTAAACTAGTAGTTTCTTTATTTCTGTCTTACAAAATTTCGTATAGTGTTTGTTAAATTTTGTTATGCTTTTGTTTTTGTTGCATAGTTCAATGAAACATTCATTGCATCCACACATGTTTTCATGTTTTTTTTCGTTTAAACTTGCTGCACAAATTATTGGTGATGGAGTAATCTCTTCTCCCATCACATAATCATTCTTGTCAATGGTTTGTTCCTCTTCTATTTCTTTGATGCTCTGGGTATCTGTTTCCATTGGTTTTATCATTAATTTAGGAGACAAAGGTATATTCTTATCATTTTTTGGTTTACGTTCTTTCTTCCGGTCTCCTGTCTTTAGTTTAATGGATGTATCGTATCTCTAATAATAGCCGGTTTTCTTGTTGGTCTTGGGTGGAGTTCTCTCTAAAGGCTTTTTTTCTTTAGCTTCTAATTCATCATAACTTTCTTCTAAAATTTCTGTGGTGCTTGTATTATCTTCTAGTGTTTCCATTTCTCTTAATATCTCATATGAATTTGAACAAATATTTGTATACAATTCTTGGTTCTTTGCTACATTAGTTTCTTCTTGCAAAGTAGTAATTTTTCTTAGAGATTTATCTATCAGAGTTTTGTTACTCTTATCTATTTCCATTTTTGTTTCATTGTTTGATCTTATTACAGTAGAAAACATTCGTTTCCTAGCAGGCTCATGCATTCCTCTAACTTTTAAATCTAATTTGGCTTCTTTTATAGGCATTCCTGTTCTTTCCTGAAGTAATTTTAATTCTGTACTGTATATAAAATACATACACTCCTTAGATCTTGCATGGTGATTCTGTCCACAGTTCACACATTTTGGTTCACCACACCTCCACTGTGTGGCATGTTTGTCAGATCCACAATATGCACATATAGGCCTTATATATCCATACATACTACAGTTTTGGCAATGTAGTGGTTTTGGAACATACGGTCTCAGTTCTCTGCTTTGGCCCATGGTCTTAATTTTTAAGGGTAATCCATGGCCTTCAAAATTTTATCTTTGCTATTCTCAGTGTTTTTCCATTATTCCATCTACTGGATATGTCGTATATTTCGCAATCTTGTACATTGTTGTACCTTTTTTTAAGGGAATCCAGCAATATGTTCTTTTCTATTGGTTCTTCATCATTATCAGGGAATACTATGGTACCCTGTACACTGTTCATATTGCCATGTTTTTTATATGTGCCTTTATATTATCAATATTTTTTATAGTTAAGTAATTTGCTGATTTGATTTTTTGTTGTGGTTTCTATCAACCACATCTGATCTTTTGTTTGTCTGAATGACATTTCAGTAGTTGAATGTCGATTCAACAGGGTGTTTTCTAATTTCAGTGCTGATATTTTCTTCTCTGTTTCTAAGGTCAGGAATCTTGACCAACTTCCACTTCCAAAGAGGGAGTCGAAGTGAGTCAAGGTTGGGTCAAGATATTTGCTTTTTTTTTCAGTTTGCTTTGTACTGGAGCATAGGGTTCCAGTGCAATTACATTAGGGATTTCATTTGATTTTTCCAGAAAACAGCTCTCCTAGTTGTCAGAGTCACTACCATCAAAGGGACCTAAGGGTACTCAAATGAATCTTTTATTTCTACTGGTCATAAAGATTTGAGGTATTGTAATAAAGAAAAATGAAACCTGAAACCTTTAAAAATATATTAGCCTTTCATGTCATTTATTCTTCCATCAATGGCACAAGTGAGAGCCAATTCCCAAATGTCTGCGTCTCTACCCTACCCCACAGGGGATGGCACAACATTAGAGTGGCTCAAGTGTAAGCCAGACCCACTTGCTAGGACCGAAGGTATTATGAGAATACTATCATCCCTACCCTAATCACACAGTGGGCAAATAGGCTAGAATGCCTGAGAGTCCTATCCCCAGAACCAGACCCCCCTGGAATCCGTGGTCCAGCCCTAAAGAACAGTTCCACCTTTGAGCTATCAATCTGATAGCTCCCAGGTCTGAACACTATTGAGCAGTTGATGGTCCTACCACAGTTCTCACTATTTAGCTTTGGATATAAACCCAATCCCAGCTATGATATCTTTTTCCTATTTAACAGGTCCAATAAATTTTAGCAAAAGTGGAAAATTCCACAAAAATTAATCCAAACAAATATACAATCATGTATGAGACTCTTGGACTCAAACCCGGGACCAAATTCCCGGGGTTCAAGAGCCCCCTCACCACGTCAAGGTGGTCCCACATCGAGGGGGTTTATACTGTACAGCCTTGCAAACTACAATATTAATTGTAACCCTATTAATATCATTAGATACAATGATTGTACAGTCTAATAAATATTGGCTGTTAGGTATCAGGCTATTAAACCTAGGCTATTATTAATAATATGATGTCTATGGATGAAGCTTATATGGGATGACAGCGTTGGAGATGACAATTATTTTAGCATACTGATGTCAAATTTTACTGCCTGTCAGTTTGACCCACGAATAAAGAACGATAATAATTAGTTCTGCCTCTAGAGAGTAAAAATGATATTTTTATAATACAGTTTTATATATACTCGTACTTACTAAGTAATTACATAGCTATAGTTTCTATTAACCAGCAGCTAGAATTTTTGAAATTCGCAGTAGCGTTACTTTGTTTTGGTTAGGCGACTTACTCCGCCCACTTTCGGGGTAAGAGAGGACTAGTCCAGCAAAAAGAGCTCAATATGTATATGCCTTCCTATCCATGTGAGGGGAGGAGGGAGGGCTCTGATCATGGAATTACTTTGTAAGTATATATAAAACTTTATTTTATTTTAAAAATTTCCTTTTTATATAAGCAACTTAGTAAGTACTTACTTACCTAGCTGAATCCCATATTGAAGGAGGTGGGATGCATGGCTCTATCTACTCAAACACATTAAAAATTGTAATGAAATGAGAATAGAAAAATTGCTGACAATGGTAAAATGTTTTCTAGTTCCTTACCTGGCAAGAGAGCTGCTACAGGAGAGTACTGCCTCTGGTTGGCGCTCATCTCAACCAGTAGTGGCAAGGAAGTATAGCCAAGCCAAACGGCCGGGTTGGTTGAGCTTCAGACCGTCATTCGATGGGCCGGAACCAGAAGAGTTAGAGGAATTTATTTCTGGTGATAGAAATTCATTTCTCGGAAGTGTAGCCCCGTTGCTAAGAGCCTTAGCCACGTAAAATAAGTCTAATCCTTCGGGCCAGCCAGGAGAGCTGTTAATCAGCTAAGTGGTCTGAGTAAAACTAAATACTTTACAAGAGCCTGCTACACGTCTTAGTGGGATTCTTTACTGGAAGGAGTTTTCCAATTGAGAAAAAGAATTAAAAAGTTGCCCCTGGCCTGGGCTCAGTACCGTACACATAAAAACAACCAGAGTAATCAACGTAGTCACCCAGACCATGAATTAAAAACAACTACCCAACAAAAAAAACAAACTGGCGGGCACTCCACATACACAGTACTCCCAGGCTCCCCTACAACTCAACGCCCTTATTTCAAGGCTAAGAAAAAAAAAAAAGGTATGGAAGGGATGCTTCCTATATTCCCTCTCCCATCACCATGCCAGCAACCAAAAACCGATCCAAGGTACTGCAATTCTTATATACAGTTTCGACTTCGTTCAAGTAACATGAGGCAAATACTGACCTACACTTCCAATATGCTGTCTGGATAATCGAGGATAATCAAGTGCTTTCACTTCCACTAAAGATCAGACATCAGTCTTAAACTGTGAATGAGCCTCCAGGATAAGATCCTTATGAAAAAATGCCAGGGCATTTTTTGAGAGAGGACACGAAGGATTTTTCACTGAGCACCCAAGGTTGCTTGATGCACCACGAATCTTTTCAGTTCTTTGCATGTAAAATTTAAGTGCCCTTACAATGCAAAGGGTCCTTTCCTCTTCCTCAGGCCCTAAGACATCTACCAGACTTTTGATAGAGAAGGAACGAGGCCATGGATTGGAAGGGGCCTCATTCTTCGCTAAAAACCCAAGAGTAAACAAACAAATAGCATTACCCTGAGAGAAACCAATTCTCTAACACAAATAACTGTAGCCAATGCTACCAGAAACAAGAGTCTTCCTTGTTAAATCTCTCATAGAGATTGAACTTAGATGTTCAAAACGGGGTTCTGACAACCACATTAAGACCACATCCAGGTTCCAAGCTACTAATTTATTTCTTACGTTTGGTCGTATCAAACGACTTAATAAGATAGGAAAAATCCATATTAGAGGAGAGATCCACTCCTGTGTCTAAATACAGAGCTCAACATTGCTCTGTAACCCTTAATAGTTAAGGAAGATGTCCCCTAGAAGATCTTAAATAAAGTAAGAAATCTCCAATTTTAGCTATGGTTGTCTTAGAAGACGTGATGTTATGCGTTCAGCACCATGAACGGAAGATTGTCCACTTGGCTTGATAAACGTTGCTCAAGGATTGGCGTCTGCATCGAGCAATAGCGTCTGCAACAAAATCCCTTCGATTGCACCAGTTTCCTGACAGTCTGAATGCAGTCAGGGCCAGAGTGGACAGTCCTTGGTGGAACCGTCTGAAATGTGGCTGAGTAAATTTATTTTCTGAGGCAACAGCCTTGGAAAGTCTGTCAGAAGCTCTAACAAGTCTCGGAACCACTCCTGGGTTGGCCAAAATGGAGCTATTAGTCATTGTTACATTTTGGTGATTCCAGAACTTGTTGATTACTTCCCTTACCATCTTGAATGGAGGGAAGGCATAAAGATCCTTGTCCGACCAGTCCACAAGCATTGCATTCATCACCCACGCTTGTGGATATGGGGTCGGTGAACAATACAGAGGAAGACGAAAGTTATTCGCGGTTGCAAACAGATCCAGAAGTGGCTTTCCCCACAGTTTCCAAAGTTTTAGGCCCACTAAAGGATCCAGAGTCCACTCTGTAGGGAGCACTTGTTTTCGGTGGCTCAGTTCATCCAGTTTTGATCCGACCACAAGAGAAAAGCGCTTGCTGCCTCGCAAAGGGTAAAAGAGCATCCCCCCTTGCTTCTTGACGTAAGACACTGCCATGGTATTGTCTGAATGGACCGTCACTGTCTTTCCGAACACTTCCAGAGCAAACTCTTGTAATCCCCAGTGATTTGCTTTGGTGAGGTTCAAGAGAAAATGACATTTTTATGATAAAATGATGTTTCATTATACTTACCAAAACACTGTAAAAGCTTTTATCTCTTTGAAATCGACACGTCCGAGATATAAATTTTCAAACTTTGTTTGGAACACTGATACAATTGGCGGGAGACCCAACCCCACCGGATGCCGGTGGGGGTAGCGTGGCAGGAGACATACCCATAAACCCAGGTCAGTTTCATTCTCGGTATACACAATTAGTGAAAACCTGAGATAACGTCTCCCCCTGCGGGGAGGAGGAGGTTTTACGTTACAGTGTTTTGGTAAGTATAATGAAACATCATTTTATCATAAAAATGTCATTTTCATTATAATGACTTACCAAAACACTGTAAAAGCTGATTCCACATTTAAGGTGGAAGGGCAGGGGATGAGATACCAGTTATTGAAAGGTTACACACACACAAAAAAAAAAAAAAAAAAAAGAAAAGGAACAAACTCTAACCATGGGTATCTTAAGGATCCACACCAACAAAAGGGCAGGAGTCACCTTACCTGGTAGATGGGCTTTTGCAGGGAGGTACTGCTGCTGGTTGAAGCTCCATTACCTGCAGAGGCCTTGGGCGTAAGCACTGCTAGCCACTCTGCTCCATAACAACCCAAGCAGTCAGGGAAGTACACCGCTGACTGAGACAAGGGTGACTTCCTTTGCTCTTGCCCTGAGCAATTGGAAAGCAACCAGACTGAAAAAAACGGGTCTCACCGCCTAACCTAAAAATAGTTAAATATATCCCCTTCCTATACCTCGGCAACTCAAACTAGAATGGAGGGTACTCCAGGTGAACTGAGCACCCCAACTTCCCATTAACTCAGCGACCATAAAACCACAGGGGAAGGAAAGATAAGAAACCTAACCCCCTAGTGTGTTCCCCTAAAACCAAGCCTGCTACCGATCACGGGACCTAACGCAAACAGGTCCTGATACGCAACTTCAACCTCCCTAAGGTAGTGAGATGCAAACACCGACTTCGACCTCCAGAAGGTGCTCTGTGTGATCTGCGAAAGTGACTTATTATGACGAAAGGCCACTGAAGTTGCTATTGAGCACACTTCGTGAATGTGAGACTTGACTAGGCGTGCGTCCCTCTTGATGTGCCTGTGCGCCTCTAAGATGATTCCTTGACGAAGAAAGCCAGGGCATTCTTGGATAAAGGTCTGGTTGGATCTTTCACTGAACACCGCAGGTTAGAGGAACGTCCTCTGATGCTGGCCGTTCTGGCCAAGTAAGTTTTGATAGCTCTAACGGGGCACAAAGAAGCCTCCAATTCTTGAGGGCCAGCCACTTCGGAGAGGTACTGAATGTTAAAGGACCGAGGCCACGGGTTGGAAGGAGACTCATTCTTGGCTAGAAAATTCAAGGTGAACGAACAAACAGCACTACCTTGTGAAAAACCCACTTCCTTGTCAATGGCTTGTATTTCACTAACCCTCTTTGCCGTTGCTAAAGTAACCAGAAAAAGGGATTTCTTAGTGAGGTCCCTAAGAGAAAGACCTTCTAAAGGTTCATACCTTGGAGACATTAACCACCTCAAAACTACATCTAAATTCCAGGCAAGGGCAGGTTTTGGGGCCTTAGCTGTGTCTAAGGACTTGAGGAGGTCTGACAAGTCTCGGTTATTTGATAGGTCTAACCCCTATGGTAGAAGACGGAGGACAGCATAGCTCTGTAGCCTTGATGGTTGATGGCATCAATTTTCTTGAATCCCTAAGTAAATGAAAAATCGGCAAGTTGAGTTACAGACGTCAAAGAAGAGGAGACACTATTTTTCTACACCAGTTCCTGAAGACTGTCCACTTGGATTGGTATAACTTGCTCGAGGAGTCCCTTCTGCACCTCGCAATAGCCTCTGCAGCCTTTCTTGAAAAACCTCGCGCTCTGATGAGCTTCCTGACAGTCTGAAGCCTGTCAGAGCGAGAGTGGACAATCCCTGGTGGAACTTCATTAGGTGGGGTTGTCTGAGAAGCGACTTCTTTTGAGGGAGAAGCCTCGGGAAGTCTATCAGGAGATCTAGCAGGTCCGGGAACCACTCCTTCCTTGGCCAGAACGGGGCAACGAGGATCAGCTCGACCTGCTGATGGAATTTTACTTTGTTTATCACCTGCCTGATGAGCCCGAAAGGAGGGAAGGCATAGGCAAACAGGTTCGTCCAGTCTAGGAGCATGGCGTCCACCAAGTGAGTCAGTGGGTCTGGAACTGGTGAGCAGAACACTGGGAGACGATGGTTCTTGGAGGTAGCGAAGAGATCTATTATGGGGAGTGCCCCACAGATTCCACAGATCTAGGCACACTTGTGGTGCAGGGTCCACTCCGTAGGGAGAGTCTGGTTCCGACGGGCTGAGTTGGTCCGCCAGGACGTTCAGTTTTCCCTGCACAAACCGAGGGAACAGGGCCACCCTGTTGCTGTCCGCCCACAGAAGAAGGTCCTGGAGCTTTGAACAGGGCGAAGGAATGGGTACCTCCTGTTTCCGGATGTAGGCTAGAGCTGTCGAGTTGTCGGCGTGAACAGCTACTGCTTGGCCTGAGACGTGGGTCGAAAATTCCTGGAGAGCGAGGTGAATGGCCAACAGTTCCTTGACATTGATGTGGAGCTTCTTCTGTTCGTCCGACCAAACTCCTGACGTCCTGAGGTTGGCTAGATGTGCTCCCCACCCAACATTGGGCGCGTCTGAAAACATCTGCAGGGATGGTTGTCTTGGGAGGAGATCCAGACCCTCCGAAAGCCTTTCCGGCGACCTCCACCAGAGAAGATGCCCCTTGACGGCGTGGGAATGTTGAAGACCGTGGAGTCCGTTTGGGTCCTTCTGTCCCAAGAGTCCCTGAGGAAAAAACTGTAAGGGTCTCATGTGCAGACGGCCTAACCTTGGACAAATTGCTCCGCTGACGACAGAGTTCCCAGGAGAGCCATCCACTGACGGGCGGAGCAACTGTCCAGGAGAAGAAATTCTCCACCGCCTGAAGGCAGGAGGAGACCCTTTGGGAGACAGAAAAGCCCGAAAAGCTAGACTGTCCAGAGTCATCCCCAAATAAAGAATCCTCCGTGAAGGAACTAAGCTCGATTTTTTCCGTGTTTATCAGAATCCCTAAGTCCTGAGCTAACCTTAGGGTTCTGTGAAGGTCCTCCATGCAGCGGTCCCTTGATGATGAACGGAGTAGCCAGTCGTCTAGGTACAAGGAGATCCAAACTCCCTCCAGGTGGAGCCAATGACCTATCGGGGCGAGAATCCTGGTGAACACTTGCGGGGCTGTTGACAGGCCGAAGCAGAGGCCCGGAACTGGTAAACTCTGTCCTGAAAACAAACCGAAGATACCTCCTGGAGTCCTGATGTCCTGGAATGTGGAAGTAGGCGTCTTCCATGTCGAGGGTCACCATCCAATCCCCCCGAGCTAGTGCCTGAAGAACTGAGCGGTTCGTTTCCATGGAGAACTTGGTTTTCACTAAGTACATATTGAGAGCACTTACGTCGAGAACTGGCCTCCAACCCCCTGATGACTTGGGGACTACAAACAGGCGGTTGTAGAACCCTGGGGTTGACACGTCCTGTACTACTTCTATGACCGCTTTCCTAAGAGAGACCGGACTTCTGTCTCTAGGGCCTGAAAACTTGACTGAGCCTCTTGAGTATGCTGTCAAGGAAATGGGAGAATTGGAGAGAGGAGGAGGTTGGGCGAACGGCAGGCGGTAGCCTAGCTGGAGCACTTGCACCACCCACTGATCTGCACCTCTGTCTCTCCATTCCTCCCAAAAGAGGCTGAGTCTGGCCCCACCGGCGCATGGAGGACAGGGTTCCTACTTACTGGTATGACGACCTTGTGGCTTTGAGGAGAACTTGTGACCCCTGGAGTTGTGAGCGGGACCTTGAGTAAGGTTTGGACCTGGAGTTACGAAACGGATGCCTGTTAAGAGGAGATACCATCTTGGTCAAAGGCGCGGAGCAGGCCTGGGTCTTGTGGAAGACATAGACAGGATGTGTGACGACGCCCTCTTATCCATGGCTGACAGGACGTCTTTCACTACTGCTTCTGGGAAGAGGCCCTCCTTGTCAAAGGGTGCGAACATCAAAGCCGTTCTCTGCGAAGTAGTCACAGCCTTAGACAAGAATGAGCACCAAGTTTCCCTCTTCTTCAGAGTGGCCATGGCGAAGAGGGAGGAAATTTCGCCTGCCGCATCATGGATAGCAGGACAGGAACCCCGTGATTTTTTCCAAGACGTCTTCTGCGAGATTAGCCTGCTCCACCTGTTTGAAAACAGCTCCCATTGACCAATCGATAAAGCTGACAATCTCTAGGAGCTTGAAGAGGTTCCTGGAAAATGTTCTACGTCCGGAGCAGAAAAGAAGGTCTTGGCTGCCTCAAATGAAATGCATCTTGAGGGGTCCACCAGGGAGCCAAAGTCCCCTGTGCTGAAATTGCGGATCCCAGTGAAGGAGAAGTTCCTGTGCTGTAATAATTTTGCCTCCTTTTCGACAGCTTTGAAGGAGGGTACGCAAACGATGACTTACCCGAGGACCTCTTAGCTTCCAACCAAGCCTCTACCTCTTTTAATGCTTTCTTGGAGGCGGTGGAGAGTACCAACTTGGGAAGTGAAGTGGCAGGACCTTGTTTTCCCAGACGCAACGTGAAGTCGGAGAAGAGGGGGCTGTCGGCTGAAAATGTTGAGGGTACGACTGCAGCAGAAAGCTGAGTAGAGAAGCGTAATGAGAAGAAGGCCCTGATTCACCTGGGCCTTCCTCTTCACCAGAAAGAATCGGTTCCGTGCCCAGACCGTCCAGGAGTTGAGGAGGGACAACTTCTTTATCCCCAGGAATACCAAGGACTTTGCGGACTACCTTTTCTATCTTCCCTTCCAACAGAATAGACTGCTGGGAGGGCAGGATGTAGCCAAAGGCGCAGACACTTCGTGTGCAGGAGGAGGAAGAGGGCACGGGCCCTGAGTGGTGGAACTTCCTGGAGAGGGCTAGGCCTCTTGACTGCACTAGGGGACCTGGGAGGAAGCATCTGAAATGTATCTTCTTGATCAAATCCCACGCTGAGCAACCAGGTATAGGGCTGGCTGTCCTTTTCTTTGAAGAGTTTAGTAACCCTAGGGCAGGAATTATCAGAAGAATGCCTCTTTAAGGGCCGAGAGGTCTGATCCCACTTGCGATGACGAGGAGGGGGATCCAAGAGCTGGAATATGAAGAGACTGAAGATGAACTGCTGCTACTCTCACCTGAAGAGCTTAACCTTAGGTAGTGCGCGACTCACTGCGAACGCCTTGATGAAGATTCTGGGGACACCATCCTGCAATGTTGGCGATGGCGAGAAGATCGATGCGTCGATGGATCACTTTCACGCCTCCTGAAGCTTTTCGACGCTTCGAAGGCGAGTCAAGCTTACTACTTCGCCACCAGGACTAAGGCTTTCCTGTGCCTTAGAGGACGAGCCTGCTCGTGGGCAATAATTTCTGACCTTTTAGCCAGCGCCGGACTGTCTTCTAGCCTCAGAAGGCGAGCGGGACAGCTGCCTTTGCTCAAAAGACTCAGAAAAACGAGCAGACTCGCCTGAAACGCGATCGCGAACAACCACATTGTTATCACCAACACCAACACTGACGTCACCACCGACGCTAACGCCGGACTACGGTGCGAACGCGCGCTAAACTTAAGACCGACTCCATGAAACGTTCATTTGCGCTTCCATTTGATTTCTGAAAAGAACAAATTCTGATTTATCAGCCTCGAGGCTGGGCTTGGCTTTAGGGAAAACATACTGGGAAGCTGGTGAAGAGGGGGATGAGAGGGGAAAGGGCAGCGGTAGAGGAGGGGGAGGGAGAGGAGGAAGGAACAGCCGGTAGAGGAGGTGACGCTGATGCCACCACCGAAGAAGATGATAACCTAGCTTCCTTACGCTTAAAGGCTTTCCTATCCCTATCCCTAACCAGCTTAATCTGATGGGAACTGTATGTTTGCCAAAACTCCTGACTCCATTCCAGACATTCACTGCATGTGTTCTCCTGGGAACACTCTTGACCCCTACATGCTGTACATAAAGAATGGCGTCGTATTTAAGTTTAACTAGTTTAGAAGAGCACAAATTCCCTACGCAAACTCTGGATCCCGAGAAGCTTGAACTGACATAGCTACTGAAATCCCAGAGCTAGGCTAGCTAGATAAATAAACAGGCAATTGAGTACTTCACCAAGGAGAGACGCCACAACCAAGTGCAAGCAGACAAAGGAACCCAAACAGTTTGAATCAGACGGGACGCGAGATGCGTTCCCCAATCGCCGAGAATGAAACTGACCTGGGGTTTATGGGTATGTCTCTGCCTACCCCCACCGCATCCGGTGGGGTTGGTCTCCACCAATTGTATCAGCGTTCCAAACAAAGTTTGAAAAAATTATATCTCGGATGTGTCGATTTTAAAGAGATAAAAGCTTTTACAGTGTTTTGGTTAGACATTATAATGAAATGTCAAAAGAGAGACTGATTCTTTATTATTCTCAACGAGTGTTTATAAAACAAAAAGCAGACGGAAAGGTAGTGGGGGACCTGAGGCCCCCTGCTGCGTCCATACAGAATTTGTGTTTTCTGTCAAGCATAAAAATATGTACAATATTCGTTACATGGCATATGAAAGGTAGATATACATATCGGCGGAAAGGCCATACAATGATGCATAAGATGAGGTACATAAAGAATCTGAAACAAGGACAGGTAATATACATGACGTGATTAATGTACATCTGAAGGGAGAAACACAAGATGCACGCCATGCGAAAGTGCGCGTCTATGGGGCAAGTTTGACTGTGTCTGGCTTTGTTGGCGAGAGAGGAGTACAGATGATGCTCGCGGGTTCGCATTGAGGTTCTGCTTCTGACATCTTTACTTCTCAAGCACCAAAATGCGGGAAAATGCGTAGTATTGAGTCCGTTAATGTTGCTGATTTGTTCGAGAGGTCGAAGAAAGTGCCAAATGTGCCCTTTTGGGTATGCCATATTTAGTCCGTTAATGGCACGGTTTAGGCCTCTGATAGCACCCTCCGCCAGGGAGGGTGCTATCAGAGGCCTAAACTTTACGGCATAGTTAGTCTGCTAAAGGCTTTCTGATGGTAGGGTGCGGCTGTCAGTCCATTAATGGCTGGGCCAAAACCGTGCTACCTGTCCCTGACCCGTAGTCACCAGTGTGAGGTTCAAGAGAAATGTCAAAAGTGAGACTGATTCTTTATTATTCTCGATAGGTGTTTATAAAACGGAGAGGGGACGGAAAAGTAGCGGGCGACCCGAGGGCCCCCACTGCGTCCATACAGAATTTGTGTTTTCTGGCAAGCATAAAAATACATACAACATTTGTTACATGGCATATAAAAGGTAGATATACATATCGGCGGAAAGGCCTTACAATGATGCATAAGATGAGGTACATAAAGAATCTGAAATAAAGACAGGTAACATACATGATGTGAATAATGTACATCTGAAGGGAGAAACACAAGAAAGGAGAGGCGATTTGTCGCCCTTACACTTTCAATTCCTTTATGTTAATGTGTCATTTGCTCTGTTCTGGAGTCCAAACTCCAGAGACCTCCCTGTCTTCCAGGAGAGCTCCCCAACTGGGTGTGAAGCATCTGAATAAAACACTAGGTCGGGGCTCAGAGGAAGGAGGGACTTCCCTTGAAGCAGTCTGTCCCCTGATTTCCACCACAGCAGGTTCCATTTGATTTCCTGAGTTATTGGAAAAACAAAAGTGTCTGGAAACTTCTTCCTACTCCAATTGGCTCGTAGATAAAATTGAAAGTTCCTCATGTGCAGTCTTCCCATAGACACGAATTGTTCTATGGCTAATCCAGTTGTTTGCAGAGCAAGACTGAAGGGAGAAGAATTTTTTCACTTTCTGAAGGCAGGCTTCTATCCTTTGGGGGGAGGGAAAAGCCCGAAAAGTAAGAGTTTATCCTCATCCCCAAATATGCTATCTGGGGTGGCTCATTTCCATTTTGAATTTAGTTTTCTGGACAAACAAATTCAGGGCGCTTACATCCAGGACTGGCCTCCAGCCTCCTGAGGCCTTGGGGACTAGGAACAACCAATTGTAGAACCCTAGAGAGCTGGTATCCTCGACCACTTCGATGACTGAATAGGGAAGACACTCCTTGGGAGAGGGTGGAAAACTTCTCGGAGCCTACTGAGTAGGCTGTCAATACAACCAGTGAGCTGCTCAAAGGAGGCTTTTGTATGAATGGGATGGAGCATCCCTCCCTCAAAACTTCCACAATCCAGGTTTCTGCTCTTCTTGCTTCACATCATTCCCAAAAGCGAAGGAGCCTTACTCCTACTGGCGTACGGAGGGTGTGGGTCTCACTTACGTAAGGGAGCTTTAAAGGAAGACTTCTTGAGCGCTCGAGAGGTGAACGGGCATTAGCACGCGGTCTGAGAAAGCCTCTTTGCCTGCCCCTACCACAAAAGGGCTGAGGTTAGACAGGGGAAACTGTCCTAGAGGAGAATGTCGGAGTTTCTCTAGGGCGCCTCATAGACTGAGCGAGGAGGTCCTGAGTAGATTTCTTCTGAAGGTCAGAAGAAATCTGAAGAGCTATAGCCTGTGGGAACAAAAGCTGTTTATCCAGAGGGGAATAAAGAAGAGCGGACTTCAGCGAAAGGATCACACCTTTTCTTTAAAATGTTCATCGCAAAAAGGGAAGCCAGCTCCAGAGATCCATCCCTTATACCCTTGTCGAGACAAGGGGTAACACCCAAAAAATCTGAGGTGTAGTCCTCCAGGACATGACGACAATCCTTGATCTTACGAGCAAGGGCACCCACTGCCCAGTCTAAAAAAACTAAGCACCTCGAAAACTTTAAACAGGTGTTTGATCAAATGGCGTAGGTCCAAAGTCAAGAACAGGATCTTTGCAGATTTGAAAGCCGACCTCCAAGACGAGTCTATCAGACCGGAGAGGTCGCCCTGGGAGGAGGGAGAAGCTCCCATGGATGGGCCTCTTCAGTTGCATAAGACAGATATCTCCTCTGAGAGAGCCTCGACTGAGGGCAACTGAAGGAGGCTCTTCCCTGCTCTCTCTTCCCTGAGAGCCAACTTTCTACTTCATTGAATGCCTTCTTAGCAGAAGAAGACAGCACCACCTTAGGGAGTCTAGAAGAATTAACAGTCTGGTTGTCCATTAAATATGTAGACGCCAGGGAAGCCGGAGCTGAAGGCGAGAAGAAATTAGGAAATGTTGCCAACAAAAACCTGAGCAATGAAGCATAAGCAGTTGGCAGAGTTACAGGATCTACTTATTCTTCCTCCTCTGAATAAATGGGGGACAACTCCGCAAGAGGTTGAGGTGTCGAAGGGGTTTCTTGATTAACCCCAAATTATTATCTAACTGTCGCTGAATGGACAGAAAGGAAGGGTCCGCTACTATGGTAGCTTGTTGAGCCGAGGCCAGACAGTGAGGATGAAGGGGCAGCTGGGCAGTGGCTGGATCCAAAACCCTCAAAACAGGAGCAGGTGTCAGGAGCTTAGACTAAGAAGTGATAGGGAGCACAGGAGCCCAGATAGGCTCTGCAGACACAGGGCGCTTAGAAGACAAAACAAGCTCGGGAGCCAACTGGCGCTCATGCACAGACAAAGGCTCGAGCATCGAGGGGCACTTGGAAAGAACTGGACGTTCTAATAAAAGACATTCTGAAGCCAAGGGGAACTCCAGCGCCAGTGGGCGCTCCGTTGTCAGTGGGCGCTCCAGCATCAATTGGGAGCAGGAGCTAACAGGTGCTCGCAAGTACGAAGGAGTCCCAAGTCAATAATTGTAGTGAGAGTAGGAAGCTCGGGCACTAAAGGTTGCTCAGGTACTTTCCTAATTCCAGAAGAATACAGCGGCGCCACTGATGGGGGCTCGTCCACGATCCTAGCCAAAGAAGAGCGCTTGCGACAAGGGACTACTAGACGCTTAACTGTTGACAGCTGTCCCTCTAACTCTGGGTGATCCTGGGAGAAATATTCAGGACTGTCCCAAAAACTGCAAGACAGCTTTGCTAGAGATGATTCCTTGGGCTTCTTTACAGGAACTGCAGAGGTAAGAGACACATCAATAGCATGTCTTTTCAAAGGACGAGATTCGTCTTTAAAACACCATTGGCGTCTGGGACTCAAATCACTCGAAGAAAAACTAAAAGAAAGAAGACTCACTTCCATAGAGACGCCTTTCCACTGGAGCTCTGTCGTGACCTGGGAAGCGGCAACAGGACTGACTGAGGGGGTGACTACCTATGGGGCAGACCCCATCGACCTCCTTTGGGCTACCAGTTTGGCTCCTCCTACGTTTAAGGGAGTTTGCCAAAGAAAATTGGTGGGACAGACAGCCACCTCCTCCATTGACACTTCACCAACACTTTTAACACTGCACTTGTCCATAAGGACTTTCACTGAAGTGCCTATTTGTTCCCTAGTATTCACTAACAACCCAAATTTCTTATTAACTCTCGACTCAAGGCTGGCAGTGGTGTCGGGATTGGGAGTCAGGGAGCCAGGGAGAGGAGATGGTGGAACAGAATGAGGACTGAGATTAGGAGGAATAAGAGGTAAAGAAACATTGTCAGACACAGACTTAGCAGGAACCTGACTAGCTAACATTTGTTTACTGTTGGCTCTAGAAGCAGCTTTCCTCTTTTTGTCTCTGTCCAGTTTTGATACGTGACTATTTAAAGTTTTCCACATTTTGACATCCCAATGTTCACATTCATTACAAGTCAAGTCTAGCGAACAAATTTGACTCCTACAAGATGTGCAGAGTGTGTGCAGGTCATAAAAGGCTTTAGTTATCCAAGTATTACAGCCTTTGCTGCAATACCGAAAGCCTTGGGAACCAGAATCAGACATAGTAGACAAGCCAAAAGTCAACAAAGCTTAGAATGTCTAAGATCAGAATTATAACAGTCAAATTCAGTGGTTAGGTATGAAAAAGAACCTGACCGTCTAAATATGCCGAAAAGGCTACCATAAACAGAATACTTCACCAATTGTAGTACTAAGATCAACTGGGAACTAAAGAAATCCAAAAATATGCTGCTGCTAAGGACTGAAGTACAGCCATCAGCTGGCAAAATCATACTGAGCTCTTTTTGCTGGATTAGTTCCTCTCTTACCCCAAAAGTGGGCGGGGTTAGTCGCCTAACCAAAACAAAGTATCCCTACCACAAATTTCGAAAATTCTAGCTGCTGGTTAATAGAAACTATTACTATGTAATTACTTGGTAAGTTGTTGCTTATACAAAACCGTAAATTTATGGTGGTAAGACTGGCACATAATGTCGGCAAATTGGTTAACTTTATTGCTCAAGTGTATAAAAACTATAGCAGACAGAATAAATATAATTATTTCTACATGTAGTACACACTGTCTTTAGTAAATGCTGCACAGATCATTTATCAATCTTCAAAGACTGCTGAGAAAATTGGCTGTCAATGCAGCATGGCCATAACGTTGTAAGATCACCATGTCTGCAAAATTTCATGGCTTAACTGTAGAAAATTTATACCAGCAAAATTAAATATTTTTATTTCTGCATACAGTACATATTTTATTTAGTAAATGGTGCATAAATCATTTGCCAGTCTTGAAGGGCAGCCGAGAAAACATGTTTTAAAGAGTACTGGGTTTCAAAGAGTACAGGGTAAGAAAAACTTAAGACTTTCATAGCTAGCCAAGATTAGAGCTATACTCCATAGTCTGTGGTGAGGGCCAGATAGAACAATCAACATTCCTGAAGGTTATGCCAAGTTAAACTACCTTTGCTAAGTAAGGTTCGGGTATGGTAGGCTACCCTTGGTTATTTGATGATCAACCCTGGTAGATTAGCTAGTTGGCAAAGTTTACTTGTAGACTAGCTAGTTAGTAAAGTTTGCTTTTAAAGCTATAGGCTAATGTAGTATGAATTTTAAGTATCCTTTTGGGTAAAAATGATAAAGGTAAGAATATCACCTCTAATTGTTCTGGCAGACCAAATTCAGCTGGGTCCTCAGTAAAACTTTACTTTAGTTATGCGGCCTGATTCCCACCAGTCGTCGACCAGACAGGACAGGATCCTCATACATAAATAGACATAACCTTTCCTTCAATGACAGGTCCTGACCTAACCAGATCTTACCTCCTGACCTAACCAGACCTTACCTCTTAACCTAACTTAGGGCGACGTGTCCTGACCTTGACCGGGTGGGCTCCAACACCCCTGGAACCCCCCCCCCCACAAAAAATATGGTTTGAGAACTTACTGATAACATGGTAAATAACATTATAACACTTCAACAACACTTAAAACTGCAGCAGACCTAGGGCTAGGCCTCATGATACATGCACACTGTAGTACTTGTAGTAGGGAAAATTGTCACTTAACCGTGGTTATATGGACTGACAGTAACCCTACATATTAATTTATTAGCTTATATCAATTTAATGTTAAACAGGCTTTAATGAAAAGCTTATTACAACATTCATTATTTTATGAGCACCTGTGGTTGTTTCAACACAGTTATAAATATGTCATGAATTAAAATATGTCACTTACTTGTGAAATGATCCGCTGCTTTGAGGTAGAACTATGTGGTTGCTCCCCATCGGGTATTACCTTGGACATTTTATTTCTATGGTATTTTGGTTGCTTATTACCAATTTACCGCTATTTTTTGTCGGTCGACTGTCATTAACCTGTAATTAACATCAAAACCGACATGTCGTATGCTGGCCATCCTGGAATGCTATTGCGCATGCGCAGTCACAGGGAAGCTTTTGGTAAAATGTGGTTTCCTTCAACGTGGCTAAGTAACACAGCCTGCTAAGTTAGGTTAGGGTACGTTAAGTTACTATTGTTCGTGTTAAAATAGGTTTCCTTAGCCAATCCCTTCTTGAACATAAGGCTCCCTAATGAATTGCGCATGCTCGTAACCATTCCATAACATCGTTGCAGTCCGGTCGATCTGCTCCCAATGATTCCTTCCACCCAAAACCCAGAGTTCCCAATGGGTCTCCAACTATGTTGGGTAGAAATGAGTTTAATAATAATTGACAGACAATAAACAACACTACCTATTACATCAGCAACACTAAAAGTACGGGAAAAATCATTTTCCAAGGTTATAGTCCGTGCAGTTTTACCTTTTATGATCCTGTTTCTGTAACACAGTTGATGGGCCAGCACTGGGTGCCAGAGTGGGCCAGAAATAGTTCTGAACTTCTGTTGCTGCTGGTCTGTGCAGTCGTTACCGCTGCCATATCTGGGAATCAACACATGCCAAATTACCAATGTGCCTTTCTTGCACGCTACATATGCCCACATGAAACCCCATCCCTCATTTTACGCAATACTACTGGCCCAGGTTTGGCTAGCAACGGGAAGATGTCTGCATGACCAAGATTGTTAAAATACAGTCAAAAGAATGTAATAATCAATGTTGATAAAGTATATTTCACGAATTTATTTCTCTCTTAGATTCCTGTGAATATATTTAAAGTGTTCTGATAACAGATACAGGCTGTGTAAGGCTAATATCAAAAATATTAAACCGTAAAAAGGCTGGTATCTTACGGTAGCAATGACACAACAAGTATTGCCTGGTCAGTAAACTGACAGCTACCATTGCCTACCAATAAGGTGGTTATTTTTTCCCGCCAAGGGTCAAATATAAAACAACCGTAAATACCAGAAAGACGTCTTTCAAACGCACTGGCTGTGGGAGTTTTAAGGAATAAAAATTTCCTTATTTCTCTTTTTAAGTGGAATGAAATCGAAGTGTCACGATAACTAATGCTGACATTCTTTTACAGCTATTTATTTATAAGGTTACTTATATTGTGAAGGTTCAAGAAGACAGGTCTGGGTATGACTGATTTATTCCTCGGAAACCAGGTAGGCCTATACATTGAGGAATGCGGACGGAAAGGAAGTGGCCGACCTGCGGATTCCATGTCACGCATTTGGACAAGAATTTGCGTTTGTTAGATGACATATAAATGAGAAGAATTTGCGTTACAATAAACGTACAAAGTGGCTACATACATCGGCGGAAAGGCCGGACAATAATGCGTATGGAGAGATACATAAAAAATATGAATAACGGGTAATATACATGGCGTGATTAATGCAGAAATGAAGAGGCGTTTGACGCCTTTACACTATAAATGGTTGAAAAATACGAAAGTTTTCAAAGAAAACCTTTGGTTGCGCTGCAAGATGTCTGAAGAACTGAAATTTAAAATACTGACTGGTAACTGTTCAGTGAAAAGAATGTAATAATTAGAGTTAATAAAATGTATTTCATTTTTATTTTTGTCTTTGGTACAAATGAATATGTTTTAAAGTCTTCTGATATCGGGAACGATGATGTAAACTTAATATTAATATAAAATAAAATAAAAGGTCTTTCTTTTGTTGTTTTATGGCAAAAAATAAATGACATTAACAGCCACCAATCAGACCTGAGGATGTTAGCCGATGACAGGACAGATTTTCCCGCCAAGAAAATTCATAACAGTTGCTGTTTAAAACTCTAGCTTGCTTGGATGCTTTGCTTTCCGTCTTTCAACCTTTCTAACTGGGTTTCTCTTTTTATTAATTATTATTGTCCTAATGTGGTTTCTTTGGTCCATCTCTCAAACGCTCTAACTAGTTTTTTTAGGAGTACAAGTCCTATTTATTATTGTTTCAAATACTCTATCTAGACTCTAGACCTAATGCGGTTTCGTCTTTCAAACGCTTTAACTAGTTTTTTAGGAGTACAGTCGTATTATTATTATTATTATTATTATTATTATTATTATTATTATTATTATTGCTGTTGTTGTTGTTGTTGTTTCAAACGTTCTAGCTAATGTGGCTTCGTTCTATCTTTCAAACGCTTTAACTAGTTACTTTTCTGTAATAGAAAACTATTGTGCCAGCTTTGTCTCTATCCGCACTTTTTCTGTCCGCCCTCAGATTTTAAAAGCTATTGAGGCTAGAGGGCTGCAAATTGGTATGTTGATCATCCACCCTCCAGTCATCAAACATATCAAATTGCAGCCCTCTAGCCTCAATAATTTTAATTTTATTTAAGTTTAAAGTTAGCCATAATCGTGCTTCTGGCAACTAAATAGGATATGCCACCACCGGGCCGTGGTTAAAGTTTCATGGGCCGCGGCTCACTGCATTATACCGAGACCACCGAAAGAAAGATCTGTTTTCGGTGGCCTTGATTATACGCTGTAGCGGCTGTATAGAAAACTCGATTGTGCTGAAGAAACTTCGGCGCATTTTGTACCTTTTTTTTAAGAGTACAGTTGTTGTTATTATTATTATTGTTTCAAACGTTCTAGCTAATGCGACTTCTTTATTCCGCCTTTCAAACGATCTAACTGGTTTAAGAGCACAGTCGTATTCTTATTATTATTATATTTTAAACGTTCTAGCTAATGTGGCTTCTTCATTCCGTCGTTTAATGCTCTAAATGGTTTTGTAAGAGTACAGTCGCATCAATATTATTATTGTTTCAATAGCATAATTATTATTACTCTTTCAAACGTTCTAGCTAAATTGGCTTCGTTCCGTCATTCAAACGCTCCAACTGGTTTTTTAAGAGCACAGTCGTTTAAATTATGATAATGTGAAGTTTTTGATATTACAGAAGTGTAGTGATTCTGATTCTCTGCAATGATCTTGCAACATAATATCACAATTGCTATTGCATCGAAATCCATATAAAAATAAAACAAAAAAGTGTCATCCGAATTAAAGAACCAAATAGTTCAAGTCGCTGACTCTCGTTTGCAGATAAAACTGACTAAGAAATAGTTTTGGCAATCCTTCGAGAAACAACTATTGTCTAGCCGTAATAAACTGAAGAGAAATTAATTTACCAACAGTGCTTTACTCTTCCTTTTATTTCAGTGTCGAAAAGATGATAAGTAGTTCATGATTACTGTTGATGAGTTGTATTTTTCTTGTTACTAAACTGTGCATTTGGCGTACCCATATTGCATTCTCAACATTCAAAGAAGTCAGAAAAGTTTATATGAAATTTGCTCATATTCACGCGATTTATGGAAGTCCAACGATCATAAAATTAACGGCTAATTTCACGATTCCCAATATTGTTGGATATGGGTCTAATCTCATTTTTGAAAATCCGAACGGGAAGTATATACAAAGAATTTGTCCTTTTCCGACCTAGACTCAAACCCGTGTCGGAATGAGACTGCGTTCAGTGTTTTAACTGCATTACATCATAACGATAAATAAAAAATTAAAGTAGTTCATGCAAACGTATATATACAGTTTCTCTCAAGATCAGAGGTTACTTTAACTAGAGCTGAAATGTGTCCGTCCTCCTAATCAGATTCTTAAATGAACTCTGAGGAAACATAATCCAGAAATATTAGGAAACCAAGACTTGTTGCGATTTCCAAATCTTAGCATGTCATCTGTTAAATTGTAGATATGTGGGGTGAAAAGCAAATCACAATATTGTAACAACTTTCAAGTACTTACTGTGTACCGGAAGACTCCACAAATCAAGAAAATGCTGCTAAGAAAATCAGCTAGAGGAAATTTTTCCATGAAAGAGTAGCAGAGACTTCGCTGTCACTCACCCAATGAAGAAAAGTATAATATAGTAATTTTCATTAATCCTAGTATTCAGGAAAAAACTGATAGTTACAATTCTATCATTACGTTCTTTTACCTTAAGTCATAAAATAATAAATGAAGTTAAACGTGAAGTAGCAGGGATCCGAAAATAATAGTACGTTGTTGGCTCTGGCAACCTCAGCTTTTAGGCTTGTGAGGACAAGAAAGGTTAACTGGGTATTAACTTATTTATTAGTTGTTGTTTCAGATTTAGCTGGCCTTGTGCCAGCACGGGCTCTTGCTCCTAGAGCAGCCCGTAATTATTTATTACCTGAGCGTAGGTATACATGGCAGAGTGCGGACGGAAACGTGGTGGCCGACCTCCGATCGCCGTGACCCGCACTCTGAGCAATTTGTGTTTGACAGACAAACAAATCGCAATTTTGAGAGACATAATAAATGTACAATGATGAAACACATGTCGGCGGAAAGGGCAGAAAATTCTACACATGAATATTTACACGAGAGTCTTAACATATTAAGAAATCAATGCACGACGTGATTGAAAAGCTCTTTCCTAATCCTGATTCTGTTTACTGTAATTTTAATCGGCCCCTTTTTTAAATCGCTCTTAGAACTAGCAGTGCTGGACACGGCCTTTGTATTTAATGTGTTTAAACATTTAATGAAGTCCATTAGGACCAACCTTTTTTTTATGTGCTCCTGGAGGAACACATCCTTGAAGAATGTCCCTTGGCCTATCACCCTCTTTTTACTCTCGATACGTAGATGATACGTTTGCTCTTTTTAAACATGAAGCCAATTCCGACCGATTTCTTGATTTTGCCAATGCCTGTCATAGTAGCATCACTTTTACCTTGGAGAAGGAACAGGATTCTAAACTGGCCTTTTAGATATTTTGATTTTCAAAGAAAATTACTGTTTCAATACTACTGGTTTTAGAAAAGAACGTTTACTGGTCTTGGGTCAAACTTTTTATAGCTCATGCTTTTTTAATTTCAAACTTAACTCTGTCCACACTCTTTGGACACCGTGATTTAACACCTAGTTGGGCCCTTTTTCATGAAGAAATCTTTTCCTCACTTTAATAATAATTGCAAAAAAACTTTCTATAGAATTCTTTCCAGACTACTGAACAAATCATTCAGCCCTACAGTAAACTTTAATGTCCCTAAACTCCTATATACGCCGTTTTCCCATTTTTACATGATGATAGCTTTAGAAGGGATTTCAATTAGGATCGTTCAGAAGTACTTTAGGGCCATTGACATCAAACTCATCCCAAAAATCCAAAGACAATCGGCTCACTCTTCGGGTTTAAAAGATCGGCTCTGCCCTTTGATGTCGTCTGGTGTTGTTTATGAGTATACTTGTCCCAGATGTAGTCTGGGAACATATGTTGGATCCACCAAGCGGTTTCTCAGGGTCAGAGCCGACTCTCATAAGGGGGTGAGTTATAGAACTGGATGCCGACTCTCCAATCCAGAGCTATCCTGTATAAGAAATCATGCCACCAAGTGCAAAACACAGAACACAGATAAATTATGATGATTTTATAGTTATTGGCCAAGCACAGAACCAACAGAAACTGCAGATACTTGAGTCTTTAAATATTAAACTGCGGGTTCCCTCATTAAACACGCAAACTGCCTCAATTCCATTGTTGTCATAGGTCATTACTATTTGTACCTCTGATCTTTTTGTTTTGTTTTTCTGTATATATTTTTCTTTTACTGTTAGTGTGGTTCTGTCGTTTGCATTGTAAGGTGAGCATCTTCTGCTTTTTTTTTATAAGTATATTACTGTCTTTGTTTCTCCATTCTTTGAAAAAAATTTCTTAAAATTAGACAACTTTTTGTTCATTTTTTGTAATTTATTTGGAGGGTTTTGTAATTTTGCTATTTTTAATGTGCTCTTGTGTAACCATATGTGTCCGTGTGTAACGTGATTTTGTGCTTTGTGTGTATGTATGTAAGTGTGCTCTTGTGTGTGTAATTTTGAACAGCCTTTATAGATTTTTAATGACTAATGTTTTAACGTAATTCAGTTTTAGCCGTTCAGTACTTTCATTAATTTATTTGATTTTCCATAGAATTCCCTGACGATGTGATTATGAATCACGAAACGTAGGAAGCAATAGAGGAAGTGTGAATCTCCAGAGTATTCCTGCCCTCAACTACAATTTATATATATATGTATATATATACACTGTATAGCCTCGATGGCTCAGTCGGTTACAGCAGCAGCTTCGGACTTCGTAGAGGTCTGTGGCGCGGGTTCAAAACCCGCAGCCGGCTGATCAGAGAGGCAGACACTTTGCTATCCGTGTAGACATCCCGGGATTATATATGTAATCAACGGATAGGTTTGCTTAAAAGCAAAATGGATGTTAAGACTATAAACACACACAAAACAAAGCCACTACAACACCTTCTAAAAACATAACAACATCTCACACGTCTCGAACTCTCGCCATACCCGCGCAATAACTTCTCTGCTGGGAAGAAAGGGCGTTGGGTCTGGTATGATACATGAAACATACGTGCGGGGTCTAAGCGATGTCAGGCAGGGCAGCCGATCGAGACCACAGGTCTACCCTAAAGCCAAATAAAAAAAAAGTCCTTCAAAGAAGGCATCGTGCTTACCCCATACAAAAATGGGAATAAAAGCACGTTAAAGAAGAAGAAGAAGTATATATATACACTGTATAAATATTATATATGCGTGTGTGTAGGCTATGTGTGCATGTGTATAATTGAATCTCGAAAATATGGAACGTGATGAATATACAAATAAAGACAACATTCTCGCAGGAAAGAGAAACACTGGAGTGCTGCGAGGCCTTTCGACTGTCGTCTTTTACTTAGCAGTCTGCTAAGTAGAGGACGACAGTCGAAAGACCTCACAGCACTCCAGTGTTTCTTTCCTTCGTGAATTTTGTCATATATATATATATATTTAGTGTGTGTGTATATGCATAATACTGGACCACACACACACACACACACACACACACACACACACACACACACATACATATATATATATATATATATATATATATATATATATATATATATATATATATATATATATATATATGAATATAAGAAGGCCCATAAAACACTATTTAAATGTTGCAACCATATATTTCGGGCACTTGCTTCTGTGCCCTGTTCACTGGTAGAATATGGACAGATGAAATATTACAAGGGTATATATACAGAGCATATATAGATGTGGCATTAAGTCTCCGATGGTATGCCGGTGACCGTTCCCTAAGAAAGAGGAGAATAACCAATTCCCTAGTGGTTTTTGGCCTCATTAACTCCCGTTTGGCGACGATTCTGGAGGTCGCATTTCCTGAGACATCTTCTTCAGGAGCGGTCTGAGGATTAAAGCGTCGATGTCGTCCGATTTCCAATGTCCTCCTGACAAGTTCATATTGTTGGTTTGATTGATGATAGCAGATTCCAGCATCTTTCTTTTGTATGGACAGCTACTTTTGAAAACCAGCTCCGCCCCACTCCAGTTTATGACATGTCCTGTATTTCTGATATGTAGGAAAATCACCGAACTCTCCGAAGCGTAACGTACTGCTCTTTTGTGCTCTGTTATTCTTTGCGAGAGCGATCTACCTGCCTCCCCTATGTAAATGTCATTACAATTGCTACACGGTATCTTGTAAACTCCGGAAAAGGACGGAAAACTGCCGTTCCTAGATGTACTGATCATAAGAGAACATAACAGATATGCATTTACAGTATATAGAAAACCCACCTTTGCTGTTTCCTACATTCATTTCTTAAGCTACCACGACGTCTCCAAAAAGATCATGGTAGGGTGCAACTTATTCCTCAGAGGACTTAGGATATGTTCAAATGGGTACCTAGATAAAGAATTCAACACGATCCGCCAACACCTAACGCAACTGCTCTATCCACCACACATTATCGAGAGGGCTATTAACAAAGCGAATAAAATATACTATAGAGGTCCCACTCACAACAGACAAATAGATTTCAACAACAAATAAAGCTTCCATGATGACGAAAACATCCAAAAGCCACTGAACAACTCAGGGTCTAACAATCCCTTCATTTTCCATTATTCCAAATCCATCGGGAGTTCGCTCATTAACATATACTTAAATAACAAAGGGAAGAAGCCGGAGTTTACAAGATACCATGTAGCAAATTGTAATGACATTTACGTTGGGGAGACAGGTAGATCGCTCTCGCAAAGAATAACAGAGCACAAAAGAGCAGTACGTTACGCTCGGAGAGTTCGGGGATTTTCCCTACATATCAGAAATATAGGACATGTCATAAACTGGAGTGGGGCGGAGCTGGTTTTCAAAAGTAGCTGTCCATACAAAAGAAAGATGCTGGAATCTGCTATCATCAATCAAACCAACAATATGAACTTGTCAGGAGGACATTGGAAATCGGACGACATCGACGCTTTAATCCTCAGGCCGCTCCTGAAGAAGATGTCCCAGGAAACGTGACCTCCAGAATCGTCGCCAAACGGGAGTTAATGAGGCCAAAAACCACTAGGGAATTGGTTATTCTCCTCCTTCTTAGGGAACGGTCACTGGCATACCATCGGAGACTTAATGCCACACCTATATATGCTCTGTATATATACCCTTGTAATGTTTCATCTGTCCATATTCTACCAGTGAACAGGGGCACAGAAGCAAGTGCCCGAAATATATGGTTGCAACGTTTAAATAGTGTTTTATGGGCCTTCTTATATTCATATTACACTGTAGTATTACAGGAAGAGACATTCATTTTTGCCCATTATGGAACATCACAGTTTACGCCAGATTTTCGGCTTCAACCCAGCTGTCAAGCACATCTTTAGACGGTACAAACGACTAGTACATGGGTTACACAAGAGGAAGAATCAGAGAAATTTTCTACAAGAATGCCTACAGGAACAAGTTTCTCTCAAAATGTACGGCTTCGCGCGTTGGACATCGGCGTCAGACCTATTTCCGGACTCCATCCGCACATTCCTCCAAGACAGAATACAAGCCACACACCAAGACATCTATGTGATTAGAAGAAAAATAAGCTACCTAGCCATGTCGCTTTGCCTCATGTGCAGGGATGATGGTATGTACAGATATCTTTCATATTTTGTGCTATCAGGTGCTATCGAAAACAGTGAGTCCCACTCCAGAAATTTGTGCTACAAATTAAAAAGACTGATTAGGAACAGCGTATGGAATAATCTTGGCCTTCCCAATAATGTGCTGAATCTCTAACCATCCCCTCACTGCAGAAGAACAGACCGTTTTAAATCTTGGAGTTTCATTCGCTCTAAAACCTGGTCCCGAGAGTAATCTTAATTTCTAGTTGCTTTTGATAAACATTTTGCAAAAACAATTATGACAAGAAAGAGGCATGTCTCAAAGGCATTTTTGCTAAATGTCTTGGAGCAGAATAACAACAAAAATTCGCTCCCGAAAAGATTCCAAAATGCGTTAGTTAGTTTAAGGAAAAGGGGATATCATCATCACAAAATCTGACAAAGACAGGAAAATAGTTCTCTTAGACAAGGAGACATACATCAATAAAGTTCAAGAACTTCCACCTGACGATGCGGAAACCTATGACAAATTAACGAAAGATCCCACAACAAATATTGCTGCTCAATTTAACAAATCAGTCTGAACCATAGGGGCAATAAGAAGGACATAGAACTACTAGAGACATTCAAGGTAATCAACCCCTCTCTCCCCTATTTTTACGGCCTCCCGAAAACACATAAAGATGGGATTCCTTTACGCCCCATAATATCTAGCAGGGGCTCTTTCATGTACAAATTATCAAAATGCTCGCAGACCTCTTATCACCCTTTCTAGGAACCTTCTCATCCTCCCACGTCAAACATGCAGAGGGTTTTATACAAAAATTTAATAGTTAAACATCCCCTCAAACAACATCAAATTGCTCAGCCTAGACGTCGAGTCATTATTTACTAAAGTCCCGATTGCCGACGTGTTGTCTTTCTTAGAGAGGAAGTTGCAACCATATGAAGACCATTTTCCTCTTGGCATAGATAAAACTTTAAAACTTATCAACCTCTGTGTAACTAACAACGTGTTTTCTTTCAATGGTAATTTTTACAAACAAAAATTTGGCTGTAGCATGGGAAGTCCCCTATCACCCCTTCTAGCAAACTTGTACATGGAATATTTCGAAACAGAACTTTTGTCGTCTATCAAACCCCGTAATATGATCTGGCTTAGATACGTAGATGATATCTTTACTTTCTGGGACAATAGCTGAGGAGACTTTAATGAATTTTTTAATAGGCTAAATTCGCTAGTTCCGACCATAAAATTTAAAACGGAATGGGAAAAGGACGGAAAAATGCCGTTCCTAGATGTACTGATCATAAGAGAACAGAACAGATATGCATTTACAGTATATAGAAAACCCACCTTCGCTGTTTCCTACATTCATTTCTTAAGCTACCACGACGTCTCCAAAAAGATCATGGTAGGGTGCAACTTATTCCTCAGAGGACTTAGGATATGTTCAAATGGGTACCTAGATAAAGAATTCAACACGATCCGCCAACACCTAACGCAACTGCTCTATCCACCACACATTATCGAGAGGGCTATTAACAAAGCGAATAAAATATACTATAGAGGTCCCACTCACAACAGACAAATAGATTTCAACAACAAAATAAAGCTTCCGTACAACGAAAACATTCAAAAAGCCACTGAACAACTCGGGTCTAACAATCCCTTCATTTTCCATTATCCCAAATCCATCGGGAGTTCGCTCATTAACGTATACTTAAATAACAAAGGGGAAGAAGCCGGAGTTTACAAGATACCATGTAGCAATTGTAATGACATTTACGTTGGGGAGACAGGTAGATCGCTCTCGCAAAGAATAACAGAGCACAAAAGAGCAGTACGTTACGCTTCGGAGAGTTCGGGGATTTTCCTACATATCAGAAATATAGGACATGTCATAAACTGGAGTGGGGCGGAGCTGGTTTTCAAAAGTAGCTGTCCATACAAAAGAAAGATGCTGGAATCTGCTATCATCAATCAAACCAACAATATGAACTTGTCAGGAGGACATTGGAAATCGGACGACATCGACGCTTTAATCCTCAGACCGCTCCTGAAGATGTCCCAGGAAACGTGACCTCCAGAATCGTCGCCAAACGGGAGTTAATGAGGCTAAAAACCACTAGGGAATTGGTTTTCTCCTCTTTCTTAGGGAATGGTCACCGGCATACCATCGGAGACTTAATGCCACATCTATATATGCTCTGTATATATACCCTTGTAACATTTCATCTGTCCATATTCTACCAGTGAACAGGGGCAATGAAGCAAGTGCCTGAAATATATGGTTGCAACGTTTAAATAGTGTTTTATGGGCCTTCTTATATTCATATTACACTGTAGTATTACAGGAAGAGATATTCATATATATATATATATATATATATATATATATATATATATATATATATATATATTATATAATATATATATATATATATATATATATATATATATATATATATATATATATATATAATATATATATATATATATATATATATATATATACATATATATATATATATATATATATATATACATATACATATACATATGTATGTATCTATGAGTAAATAGACAGACAGATAGACAGACAAGTTGCAGAGGTAGGTTGCCTTGGCCGGCCATGGCGGCGCTGCCTTAGCATGTCTAATGAGGGAAACTTCCTCCTAATAGGCATATTTTTGTACTTCTACAAACTTCCCTACAGCAACCTTCTCTGATATTCTGTGCTATGCTCACCTTATTACTTTAATTGCCCGTTACCTGTTCAGTTCCTGTCCCTGTTTTAAAATGAAAATCTTTGGTAGAATTGATGAATACGGACGGGGTTTCCATCCCCTCCAAAGTGTGGTACTTGTTTGCGTCTTTGTGTTAGACTATGTTAATCAATGTAAACGTTTTCTTCGTAAATCATACTAATACTGGACTCAAAATATCAGGAGGTGCATATGTTGATTTTGTTTAATCCGCCATAAACTTCTTACTTAGCTCTGCTTAAAACGTAAACACAGCGCACATTTTGCTAAAGACTTGTGGATTTTTAATATGATTTTAACACTGTGCCAAAGTTTCCCCCAACCCCATTTTTTTCTTACTATTTTGCAACTAACATTTTAACCCTCATAATTATCCCTCCTTTTTCCGATACCTGACTTCTTGCCTAAGTTTTTTTCTTCAGTCGATACACCCACATACATCAAGAATTTCAGTGTTCACACGCATGGCTGAACTCTTCCAAGATTGATAGTAATGTCCGAGAAATTCGCAAACTTTACTAATGGTAGCAATCTTGAACAAGACCATGAGACACCCTGCACGAGTTCCGTATCTCTTGACTTTTTACTTCTTCATCCTAAGAACCGTGCCTCATTTTTTTCTGAGCTTCTATTACCATTACCTTGTCGCAATCCCATTTACGCAGACCTACAATCGCTATTTTCACTTTTCACCTGGGCACTTGGGCACAGCTTGGAGTTATGGCTTGTACATTTTCAGTCTTGACTTTCCCTGACAAGATTTTTGCGTTTCTTCCAGATATTCCAGAGCTGCGTCTTCGGCAATTTAGTCATATTATCGAAAATATCTGTGTTGGTCTAAGCTATGAATGAGTTACTCTCTAGTTACTCGACTGAGATGGGTCACACAGCCAAAGTGGAGAAGAGCACGAGGCTCGTAACCGCTTTATAATTACCTTCTGAGAAACGGATGCTAACACCTACTGTAACCTTAGCATTAGTCTAATAACGAAGATAAACTTAAAAAAAAAAGACCTTTCAGCAACACAGACACCCGATCAGCAAGGGAATCACTGAACGGTACAGCCAGTTCGTAAAATCAGCTGCTCATTCATGCAGAGAAGGAAGAGATATATTGTTTTCGTGTACGTATAAACACAATATAGATGGACAGTGATATTTGTGGAAGCATCCTGTACCTGAAATGGAAATCATATGGAATAAATCAATAAAAAAAATAGATAAAAAAACATGGTTTGAAAATATTTCGGCAACACCGAAGAAATTGGAATCGCTCTACTTCTTGTTTCCCGGCACTGACAACTCATGCCTGTAAGGCGCTCTCATATCGACAGCGTTTAACGCGGGCTCTTCTCTCTCTCTCTCTTTTAAGCATGTATGTACGTACGCATGCAGGAATAGAACACCCTCCTTCTCTCTCACTTTCGTCTATCTGTTTTTTCTCTCTTTCATTGTACATATGTACGAATAAAGAAAATTCCAATTCTCTCTTTGTATGTATGCGTGCTAATGTACTCATAAATTTACACCGCCCTTCGCTGGCAGAGTCGATCAAATGGTGCTTAGATAATCCCCAACGCTAATCCTTGCGAGGACAAATCTTCTAAACCCTCTTCGTAAAATGTCAGATCCTCAGTTGATTTTTGTTAGTCTTAATAAAAGACGTTTGCTTCTTGCAAAATCTCTCAAATTATCCAGTTTTATTGATTAGTTTCCCGGATACTAATTCTCTAAGGCAAGTTCCACAGCATCATTTTGTCAAGTTGATCTACTGGTCGACGTACGTGAGAGAGAGAGAGAGAGAGAGAGAGAGAGAGAGAGAGAGAGAGAGAGAGAGAGAGAGAGAGAGAGAGAATTATCGGTACCCGTCCATCGTCAATAATCTCAATCAGCTCAGACTAACAAGGATTCTTTCCTTTAAAAAAAGGAAGATTTTTTACGCTAAATCCTACACCTTTTCAACACCATGTACCAAGTATTAAAAAGATCCCCTCTAGATGCATATAAATTGCCTTCAACAAGCAAATCAACACCAATGTGTTACTATGGAAGGGAGTTATGAATAATGTTGACATACTGGATTATTATTATTATTATTATTATTATTATTATTATTATTATTATTATTATTATTATTATTTATCCTCACCTGATTACTCAAAGTGATGTTAAAATCCAAATGTCGCAAATATGTAAACAGTGGAAATTTAAATGTTTAAAGGAAGAGAAGGCTCACAGAAAAAGTTTGTGAATACAGTAATTATAATGTTTACGTTAACAACGAGACGCGTGACGTCAGAGTTCACACTCGAAAAGATGATGTGTCAAGCAAGGCTGGTAGTACGGTACGGAATTACGGTACGATAATTTTACCAAAGTACGATACGGTACGATTCAGGTACGGAAAAAATGGGCAAAATTCCGTACCGTACCGTACCTTAGGCTTGGGCATATCACTGAGTAATTACTAATGCATATTTGGCCAATTCAGTGACTGCACAAGGAGATTACTAAGGTACTTAACATTTCAGTTTGTAACATACCATGCATGTGTGTTTGTAATTCCTTAATTAACATGTTTATGTCTGCGAGTAATTCTTGAAGTAACACGTTACAAATATCAACCGTACCCTACCGTACCGTAATGCGAGCTTTGGTGTCGAGATTATACATTACTAATGTCTTTCAATCTTTGGCAATTTTCCCTGCCACGTTAGGCTTTGGAAGGTTACAGACTCGGACTCGAATAGTGTAGAGCCTTAAAGAGAATAAACAGTATTTTTTTGTTTTTTTTTGTTTTTTTCTCCTCCACTTAAAAATTTTGTGTACTTCAAACCTCGCGCTGAATTGTAACGTTCCTAGCCTTTTATATATTTATTTTTTTTTCGGAAGGCCATCCTAGACAAGAGTAGTATCTCTTTTTATAGTAAAGACAGTTTTTTTTTTTGTTACAATTGTTTTATTTATGTTTTTCAGGGGGGGGAGGCTAAGACTGTGAATTTGGTCATGGAAGCGTGGGCACCTTAAAGTACTAAAACGCGCTCTCTCTCTCTCTCTCTCTCTCACACACACACACACACACACACACACACACACACACACACTCTTCATATGTGCAAGGCAAAATCCAAGTAACTTAGAATATGGAAATCGTGAAATCAGCACATAGTTACATCCCCGAAAATAATATACTGGATTTATCAAGTTCCCAAAATACAGCGCGAGGACAATTTCCGGTAACTCAAGCTTGTTATACTAAAAAAACGCCACCTTATTGACACAATCGACGCGTTGCCCAAGTTATGGGGAAGGAGGATGAGCCAGGAAACGTCAAGACCAGATGCTTCAAGTCACTTTTCTCCCGACTCAGTCTAGCGGTCGACAGTACGCGGGAAAGACAGACCTCACCCGCCTCTTTCTTAGGAGGCGTCACTGACAGAAACGAAGACAGCTGTGGTTTACTTTATTTTCTACAGTTTATTCATCAAAAGATAAATTAATGAGAGTCATAATTACCACTCTTTGAAAGAGAAATTTTCGACAGGAATTAAAAACAATGGCGTTAAATTTAAACTACCAAATCCGAAATGTATCTGCTACAGTGAAACGCATAGAAAGTAAGATTTGTCAGATTTATTGAAACACATTCTAAGTGGAAATACTGACCAGTTGGGTGTAAGATACCACGAATTTGACAGATTTATTGACAGGAAGAGAGAATACGTACTGTTTAACGGCTCTCCAGATTTTTGTGTAAAAGTAAAATGAAATGAAAATACAAATTCACGGTTCGTATCAGATTTTTTTTTTTTTTTTAGAAAACAGGGAGTTGAATTTGAACTCGGACTGGAAGTAGAACTTGGGGTTACCCTTGATTCTGAACGAAAGCTAAACTATACAACTACACGAGCTGTAGAATCACTAATTAGCCCTCTCAGATCCGTGATGAAAATATAGAGAACAGAATCAGCAGTATTGCCACTTTTTAAATCAAACGGATACCTTGGCTGAGATTTTGAATACGTTCTGTGAAAAAGAATAATGGCTCAACCATCAGATTCATCTATTTCCACATCACGTCCAAGTTCTATTGAAGAGGGGAAAAACCAGGAACTCTCAGTGGGAAATGAATCAAGCCCAAGAAAACTATCATCATCTATAGTTAAGAAACCTGCACCAGAGGCACTGGAAATCATTTCTTTAATTTCGGGAACAGATGGACACACAGACTTGACCGCTTCCTTAGGCGAGATGGACAAACTACGCGGTAGTCCTGTACACACAATTAAGACAAGCACGGACACGGACACCGAATCAGCGCATTTGTCGTCGCCGGCGTTTATGACAAATTGTGCAAGCAGTGACGCAAAAGCCTCCGTCACAGATAAAACCCGGGTGAACGTCACCTGCACATTAACGACTGCACACCATGAGTCTATTGTGTCCGTTATGGCAAATTCTACCCCGGATTCAAAGGGAAATGATGAGATAGTGAATAGAAAGAAAGAAATACCCGAATCTACCCAGAAAGTTCTAGGGTCAACGGATGGACACCCCATTGACCGAAAAACAGCCTTACAAAACATTTCCGTTAGTACTCTTAGTTCAAGCAGCTGGTCAAGCTCTACTGATACAAACTTTGACTGTGACTCTGGAAGCTGTCAGGGTACAGAAATAAAATGCCGTCTCTGTGGGAAGATTGTCCCCAAATCAAATAAAATGGACCAAGTTTCCTGCAGTGGAAGTGGTGAGAATCTAAAGAGGAGTTCTGTGTTTTGTGATGGATCTTTAATGGGTGACTATAAACCCAAACCTAAAGGAATTTCAACCAAATCAGCTCATTCAGACGGATCTAGAGGCGTTCTTCCTAAGAAAAAAATTGTCCCTTCAAACTACTCAACTCTGCTCTCTACATGTGGCCGACCATCACAGACAAAAGGAAACCGAAGGAGCAGCATCGATGTGATTTATGCCAGAGAATCACGTGAACCCGCCATTGACAAGATCAAAGCCAAAAGGAGACTGTCGAGGCAGACAGATATCTCTTCCTTTGAGCTAAGGACGCTGACGGAGGGGAATGAAAATGATGAAGCCACTGAGCAAAGTAAGGTCGAACATGAAGGGCAAACAGCTAAAGACGCCAAAGAGAGAGATCCGTTCTCGCTCTTCCCAGATCTACTGTTCAAGGAGAACTCTGTTGAAAGCCTCCCAAGGGTACCATTTAACAGCTTTGAGACAGCCTCGTCTTTGGAAACTGAGGAAAAGCTGCCTCTCTGCTTCTCTGTTGAACACTCCTTGGAAGGAAGACCCAAGAGTGAGAGCAACTCCTTCACAGAAGAAAAGCCCGATCATCACCAACAAGAAGATGATACCGAGTACCCAGAAGAAGAAGAAGAAGAAGAAGAGGAGGAGGAGGAGGAGGAGGCTGAAGGAGAAGGTGAAGATGCGGGGGAGGTTACAGGGGCCACAAGCATGGACAACGCCGGTACGAATGTGGCATCGTGCGCAGACGCTGGAGATACAGTTGACAGGGATCCTACTACTGCCAGGCGTTTCGTACGGCAGGGTGGCCAAATGAAGAAGAAAAAACCACCGTGCAAGAAAAAGAAGAGGGGTCACGGCGCAACTGAATTTGACTGGACGTCAGAAGCACTAATCATTGTGGCTCTCTTTGTTTACTTGGCGTGTAAAACGCTCCGATTTCTCGAAATATTCAGTCCCAGGCCACAAAGGAAAAACAAAAAATAAATAGCAAGTTAATTTGGTTCAGACACAGAGGATGAAAATCACCTACTGAGGTAAAATATCAATTTGGAACAGAATAAAGTTTTTGAATTTAGTTAACGGAAATAACGCTTACCTTTAGTTTTATGGGATTGTCGTTCATTACAAGGCACAGTCTACAACAAATGCAGCAATTTTCAGGTTGTCGGTCTAACCCTGTATAAACAATTTGGTAATGTGAGTAAAAAATAATCGGTATTGCCTTTCCACAGTTAAAAACAGATTTCAGACCATGCTGTTTACAGCAAAATTGAAAAATACAAACAACTCAAAACTGAAATCAGGAATGCCTTTGTATTCAAATGACTGCAATTTCATTTTGCTATGAACTGAACTTTATAAGTGAAATTTAAGTAAAACTTAAAAACGCCATTTCGTACCTGTTAGCTGTAAAGGAAATGAAACTTATCTATGTTTACCATAAAAAAAATTATTTCCATCATGAATGTATCCTGAAAGAAACAATTACATCTGTAAGCAAATAAATGCCTTTTATATTTTTGAATCCTTTTTTATTCTATACAGGGCTTAATCAAGTTTCCCACTAATAAATTTTCGTAAATGAAAGAGTGCATTGATAGGTACACATAAATTACCCAACTTTAAACCGAAAAACATTTCAGATTAACAAACAAGCACCAAGAAGCAACAATAAAAAAAAAAAAACACCATCATCCCAACTCATTTTCGCACCAGTCACTTCTCCATCTACATGTTCTAACAACCGGCTTTCATCCTGAAGCTTTATTAACCTTAGCCAATTAGGCTATCTTCCATACCACACACTGTCAACTCACTTCACTTCATTTCTCTTTAGTTTTTGTAAAAAAATTTTCTACGTCATGTTGGCACACACAATTTTTCACTTTACCCTAAAATTTTTCACAAGACTGATTCATAAGAAACTCGTACTTCATCTACGTTTCCCCTTCCTTGTTTACGCCAACTCAGCTTGTGCCTTATCAATACTTGTTACCTGTTATATTTTTCCCATTTAAATTACTACCATACACTCCTCCAGTGACCTGAATCTAAGTGTCACTCAATTTAACAACTTCCCACTTCGCGAGCATTATAAAATCTATAACCATCCCTCCCACTCATATATGCCTTTTTTTTTAATCCTCCATGGACTCATTTCGAACTCTTCGCAGGAAACTGAAGGCAAGGAGAGCCTTCTTACTTGTATCTTGATGATGCTTTTAATTTAGTTAATGGTGTAAGCTTAGCGAAAGGGAATGGGCGACAGAAAGTTGTTCGGAAACAGCTGCACAGAGATTTGTTACAATCTGACGCAGGGACATTAAAACATTTTCTTTCTTAATTAATCTTGATCTACTTCATGCCAGTGTCTCTCCTCTGCTTCTCAATACAGGGTAAACTTCTCTCTCTACACCGTTCCTCTCATATAATTTTTTAGCGTTTGCTCATTTTTTCTTTAAGACTAATTTTGCTACATTTCCTATCTTACCTACATGCAATGGCTATAATATTTGATGTGATCATCTGAGACGGAAAGAAGAGCTCTGTGCATCCTACCAGTTTTATCGATTTGCTACTTGGAAAAATCATACTCTAATGACTAATTGTGCCCTCAATTTATTTTAAAAATAAAATTTCGTAAAAGTAAGGTCATGCAACTAAAGTAACATTCTCAGATTGACACCAGAATTATTAATGAATATCACAGTTTTTTCAAGTAAATTGTATTTTTCCTAAATATGCAAACCTGAGGTCTTTTACATTAGGAATTACTTACAGAGCAGCTGGAAACGGCCGTTTAACTTTCAAACAAGGTGTCAGGCAGTTAACTACCGTCCATTAGGTGGGAATCCCGCCCGCCCGGACGTAAACATTCCAATTTGCCTTTCGGCCCAGGTGTCAGATTGAGGGGTGGCATGAGGTGGGCATAAAAATGTAATGTAAAGGACCTCAGGTTTGTATAGTTGGGAAAAATACAATTTACTTGAAAAAACTGTGATTTGTTCCTAGACGATATGCAACCCATGGTCCTTTACATTAGGAAGACTAGCTGGTTGGAGGGAGGAATCTGAGTGAGTCTCATGAACTGACTGGAGTTTGCCACACCTGGGATTCTATTCCTGGTCGATAGAGCGAGGAAGAGAAACCTGCCTTTGACAAATTGATCTGGGTGTGGTAACTCATGACCAACTGTCAGACTTCTGGGCCTTTTTGTATTAGGGAGCTAAACGCAGCCTCATACAAAAAAGGGCTAGGATGAACCTAAAAGGTTGGAGACAGTAAGGCAAATACAAGCATTGGGTTTGTCTTCTTGGCAGGATTACCTTCCTCCCCTTGCTAGAGGAAGGAGGGGGTTTGCTTCTATACTCCTGGAAGGGAAAAATAGAACTGAAGCTCAAATTATAGGCTTATCTGCATCGACTGCCAGGTCCAGCATGTAACGGCCCATCCACTCCCAAGAGGCCAGTCACTCTCACATTCATTCCCGCATCCTCAACCGAATAACTTAGGCGAGATGCAACCCTGTCCTGTTAGAGGAGCTGGGTTAGCTACACAACTTGTTGAGCAGCCACCACAGGTCCCAAGGAAATTTCCCGAAGGTAGAACGAGGTGAAAGTGGTCTGTCGAGACCACAGGGCAATGTCCTGAAGGTAGAAAGAGGTGGAAGCGGTCTGTCGAGACCACACCCCCGCTTTCAATGCCTGAGAAACCGACAGGTTCTTCCAGAATGCAAGGGTTAAGACCAATGCCCCTGACTTTGTGAGCTTTCAGGCGGAAGGTATCGGTGTAATCTTCGCCAGCCGCAGAGTACGCTCTCCTGATTGTCTCACAAAGCCAGAGAGAAATCATGTTCTCGGACACTTCTTTCTTGGACGAGCCATTGCTAACAAAGAGTTGTCGACACTAAGGCCGGAGATGACGAGTCCTTCAGATAGCGTCGCAGCACTCTAACAGGACAAAGTAGCATCTCATTTGGGTCATTATCTAGCAAGTCCGCTAGGGAGGGGATTGTGAAGGACTCAAACCTAGTGTCAGGGACTGACAGGTTCTGAGTCTTCGCTACAAAATCCAGGACGAAATCGAGTGTAACCGGTCCCCTTCACCTCAAGAGTTTAACACTGAAGGAAAGTCCATGCAGTTCCCTTATTCTCTTCGCCAATGTCAGGGCAGGCAGGTAGATGGTCTGATGACTCTCATTAACCCTTAAGGGACGGCATAATTTATCAATGTGCAGCACCCCAGACCGGGGAAACTTTGAGGTCGGCAAAATAAAAAAAAAATCACATCAATAGAAAGAGAACGACACGTACATTCACCCTGTATAAATAAAAAAAAATCTAAAAAATTCTCCCTACCTTCCACGAGAAGTTGAAAATGACTATTTACAACCCCTTGTGGGTCCTCATTTACAAGACAATTGTAAATTTTACCAACGTATAAATTTATGTTTTTTCTAATAAATAAGTTTTTTGGATTTTGTACAATTGTTATTACTGCTCACACAATATCAAAACAGATATGAAATAAAAGCAGTAACAAATTTTTTGCATTTTGTTGTAAAATATTCACGTAAATTTACGAGAAGGAAGATTCAGTAACTTTTTTTACTTTTACATGCTTTTTTTAATATTTCCTTGCAATTTTCTTTGTAAAATTACATTTACAACTGACATACTATCCTAAAAGACAAAAACAAAAAACAACAGCAACCCCTTTGTATATTTACAAGCAAATTTACAAAAAGATTCATGTGAGAGAGAGAGATGCAGTACCTTCTGCCTTGAAGTCACAAGCATTACTGATACTGGCCTAACTCTCACGTCTGTATAAAAGTTGCCACTAGTGAATTTATAGCATATAGAATTATTGGCACCTTTGTTTCGAATCATTATTACCATAACAGTGGTGCGTAATTCTGCTTCACACTGAAGCGCAATCCGTCCACCTCCCCAAAACTGTTTTACTTCACACTGAAGCTCAATCCGTCCACTAAGGGTCACGGCTCGAATGGTGAACAAACCAGGCTCCTCAATGCAAGAGTAACATCCCACTCAGGGGCCTGAGGTCCCTGGGTGGGCAAGACCTTTTGAAACTTCTCATCAGTAGCGAAATCTCGAAGGAGGATGAGATGTCTACTCCTTTCAGCCGCAAGACTAGACCGAGTGCGGCCCTATAGCCTTTTACAGATGAAACAGAGAGAAGCTTCTCTCGGCGAAGGAAGATGAGGAAGTCCGCGACCTGCTTAACAGAAGCTCTGACACCAACCACAGAAGATGGCCCACTTTCCCTAGTATAGCGCTGCAGAGGAATGTCTGAGGTATCCAGCCATCTCTGTTGCTGCATGATGCAAAAACCTTTCACTTGATGCTGGATAACTGCCTGGTGGTACTGTTCTACATGGGGGTGACACAGCAGGTTGGGCCAGGGAGGAATCTCTCTTAGTGCCTCGGAGAGCAGAGCTAGCGGATCAGGATACCAAACAGCCTGCAGATTCGGGGTGATCAACACCTGGCTGATCACCCTGCGAATCAGAACAAACAGAGGGAAGGCACACGCGTCGAGGTCATCCCACGGGTGCTGAAAGGCATCCTCTGCGGTGGCCCATGGGTCCAGCACGACTGAACAGAAGACCTGAAGTTTTCTGTTGTGCTGGGTGGTGAAAAGATCTATGACTGGACACCCCCACAGATCGAACAAGCTCTCCGTGATGTCCGAGTGAAGGGACCGCTTGATCCATACCACTTGATTCTGGTGGCTGAGCTTGTCTGCCACTACATTCCTCTTGCTCGGAATGTATCAGGTTGACAGCTCTACCGAGTGAGCCACAGCCTGCTCGTGCACCTGCATCACCAACTGGTGAGGCAGAAGGGATATGAGACGCCCCCCCGGCTTGCTGACATATGCCACTACCGTGGTGTTGTTGCTCATCAAAACCACAGAGTGTCCCATCAATTGATCCTGAAACTCTTGGAGGGCCAGGATGTTGATGTGAAGGTGCATGTCATCTCAGTTCCACACTCCCGAAGTCAGCAACTCCTCCAGGTGTGCGCACCATCCTGCGGTTGATGCATCCGAGAACAGGAGCATGTCCGGAGGGGAAGTATGTGGGCATACTCCTATTAAGAGGTTTCTGTCGTCTAGCCACCAGTCTAGATCCTCTCTTCACTTCCTCCGAAAGAGGAATGAGAAAGGATTGAGGGTCTCGAGACTGGGACCAGTACTCCTTCAGTCTCCACTGGTAGGAACAAAGGTGAAGACACCCATGAGGGACCAGCTTCTCCAAGGACAACAGGTGACCGATAATGACTTGCCATTGTAGAGCTGGTAGTTCCCATTGAGACAGGAACAGCTGTGCTGCCTTCCTGAACCTGCTGATATGTGAGTCCGAGGGAAAGACTCTTGCTGCTACCGTATCTATCAGCATGCCCAGGTACTTTATCCTCTGCTTGGGGGTGAGATCGGACTTCTCAAGATTTACCACAACCCCTAGATCGCGGCAAAACTCGAGGAGTTGATCTCTGTCCTGAAGCAACTGCGAGCGGGAGTCTCCACCATGAACAGTCTGGTGAACGAATCGGTTCAAGGGAGAGAGGCCTATGACCGGTCTCCAACGCCCCAAGGCTTTCTCTACGAGGAAGACACGGCTGTAAAAGCCTGGGGATTGATCCAACACGACTTCCACAGCTCCCTTGCTCAGCATGGCCTGCACTTCTTGCTGAGTGTGAGGTCCATCAGCAAGCCGGGAAGGTAGGTAAGGAGACGGACCAGAGAGTTGGTAAAGGGTGGTCGAGACTCGAAGGGATGTAAATATCCCTCCTGAAGGACATCCACTACCCAGGTCTCGGCTCTGTGTTGCTGCCATGTTGCCCAGTGGCTCGACAGGCAACCCCCCCTCCACCGCCCCCACCAATGGCAGCAGCTAGAGGGGAAGCCGTCCCTAGCATTTCCCCTCCTTCTTCCCCTTGCCCCCTTTTCTGGACTGGAATGCGGGCTGAAAGGGGTGCGATTGCGCACCCTTTCTTTCAGAATAAGAAGGCTGGGTGTTCCCAGGGGTGCCCTTTGAAGCCTGAGTCATCTTACGGGCCGAGGAAGTGCAAGCCTGACCTGAAGGTCGGGCTGCAGTGGTGTGCGAAGACCCGGAGGTCTTGGCCACTGCCTGATGAACAAGGCTGTCGCTGTCTTCGGCCCGACGCTTGTCCATTGCAGCATCTACCAACTCCCTAGGGAAGAGAGAGGCAGAACCCAGCAACGGTCCATTTCTTAGGGTAGTTGCCAACTCGGGACCAAGACCTGGTTTATTGATTGATTATGAAATTTAGGTCTTGAAGACCAAGCGCCGGAACCCATCAGGATCATTCAATGCCATAATGAAGGTGAAATATACTGTATAATGATATGACTAATAATGAATAGGTGAATGATGACATACTAGTAAAATTCAGTGCTAGAAAATGAACGTAAAAAATGAAGAATGATATTGGATGGAACCAGCAAAAAATAAATATATATTAAACTTTTATATTAAAAATATATACTTAGTATGTAAAATAAATATGACTAAAATCTTTATTAAATATACTAAGATCATATCTCATTCTTCTTTGGCTGATGAGCCTCAGAAGGTGAAGGGGAGGAGGTAGCAGACAACAATGACGAAGATGAAGACAATGAAGACGACGATGACGATGACACCTTAGGAGACCTCTTCTTCACCTTCTTTGTCATCTTCTACAGGATGGCGGTCAAATACCCCATCCAAGAGGGAGCAGCAGACATCACAGGAGCAGCCAGGGCAACCAGAGCAACAGGAGTGGCCCGGGCAGTAGGAACATCAGTGATGGAAGCAGTGACAGCAAGTCGGGACAGCCAGGGCAGGTGGAACAGCAACAGCAGCCCAGACGTCACAGACCACAGGAGCAGGAACCATCATATGGGGCACGGTGGAGGTTACCATCATAGATGGTATGGCCTGGCATGGCGGAGCCACAGCAAAACCTTGAGGCAGGGGCACCGCATGCTGGGATGCCAGGACAGCTGTCACTTGGGGTCCGATGTGGGTTGAGATGGTGGCTGGCATCTTGGCGAATTCTGTCGTGGTCACCGCCGATGCCGTAGCAGCAGCGTGGGTCACCACCGGGATGTTTGCCAGGTGGGACATGAGGCCCTGCAGGGATGGAGAGGCCGAGAGACCAAGGTAGCACCAAGCTGGTTGCAGATCACTCACCTGATGACCGAGGAGAGCTTCAACTGCCAAGCTGGAAGAAAGAACAGTCAGGTTAGTGGAGGGAGACTCTTCTGGCTCCAAGGGAAATATTCCCCCCCCCTCCACCGAGTGAGGAGAGGCACCTGAGAGGAGGTTGTTCTGATCATCCGCTCCCTCCCCCATCGTTCCACGCTCGAAAAAGCAAGCGAGGAAGATGAAGGAGAGACAGCCAGAAGGGGAAGCTTGCCAGGAGAGAGAAACGAGGAAGAAGGGTTAGCCACCAAAGGGATAGTCGGGGGCGTATAACCCTCAGACAAATCTTTGGCAGCCTTCCTCCGATACCATTTTCTACCTTCAAACTTCACCCACTGCTCAGCCGACCAGAAACAACACTCAGTACAAGTAGAGTCTCTAGAACACACAAGCACCCTGCATGAGGAACAGAGGGCGTGTTGATCTACATCAACACAGGAGCGGAAGCTCCCGCATCTCTTACCGCCAACCCCAGGACACACATGACAGGGGTAGGCGGCCTTGCACACAGGCTTGTCTGATTCGTGGGTTTCCATATATCTTATAAAACACAAACACGCATATAATCAAACACAAAAAAGAAGGAAAGATCCCACTAAGAAAAAATAGCTCAATGGAAGTTAGGGCAGAGAGCGAAGGAACACACGTCTGCACTGCATGACGGCCGAAAGCAAATTGGAATGTTTATGTTCAGGCGGGCAGGACTCCCGCCTAACAGACAATAGTTAACTGCCTAACCACCTCATTTGAAAGTTCAACAGCCGTTTCCCGGTGCGCTGGAAGTAATTCCTAATGTGAAGGACAAATAGTTTGTATACCGTGTAGGAACAAATAACTATTTACTTAACGTAAGACTCCGATGCTTGTCTCAATAAGTGTTATACAAGAAGAGAAACGAGAAATTACTGAACTGGTATAAAGATCTCATTCCTTAAAAACCCTCTTATGAACATTTCCTTAAAGTCAAGCCACAACTTTTGAAATGTTAAACTTATGAAATATATTGTATGATTTGAAAAGTTAAGATAATCATTAACTCATAGCCACCTTTTTGCCACATTTAAAAACACTGTGACATCCATTATTTGTAATGCATGAGGAATAATTTGCATTAAAAATAAATAAGCTTTTTTTTATAACAAATATACCCCTTTTCTTTATACAGAACTGGCAGAGTACCTGGCGTTGCTCCAGATGACTGAGTAGCAAGCTATAAATGGCCAGGACTGTTCTTGCTGAAGATATACTTAGCGTAATAAAACACTTCTTGATTCCTTGAGAAAAGATATCTTTCATTTTAGATGTGATATGGTTTTCATTACATTTGGAGCACCCTAGTATCCAATGCACTAAACTTCAGAGGTGAAATTAATATGAATAGTATTCTCGAGAATGTAACTGCCTATCTGACATATGGTTAGGTCATGTTTATTAAATGAGAACACTGAATCAAATGAAAGTGAAAACAGGTTTTTTTTTACTGAAAATGTTTTTGAACATGTTTCACATTTTAATTCTTGTAATCTGTTCAAATTACAAGTGGAAACCATGAAGATGGGAGGTGAAAACCTTCCTACACAACCAACTCATTGGTGTCAGGACCTTTTATTATGCAAACCTCTTCAGTTTTTTAATAGCTTGTAGAATCTTCATATAGTAGAGAATTGAGAACTTCGTCTATATGTTCAGTAGAGGTTTTTCTTCTGTATATTTAGTTTATACATGATTTTCCCTTTACATGCATTTCCCATACTACTTGGTCCAATATTTTAGCTAGCCATCATTCTGCACATAATTTTCTTGATGGGTTATCAGAAATCCTTACTTTCTGTTCTAATTTTGCTTTTCTTATTGACAGTCCTGCTCTATCTTGTAATACTCTTAATTGGGTGTTGTATTTATGTATAGGATGGGCATTTTTTTCGTCTGGCGCAGTTTACACAAAATGGTGATCCATGATTCCAATGTTGCATGATCACTAGAACTGCAGTATGCAAATATGCTGTTACTGTGTACATGTTTACAACTGGAGCACTGAAGGAGTTTTGGTGCCTATGGTCACAGCTCTGAGTTCACCTAGGATTTCAGGTCACAGAGGATGTTATCAAATTATTTTAATCTTTGAAGCTTTTAACAATAATTCTTTGTTTTTCTTGCCTGGGATGTTGTAGATTTCAGTGTTCTATATTGTCATTTCAGCTCTTCAGTTGATTTTGGTCATGTTTTCGATCATACTTTTGTCTACACTATTTTCGTTGAATATTTGGTTAATAAACAGTTTTCAAGTCTCAGTGATGTCATCATCCCATCCATTTTTGTACCAAATATCTTGACCACTTTCAATTTCCAAAAGGAAAATCAAAATGAATAGAGGCTCGATCTTGTCTAAACTTCTGCTTCTCTTTTATGCTTCACAGATTCATATGGCTTCAATGTGGAGTAAGAGTCAAGTCCATTTTGATTTGATTCTTCTAAAGGGGCTACAGAAGTGCCTACTCCACACATTGGTCATCAACGTTTGGGTTGTTTAATTTATTCGAGACAAGGGTTATTATAACACCTGTAAGACAGACTAACCCCTTTCTTATGGGACACCCTAGGCCTTGTACCTAGTTACATGCCATGCTCCTAGTGCTTTGAGGGTCACCAGTTAAGTCATTACTGAACCCAGTACTATGAGTGAGGAAGGATGACATCAATCCTTGCCCCTTCTGCATTCCAAGGATGACATAATCCATGTTTAATTACATGTTAATATTAACAAAGGGTCTATCCTGACAAGGGAAGACGACAAAATAGAGCTGGGAAACAATAATTTAGTTTAGAGCAACTACTTTGGACCATATTATGATTTTGACCCATGTAGAAGCTCTCTAATGATCACATACCCAATGACAAGAGACTAACAGCCAGGGGGAAGTTGGTTATAAAAATTAGCTTAGGTCTTACAAGGTTACCAGAAAGGTTTGTCTTCTATAAAAACTGATCAATTAAGAGGTCATCTAATTATAAGATTTCATTAAAACTTTATAACTGGATACACTGAAAATGTTAAAGCACTGACAAAATTTCCTCAAAGGCTGTGTCTAATACAAGTCATCTAATGTCAATTTAAATCTAGCCATTACCATAATATACACTGCACAGCAGTGACCATTATGTAACTGTATTTATTGGGCATGTGAAAATCTGAAATGGGTTATCACCACTTTTACATCCCTTCTCTTTTTTTTGATGGCTAGCAATGACACACTAATGCCTGGAACAAAATTCTGCTACAAAATTCTGTTCTTATTACTCTCCACATAATTTTCATAGTAAAATAAAAAGCTGCATAAAACACACAATGCATCACAGTATTTTATTTACTGTATATACATACTTACAAACCACCTAAAATGGAGGCTCATATATTTAGCACAGCTGCAAAGCTGAGAGTATGAGAAATGAAACTGTACTGCTCTACCTATGGTAAAGGTTACATGCCATATATTCACAAGTTGCACAGTAAGACAGAAAAATGAGGTTAATTCTCAAACATCTTTTGTTGAACAAAATAATATAACTAAATGAACTTAATAAATAAAATGTTTTATAGAGAGATAAAATGTTTTATATATATAGTGAAAGAATAACAATGTCAACAGGATATTCTGAAACAACCAGATAATGTATCAAAAATACCTTGACATACTTACTCCAAAACAAAATGAGAAAATTCTTCTGCATTAATAATGGAAAACATAATTCATGAAGTAATTTTTCTACAATTCATTCAAAAATCCACTAGCACTACTCTACTGTACATTTTAAAGCTACAAAAAATTTCAAGGCACAGTAACATGGCTGATAATGCCAAGTTATTACTGGATTGACCATACAGTTTCCATCAACTCCAAGCAGGAGGGTTATACAATGCACCATGTGTTTCTTTCCATTATCGACTAGTTTATTTACATTATCCTCTCTCAATTAAAAAATTACCATAATAGAAAAATAATAATGAATGAATGCATCAAACTTCCAACAGCATTAACATAAGGAAATATCAATCAACTCACCGTATAACATGTTTTTTAAACCAATCATACCTCTCACTTTCCCTCACAACATGGTGTCCTGCCACTCTGGTTTAGAAGCTCATGAATGAATACCTTTATTTAAAACATATGCTATATATTTAGTTTCACAATAAAATAACACAGTGAAACTTCTGATTAATTAAAAAATAATATAAGTGATCCTTATCTCAATCCCTAATGATGGGATAATTCATTATCATATTAAATCTAAAAGCCTAAGCCACAAAAAGATAACTTTATGATTATATTCAAGAAAAAGAAAATACATAGCACCAAAAAAAAAAAAAAAAACAAATGCTGAAATATACATAAATCACCTAGCACATATTATACATTACTTTATAATATACTTAATATCAATAATAATAAATGGCAAAATAACTCTCCAAAAATCTTTTGGTTGAGTATTACGTGCTAATAAGTTTCAAACATTAGTGAATGTCTCCACATGATATGAACTAAACCATTTCATACCAAAAGTCAGTTTATGATCTATCACTAGAGTTAAAGCATGTCTTATCCAGTTAATGGCAAATGCTTCACATAATGTGATCATAACAAGAATGATTCTCACGGCATGGAAAAAACAAGGTTACCCCGAGGCATTGCAAATTATAAATTTGAGGATATACTGGCTTTATCAATGAAGCATTCAAGTTCTTCAGATTTTTTACTTAAATTCACCAAAATTTTCTACATAACAAAACCTCAATGATGAGAATAATTAAATACTAAGTGTAAAACTAGCATTTGTCCAAGAAATGGCTTCACAATTAAAAAAACCTAAATGAAAAATTTTGTGTACCAATAAAATACAGTTGATCCCATTCATATCAACAATCCTGTTTTCATTATTACAATTATTAAGTAGTTTAGTTCTACCACTTAGGTAAAACCTTTCAATACTTATTTTAGTATCTGGAGATGAAAGTTCATGACCTTGGCTTTCATTTAGTTATGTGGCTCAAGTTAGTGCAATTAATTAATGCCTCAAAGAAATACTCATTGTAAGGCTTCTAACAACACATACATATAGTAAGTCTATGTGCCTGAGGGTGATCTGAATGGGTGTTTTAGAATAAAATCCAAAAGCTTACAATGATTAATAAAGAAAAATACAAGATACTAACCATAAAAGAAAATTCCCTCAGCATACTTCCACAGGATAGTTTGAAGTCAACACAAGATTCAGGAACCATTTCATTTCAAATCAACACAAGATTCAGGAACCATTTCATTTCAAATCAATTTCAACATGAGGTAATTCTAATTCATTCTCACAAGTCTTGACAGTTAAGATCCTGGAAGAAAAGAGGTTACAGGAAGAATTTATGGAGATCTTACTCAGAAAACATTTACAAAAGTCCCAAAGAATAAGATCACTAATGGTACTTCCAACCTTGAATGAAAAGGTATCAAAATTCACACCAATCAGTTATTCTCTTGACATTCACAAGGCCTTAGACATTCCAGATTCACAATCCGAAAGAACAATATCCATTACAGGAGAACAAAATAAGGCATAAAAATAATACTACCTCTTGTTTACACCACAATCACACAGAAAATAATCTAGAAACATACAATAGCAATATTTTACAGAAATAAACTCCATACACCACCTACTTCATCTCAAAGAAAACTTCAAAATAATGTAGAGATAAACACAATCACACACTTCAATGTTTGAAATATACAAATTAAAGAAAAAATAACAGTACAGCTTTTCAAGATGAAGAACCAAAATGGATGTCTAATGATGAAGTCAGAATATGAAAAATGATGATGAAAACCACATCCACAAACATGAGAATCACCACAGTTATGAGATGAATTGTCATGAGTAATCTACTATACACTCAACATATAAAACACGACTAGAGTTCGGTATATTGAAGAATATAGTATCATTAAAGAGACCAAGCTTTAAAATCACTGGTCACATTAATGGCAATTTCTAATGTAAAAAGAGAATTGCATTCCCATTGTTTAGGCACTTTTTAACACCAGAAATTAGTTTTTCAACACTAATGAGCACCAATTTTAGCCTAAATAAGGAACTTGAAAAAACATCGATATTAAACCAATCGTAATTTTTGTAAAGAAAAATTCTATATTGGATTACAGACACAAAATTGTGCACATACACACAAAAATAAACTGTACACAATGTGTGTACATATGTTTGCATGTATATACTGTGTCCATACATATCTCAACTGATTAGCAGATGAGAATCATAACAAGGTCGTAGTGAATAAAGGTCTGTCTTAACCAAATAAGAGATATGTTTAATACTTCAGCCAAACCAGAAATAAATCCTTTGCGTGCATCTAGGTGCATCAGCTGATCTTGAAATAAAAAGGCACCTTCATGCAACTGTAGCAGGGCTGAAACTACAGTAAATAAACACAGAAAGCTTGGCAAGAACACAGAGACAGAAAAAGTTTAATTTCCAGAGAGGACAAAAGTTTTATCTAGTGATGCCCATAAAAGATCAAGACAGACTAAACAGGGAGTTCTGGTGTTTTGTTGGAAATCACCATTCAACTCAACGTCAATTTAGTTGGTCTGACAAAGCAACATCAGGCAGTCATTTTTCAGTCATTTCTGTTCTGAGCAGGAACTATGCACTGCAATTTCTATTATTACTCAACTAGGCCCCATTTCCAGATGTCTCTAATGACCTGGAATTCATATACATGTATATAAAAGTGTAAATTTTTCTCAAGTCACTTACGACCATCAAATAATTCTTTTGTCAGTCAATTCAACTGTAAGTTAAAGTGTTATTTTCATTAAGCAATAAAGGGGCAACTAGTGTGGTAAAACTAGTTCAATGGCACACTGGAGCTAGTTAAATAATTAAGTGGCCACTCCATATGCATTTATGATGATTAGTTACAAAAAAAAAAAAAAATTAATGCCAGTACCAATTAAACCATATTTTCTATATCTTTAAACTTTCTATACTAGACTTAATAGTGTCTAACAATTCTCATTTTATCCTGCCAAAACAATATTGAAAATGATATCTTCCTTGAGAAAAAAGCTGATGTGTCAGTAACTGGTGAATCACAAAATCAAATTGAGTATTATTTCAATGATTATCCTCAAGTACTTAAACCAAACACTTTAAAGGCATTGAAAGTGGTCTGAAGAGCAACTTGTTCTGATTTTTTCTTCATATAAGCTGCTATCATTTCGATCGTTACCGGGAGAGAGCAGGGTTCGTTACGTTGAAAAGTGCAGTATCGGTGAAGAAACGTCAAAGATCTGAAAACAGAAAATATCATGCCAGTTCATAAGATACTCTGAAATTACAATTGCACTTATATTTTTCAATAACATTATGAGAAAAGGACAAAGTCAAGACAGATTAATGTCAGTGTTTCAAAATACTGGCTTGCACCTACTTCTGTTTACCAACCAACGTATAATCAAGGATAATCTATATATAAAGTACAGAAATTACACACATAAATGCTCCAAGAATTACTTTAACAACTGAATACAAAAATTTCCAATAATTCTTTTAAGAATGCAAGCAAAGAATTACAAGTACTGCAGTTGTTTAACAAAAATAATTAAATAACTCAGATACACATTAGAAAAAAATGTTACAACATTAGCTATGTTGCATTGACAAAAAATTAGAAAATATTTTCTCTTACTACTTATATTCTATGCATATCATACCTTGCCATTACCAGTTATATTATTAAAAGAGAAAAAGTACAGTACTTAAAAATAATTGTTCAAGAAAAATACAGTACTAATACAAAACATGTTGCAATATTTGTGTTACTCAACACTTCAGTGAATAAAAGTGTTCCCTATAATTTTCTTTGTTTGCTAAAACAAAAATTTCATCAAATACATGGCTGCTGATCTTAATCCTTTTCACTTAAAATACTGTATTCGAAAAAGCGATTAAAATTCTGCTTTTTCCACTCAATTAAGATAACTCATAAATTTCCAAATAAACTACTACATGTTACAGCCAATTTTTCAAATCATAAAGAGCATACATTTTTATGGATCAGGCCAAAGCCTCCACAGAAGACTGAACATGCAAAAATAACAAAATTAATGAGACAAAGCAACAGAAATCCCTATACAATTCACCACAATTGGTAATGAATACATATATACGATCATATCAAATAATATGCAAAACTTAATATTTCTAGTTAATTAAAAGGAAAAATTCATAAATAAATAAATTATAAAATGTAAAAAAAAAAAAAAAAATTTCTCCCGAATGCGCCCCTCAAGTAAGGGCACACTAACCCTGACTAACACAGCCCTACAGCTGAGAAGTACTGTAAATGCGACACCTCAGACAAGTCAGCCATTAGAGGATCTTTTTTTTAAATTTCTTTTAATCCTCCGAGGACATTTATAGCAACTATAACTGTGACTGTGAGAGCTGCTACATCAAGAGTACCATTACCTATTACAGTAACTGCAGCATCAGGTTCAGCATAACTCTCAAGCCACAGGCTTACCAGTGAGTTGACCTCTCTCTCTCTCTGATCACCAACTCTGTTTCCTGATAACTTCCAAACCAAAGGCAAAATAAAGTTAGCAGCGAGTCTCACACAGTTACCTGAGAATGAACTACCTAGTCCATTGCAGATAACTAGCCAGTTCTAATGACAAAGTATAAAATAGATGCCAAAAGTTAGGTAATGCCTGAAGTATTACATGATGACTTGCTCATCTTTTAGAATAAAATATAGGTAGAATCCACATGAAGCCTGTAACTATTACAACAGTCTCCACTGGTGATCCACTGCAACTAAAAGCCAAATATTCTTTTTCTGATATACATAATGTGAATCTCTAAACTCACCAGTCAGTGACATGAAAATCCTGAAATTCAAGAAACATGAAAGGTGAGGGAGACAAAAAAAGTCTGTTTCTTACCTGGGTCCCATGTATCACCACCTACACAAGCACAGTACCACATGATATTGACCATTTTCATTTTAAAGGGACTGATTCATCTTATCATTTGAAAACTACAAATGAGGCGCACAGCGAAGCAAGGGCATAAGAGCCACCACAATCAAAATAGAGTTAGCAGCATTACATTTTTAACCATGCTTCCCTCTATGCATCAGTACTTCATATGTGACCTTAGGTTTGAAACATTATGGTCTAATATGCCACCGAACACAAGTACTTTCTCACCCTTATGGGATGTAGAAACGTGGGCCAACAGACTCCCTTGCACAAGGGCACCTCTCCATTGTCCTTTTAAACCCTGGGTGGTGTGCACAGGGGGTATGTGGGAGTGAGCATTGCCATCTCTCTCCACTCATCTCCCGCTCAGTCTCAGTGACCAAACATGCACACACTGGGCTCACGTTTCTATTGGCTTGACGCAGCTCTCATCTTGTATGACAGGACCCAGAGATGCCGTCCCGTCCTTTCTCCCTTCACCTGCTGACACACTGTTGTCTCACTCGTGGACACACTGTTATTTTTTTTTACTTTTTACGAGAATTTTTGTAGTAATTCAATAGTGTATTAACTATGGCTGATAGTGTTGATACCAGTGATAACCAAGAGTGTTATTAGTGAAGGTGAAGCTGTTAATAGTGATAAAAGTTGATATTGCAGTATTTTCAGCCCATTATTTTGGTATGCTAATGTTCACGTTATTATTTTCAATTAATATAGTTAACTAAGAATTTTATTTTATATTTACCATTAATCTAAAAAAATTTATAACATCCAAATTATTGATTAAAAAATAAAAATTTTTTACAGTAAATTGTATTTTTCGTAACTATGCAAGCCTGAGGTCCTTTACATTAGGAATTACTTTCTGCGAAGCTAGAAACGGCCATTGAACTTTCGAACAAGGTGGTTAGGCAGTTAACTGCCGTCCGGGAGGCGGGAGTACCGCCTACCCGGATATCAACATTCCAATTTGACCTTTGGCCCAGGTGTCAGATTGAGGGGTGGCATGAGGTGGGCAAGAAATGTAAAGGACCTCAGGTTTGTACAGTTTAAAGTAAATATAATTTACTTTAAAAAATTGTGATTTGTTCTGACAAGATATACAAACCGTTGATCCTTTACATTAGGAAGACTCACTGGTTGGAGGGAGGAATCTGAGTGAGTCTCTATGAACTGACTGGAGTTCCAAACCTTGCGTTCCCTTCCTGGTCGATAGAGCGAGGAAGGGAAAACTGCCTCTGAACAAAATTATCAGGTTGTAAGAAATGCGAGATCATTTGTCAGACTTCTGGGTCCCTTTGCATGAATGAGGAAACGTTAGTTCAGGCAAAGTAGGCTAGGAAGAACTTTGAAAGTCGGTGACATTAAGGCAAATGCAAGCATTGGGTTTGTCTTATTGTCATGGTCTCCTTCCTCCCCTTGCTAGAGGAAGGAGTGGGGTTGCTTCTATGATCCTGAAAGGAAATAGAACAGAAGCTCCAGTTGAGTGCTTATCTGCATCGATTGCCACATCCAGCATGTAACAGCACGTCTGCTCCCTGCCCGTAGGAAGAGAGTTGAGATGAGAAGGAAGAGAGGCCAGTCACTCCACATTCACTCTACTAATCAAAACCGTACATTGCAGGCAAGATGCAACCTGTCCTGTTAGAGGAGCTGGGTAGGCTACACTTGTTGAGCAGCCACCAAAGGACCCAAGGAAAAAGTGTCCAAGGACTTGTGGGCAACATCCCGAAGGTAGAAGGAAGTGAAGGTGGTCTGTTGGGACCACACCCTCGCCTTCAAAACCTGTGGGACTGACAGGTTCTTCCAGAATGTGAGGGAAAGACCAATGCTGCGGACTTCGTGAGCTCTCGGACGAAGTGTACCGGTGTCATCTTCTCCAGCAGCAGAATAAGCTCTCCTTATCGTCTCACAAAGCCAGAAAGAGATCATGTTCTTGGACACTTCTTTCTTGGTTGAGCCAACGCTAATGAAGAGTCGTCAACACTCAGGCCAGAGATGGCGAGTCCTCTTCAGGTAGCGCTGCAGCACTCTAACAGGACACAATAGCATCTCGTCTGGGTCATTACCAACAAAGTCCTCTAGGGAGGGGATCGTGAAGGACTCGAACCGAGCATCAGGGACCGATGGATTCTGAGTCTTCGCTACGAAGTCTGGGACGAAATTGAGCATAACTGATCCCTATCCCCTCAAGTGTTTAACATCGAAAGAAAGTCCGTAAAGTTCACCAACTCCCTTTGCCGATGCCAGGGCAAGCAAGAAGACGGTCTTGAGGGTCAGATCCCTGTCTGACGATTCTTGTAAAGGCTCGTACGGCGCACGAGTCAGGCTCATCAGAATGAGAGTTGTATCCGGCGCAAGGGGGCTGAGGTCCCTGGGTGGACAAGACCTCTCAAAGCTTCTCATCAGTAGAGATCTCTCAGAGGACGAAGAGATATCTATATACACCTTTCAGCCGCAAGACTAGGCCGAGTGTGGCCCGATAGCCTTTTACAGCTGAAATGGAGAGAAACTTCTCCCGGCGAAGGAAGACGAGGAAGTTCGCAACCTGCTGAACAGTAGCTGCGACCGGAGAGATACCCTGTCCACAACACTGACCACAGAAGACGGACCACTTTCCCTGGTATACTGCCGAGGAGGATCATCTGAGGTATCCAGCCATCTCTGTTGCTGCACAATGCGAAAAGCCTCTTGCTAACAGGAGATGGCAGATAACTTCCAGCTGTGAAGACACAGGGACTGCACTGCCAAGTGATACCGCTCAACATGGGGTTGACACAGCAGGTTGGGCCAGGGGAGGAATCTCTCTTGGCACCTCAGAAATAAGAGCTGGCAGGTTGGGATACCACACAGCCTGAGGCCATTTTGGGTGCCATCAGAATCATTCTGAGATTTGGAGTGATCATCACTTGGTTGAGATCACTCTGCGAATCAGACAGAACAGAGGAGAGGCGTAGACGTCGAGACTGTCCCACGGATGCTGGAATGTGTCCTCCACAGCGGCCCATGTTTCCGGCATGAAGGAGCAGAAGACCTGAACTTTTCTGTTGTGCCCTGAACTTTTCTATTGTGCCAGGTGGCAAACAGATCAATGACTGGATGTCCCCACAGGTTGAACAACCTTTCCATGACTTCCGGGTGAAGGGACCATTCTGTTCCGATCACCTGATTCTGGAGGCTGAACTTGTCTGCCACGACAATCTTATTGCCTGGAACGTACCTGGCTGACAGCTCTACCAAGGAGAAGGTCTTCGCTGGGTGAGCGGGTTCCTTTCTCAGCTACCACTCTGTTGGTCGCGAGTTCGAATCTCCAACCGGCCAGTGAAGAACAGAGGAATTTGTTTCTGGTGATAGAAATTCATTTCTCGCTATAATGTGGTTCGGATTCCACAATAAGCTGTAGGTCCCGTTGCTAGGTAACCAATTGGTTCTTAGCCACGTAAAAATAAATCTAATCCTTCGGGCTGGCCCTAGGAGAGCTGTTAATCAGCACAGTGGTCTGGTTAAACTAAGATATACTTAACTTTTCTACCAAGGAGAGAGGTCTATGACTGGTCTCTAGCACCCCATGGCTTTCTCTACGAGAAAGGTTCGGCTGTAAAAGCCTGGGGACCGATCCGACATGATTTCTAGAGCACCTTTGCTCAGCATGGTTTGTACTTCTTGCATTAGTGTGATGTCCTTCGGAGATCCAGGAACATAGGTGCAGAGAAAGACCAGTGTGATGGTCAGGGGTGGCCGAGACTTGAAGGGTAGAAGATATCCCTCCCGAAGTACATCCACTATCCAGGTCTCAGCTCCGTATCACTGCCATGTTGCCCAATGGCTTGACAGACAGCCCCCACCTTCGGCAGCAGTCAAGGGAAACGCTGCCCCTAGCATTTCCCCTTCTTCTTCTTCCCCTTGCCCACTTTACCAGACTGGAAAGCGGGCTGAAAGGGGTGCGAAAGCCCACCCTTTCCAGAGGAAGAAGGTGGCTGGGTGTTCCTGCGGGACCCGTTCGAAGACTGGGACTTCTTAGGGGCCGAGGAAGTGCTAGCCTGGCCCAAAGGCCAGGCCACAGTGGAACGCGAAGACCCGGAGGTCTTAGCCACTGCCTGATGAACAAGGCGGTCGCTGTCATCAACCTGACCCTTGTCCACTGCAGCATCCACCAACTCTCTAGGGAGGAGAGAGCCAGAACCCCGCAATGGTCCGTTCAGCAGGGTCATTGCTGACTCAGGCCCCACAGACCTGGCGAAGTGAGAAAGAGCAGCGCCTCTCCGCTTAAGAACCAGGTTGGCCTACAGATTTGCCATCTGGTGGGTGAGGTTGGAGATGGCTCTACCTCCAGACTGGCACAGTTTCCTGGAAACAGAGTCCTCCCCAGGTACGATAGCACCCGAGGAGGCAGCCACTTTGGATACAGGCAGTCCCCGGTTAACGGCGGGCTCGGTTAACAGCGATTCGGTTTTATGGGGCTTGTCTAGTGATGAAAATTGGCAACTTTCAGCGCCGAAAATTGCCGATTTCCACTCATTGGCACCAATAATTGGGTATTGGCGCCGATATATACCTAACAGAGGTGCCAGTAACCAAAAATCACCGCTTTTCGGCGCCAATAACCCCCGAAAATCGCCGAAATTGCAGATTTTTGGTTAGCGGCGATTTTTGGTTATCATCCCACCCTCAGAAACAGAACCCCGCCGATAACCGGGGACTGCCTGTACTGTGAACAACCACAGGTCCAACCAGGAGGTTTCCTAGAAAGCTGCCATGGTGGTGGCTTCCAGGGTTGCTGCCTCTTGCTGAGAAAGAGAAATACTCTCGGCAGTAAGTTGCTGCAACAAGAGACCCGGGCCTAGACGAACCAGGTCTGGGTCATGCTGCTTAGGCAGAAATGCCCCTTCCAAGGGTATGTAGAATCGCTTCTGTCGAGGCAGAGGAGGGGGTGGCAGCTTGTCCAAGCAGTTTGATCGAAGCTAACTGTCTTGCCCAGACACAAGACCATTCACCTAGTCGAGAACCCCCTCAGCAAGCGTCGACCACGGCAGCCCCACTGAAACCTTAGGTTCCTTTTTCGGACCCCAGAAGGATTTGAGGAGCGAAGGACAATCCACAGACAAGGCCGCGGTCCCTTCTCCGAGGTCATTGTGCTGACGAATCAGCGCAATTACCTTTGCAAAGGTCCTCTGTATCTCAGGGGTGTCCACATCCTGGGGAAGAGGACCCTCGAGTCCTTCCAGGGTGTGGTCCTCCCAATCTACTCTCCCCGCAGTAGGGAAAACCTCGGCAGACCCCTGGGATCCTTCCTGCATCACGTGGGCATACAATCTGGTCGATCTGAGAACTGAGCCAGGAACGTAAGCCCCCGCGGTCGAACTCTGGGGGGACGACTCACCGGAGTTCCTCCTGTCCCACTCGCACCTCCTAGGAGAGCCCAGGAGGTTCAGGGAACAGGTGAGGAGGATCAGGCACCCCCATTGGTCTTGCTGGCGGAACCAGCAGGAACAGCGGGCTGAGAGCGGCCACCAACCCCGGTGATGACGGCAACTCGGGTCGAGGAGAGCAGAGTGGAGTCGAACACATAGCTGGTTGGTGAGAACTTGCGCTGTCCTCTAGATGGGCCCCAGACTTCTTGAGACTGAAGTCTCGCAAGAAAATTGAGCAGGGGACCTCCTCTCTGTCTCACCAGGTGTCCGGACTCAAGAGGCCGAAGCACCTTCTCGGGAACCTTGTTTGGCACTCGTGAAAGTGCCAGCAGGAAGGGTCAGGACACCTGCTTGTCCAGACTCTTTCTCCCGTTCTGTGCCCGAGTCGGTAAGGAGAGAGGTCTCTCCAGTACCAGACTGGGTTCCTGGGTCTCCAGAGAGACCAGGGTACTTGGCACAGCTCGCAAACACGTGTCCAACACAGTGCTGGCGTTAGAAGCAGACTCCTCCAGCACAGCAGCCGGAGTGCAAACCGAGGTCTGCACGCCCTCGGCTCCCGAGGCGACTGAGCTGGGGGTCAACAAATCGGTTCCCTGGCCTGCTGACCGGGAGGAGCCGACAAGAGATCCCACTGCCTTCCCTGTGGAAGGAGGCATTCCCTTAGAAATCTCAGGACGAGACTTCTTTGGGGGTGAGACAGACTTCTTTGGCCGGCAATCCTCCTCCGAAGAAGAAGATGGTAGCGGACGATGAAGATGAAGACAACGACCCCTTCCTAGACCTCTTCTTCTTCGTCATCCTCTTCAGGATGGTGGTCAGGTTCCCCATCCAGGAGGGAGCAGCAGAAGACTCAAGAGCAGCCAGGGGGCCAGGGAAGCAGGAGCAACCTGGGCAGCAACCTGGGCCAGCAAATAGAGGTGGAGCAGCCTGGGTGCCAGGTAAGCCAGGAGCCAGGACATGGGTGAAGCAGGAGCAAGAGCCAGGCCAGGCCAAGAGTCAGGAAATCCAGGAGCCGGGACCGGAGTCGGGAACGAGCATAGGACAACAACAGCAAGGACAGAAGGAGCAGGCACCGTAATGTGTGGCACCTGTGATGTGGCCATACTGGAGGGGCCGGGCAGGGATAATGGGGCCAGGAAGCCAAGTGGCAGCGGTACGGCATGGAGCAAGGAAGGCACGGCTGATACCTGGGTGGCCAGGTGCAAGGCGACAGTCACAAACAGCTTGGTGAAGGACATCATGGTGACAGTTGACGTGGTGGAAGTGGCCACGGCATGGGTGGTCACAGGAGTGCCGGACAGATGGGAAATCAGGCCCTCCAATGACGGAATGCCAGGTACACCGAGGTGAAGCCAGGTAGAAGTGAGGTTTGCAACCTGCCCAACAAGTGAAGCCTCCATTGCCAAATCTGAAGGCAAAGTCGGGTTAAAGGAGGAAGCCCCTGCTCGCTCTGGGGGAAAAAATCCCTCCCCCCAAAAAGCGAGGAGAGGCCCCTGAGAGGATGTCCTGATCATCCGCTCCCCCGCGGCCTTTCACCCCTAACAAAGTGAGCGAAGAAGATGAGTGGGAGTCCTCACCCAAAAGAGAGGCAGCAAGAAGGGGAAGTTTGCTGGGAAGGAGAAACGATCCCCAGGGGTTAGCCTCTAAGGGAGTCATCGGGGGTGTATAACCCTCAGATGACGCCCTGGCGGGCTTCCTTCAGTACTGTCTCCTCCCCTTAAACTTTACCCACTGCTTGGCAGACCAGGAACAACACTCTGAACAAGTGGAGCAAAGGGCATGGGGTCCATATCAACATGTGAGTGGAAGCTATTACATGTCTTCCCCAATACCCCAGGACATACACACACTGGGGGAAGGAGGGCTTACAAGGATTATCAGCATTCATGGCAAAAAAGAACAAAAAAGATCCCACTTAGAAACAGCTCAACAGCACTCACGGCAGAGAGCAATAAACACGTCTGCAGCGCACGACAGCCGAAAGCCAACTGGAATGTTTACATCCAGGTAGGTGGTAACCCCACCTCCCGGGCTGAACCACCCTGTTCAAAAGTTCAACAGCCATTTCCAGCTTCGCTGAAACTAATTCCTAATGTGAAGGACCGACGGTTTGTATATCGCGTCGGAACAATAGGAAATTACAATCAACGTTTTTATTGCTATTTTGCTTTTTTTTATATTGGGCTTGCTTATTTTTTTTGTTTAAAATGACTTATTTTATGTGTTGTAACGTCTATAATTAACAGATGGCCAAAGAAACAAATTCAACTGCAAAAATTGTTATAATCAAGCAAAATAAGAAGGCGGCACACTCTACTTTACCTTATGTTTTGTGCTATAGCTCAAGTATAACATATAATAATGTCACAATTTTTGTAAATATGGTACAGGGATAAATTTCCTTTAAAATGAAGAAAGCAAGATTGAAATCATAAAGTTGGTTTCAAAGATATTGATGTTTGAAAACTTTAAATGAGTTTTACCTTTTTTTATATTGAGCTTTACGTTGTATGGTTTTTAACATGATTTTTTTTGCTATTTATAACATTTATTCTTATGTGCTGTAATGTCAATAATTAAGAGATGGCCAAAAAACCTATACAGGCAGTCCTCGGTTATCGGCGGGGTTCCGTTCCCGACGGTGTGACAACAACTGAAAATCGCCACTAACTGAAAATCGGCGATAATAGCACTGATCCCCGGTTAGTGGCGCCGCCGATAAGAGGTGATCAGCGCCGATAACCGGTTATCAGAGACGAAAATCTGGTTTTCATCGTCGCTAGAGAAGCGCCGTAAAACCAGATCGCCAGTAACCGAGGCTGCTAATAACCGAGGACTGCCTGTATTCAATCGCAAAAGTCAAGCAAAATAGAAACCAGGCACACTTTACCTTACATTTTATGCTACGGCTGAAGTATAACATATACAGTAAACCCCCGTATTCGCGGGGGATGCATACCACACCCCAAAGCAAATAGCTAAAACCAGCGAATACTTAGAACCCTTCTAAAAACACTTAGAACTGCCTATTTTGATAGTTCAAACACATACAAAACAAACTAAAAATGCTTATACTGTACAGGTATTATCCTACTTATGATGGGGTTAGATTCCAATAAAAAAAAAAAAACTTGTTTGTTGGAAAAAAGTAAGAAATACCAAAACATATCTCGAACACAGCCTAGCCTACACTAGGGTATTCGGTACCATGTATACATATAGGGTAGCCTAGCCTACAATATAATATATACTCTTTCCTTACATGGTATAGTAATTATTAATGTCAGCTAATTCTGGAGGTTCATGCGAAGTGACTTATGATAATTCAGTACAAAGAGAAATTGAATAACAAACAAGAATTAGCTTAGCCTACACTATGGTATACTGTATACACACACGGTAGCGTAGCCTACATTATATTCTACTCTATATTCACATATCGTATTATACAAACGTCAACATAAAGAATATGCATCTTTTCCATGGGTCTTTTAAAATGTTATGCCTTAATTCACTGTATCCAATAATATTGTATATATTATGTCGCTTTTGTATTATTGCGATCATAGCGATCAATGTTTTGGTTTGGAAATGTTTACGCGGTGTTTATTTCACCGCATTTAACTCAGTTCTGAGAGCTTTCCTTGCTTCTAGTTAGCGTAAATGAACTCTAGAGTCTGGATACTTTATTTATAAGGGGCAAGGTTATTTTTCATTATAAGAAGTGTTTTCAAGTCGAAATATAACTAAAATATGTCTCGCTGTGAAATTAATTTATCTGCTATTTTCGTTAATAATAGATGATGATGGCCATTTGAGGGCGTTTGTTTAGTGCAAAAAAAATCCAAGATTCAGTTCACTATTTTCACTTGATTTCATCATAACACCAGCTTTACGTATTTATCGTTTATTGGCATAAAAATAGTAGTAATGTGTTCTTTCATGCCCGGTAGTTTTCTTTAAAATACTTTCTCCCCTATTTTAATTACGATCGAGTTTTGTCCATGTGGCCGATGCACGATAATTTACAGTATGTAGTATAGTCGTTAGCAGCTTGAACATTGTTTTCTCAGCTTCAGCTACAACTTGCAGCTTATATTTAGCAGTATATTTCCTTGACAATCTTTTATCCATACCAAATAAGGGTATAATGTAAAAATATATCAGTCCTATTCTACTTAACGTCATTTGTACCATAACCTACAGTAATTGTTTATTACCATATGATGGTTGAAATACCAGGTAAACAGCTGTTGTTATCCAATTCAGTTATAAGCAAAACAACAGTTTCTTGGTCGGTTGTTTACGGGCGTACGCATTTACGCAAGAGTATAACGTTACTAACAATACTTTTATCATTCTCTTTTACTTTTTTAACTAGAAGATGGGATAAAGAGATGGAGGAAAAGTTGTCCATTGTAATTTGGTCTCTCTCACTGCCTGATTACACTGCTGCCTGCGCCTGTGTGAAATTTAAAAAATATTTTTTTATAAATAATATTGTCGTATTGGTATTAATTGCTTACCCCACTGCAAAATCGAATTATCGTAAGGTGAATTATCATAACTCGAGCATTACCCGAGTATTTTAATAGTTTTATCACACAAAGTGTATTTAGTCATGAAAATGAGATGAAAATACAGTATTTAGTGAATATTTCTCAGTGAAAAATAACGCGAATGGGCTAATTTTCCGTGAATAATGGTTAGATACGTTCCAGAGAAATCCGTGAATGCATGAGTCCGCGAATCGTGAGACCGTGAACACGGGGGGTTTACTGTAATAATGCCTTAATTTTTGGATATATGGTACACAGATAAATATCCTTTAAAATGGTGAAAACTAGATAAAAATCGTATGGTTGGTTTCAAAGATATTGATATTTGAAAACTTTAAATGTGTTTTTCTCACTTTGTAAAAAAATGGCGCTTGCAGCCCTGCTTCGCTGGGCACCTCAAATGTAGGCCAGATATGGGATTTTTGTAAAACTTAAAATAATGACATGTTAATGTTACTAATGATATTATGTCTCGTTCACAACACGATAAAAGTAACTACTTTTGCTAACCTTTCCGTGAGGGAATCCTTGACGTATGGAGGAAGCTTAGAGGCACGAGTATTTGGGTACATGAAAGGAGCATCTGTTTCTACCAGCAAACGATCAAGAGGCACAACACCATCCTCTAATATCCTTCTAACACCATCTTCAGATTTATCCTTCCAAACATAACCTGGTAAGAAATAAAACCGATTATATCTTCCTTTGTTTTCCTTTCCTACCACAACTAGACAACATAAACTTTAATTGCCAGTCAGCTTACAAATATAGGTCTTGATCTAACTTTATCAATGAGGCTTACCTGTTAAACCTATATAGCATCCTTCTTTTAAGTAGGCTGCTGCCTGTGCTGCATCACCAGTGAAACAATGGATGACAACAGCAGGAAGACGTGCCTTATATTTTTTAAGCACCTCAAGCACCTCCTTGTGGGCATCTCGTTCATGTACAAAAAGTGGTTTCCTTAATTCACACGCAAGTGAGACCTAAAATAGACAATGTACTATAATCTCCATTGTACTAGGGCATCATGAACATCTGTACATTTCTACAATTAAGATGATGCAACAAACACAACTTTACAATTATATAAAAGTTACTCTCTCCAGACTGAGAGTACTCCCTGAAGATTAATAACTTATTATTCTGACAGTGCTTCTTAGAGGAAATCATGCCAGTTTTATCAGATATTAATTAAAATTAATGGCTTTTTTATGTTAGATCTTAAGAATAGTTCTCATTACTATAACAAATTATAATGAAATGTGAAAATCGGACCACCTTATATTTAGGATTTGTAGACTGAAGAACTATAAAGTCAACCCATTCAGGTCATTTTAAAAAAATAATTTTGTTTTAAAAAAACATTTAAGATACAGTATAACATATTTACTTTTCATTCAAAACTATCAATCATACAGAACATTCACTGCAGTCCACAATTTCCCCTCCCCCTTGTATTCTTGTGTTTTAAAAAATGAAAAAGGAGAGTAACTAAAGTTACTATTCACACAAATGTCTACAATCAATTATGTAGTAAGTAACCTCCTCATTGTTTCACACAGTAGTACGTATGTGAACAGTAGGAACAAGGGGATGGAAGGTGGGTACTTCATACATGACTGATGGGTCTGTAAAAAGTATATGTTGTTACAAAAAAAACTGAAGTTTATTTTATCATAAACCAAACAATCACAGATTCTCAATCACATTTTACATGGGAGGTCAAACAGTTGCGAGTCCCACCCTTTGAAAAACTTCAGTATCCTGAGGAGTACTTGGAGACAAAATAGGTCAGGAATCATGTGTCCAAGGCATTTTCACCTGGGTTCTGCAAGTAACAGAACACCCTCAGAAGAGGAATTAGTGATATATTACAAAAAGGTGCAGGGACCAACTCACCATTCAAGTGACATGTAGAGCCTGCAACAATGGAAGGCTACAGTTCTTTTGGATGAATGTCAAAGTAAAAAGGGTATTCATTAAACAGAAAAGAAGAGTACATTACCTCTTTCACCTACTTTACAACTTGACCTGCCAAAATTATTAGTCCTGTTATGTAAAATCCTACGCCTTAAGCATAAAATCTCTGAGGTAAAAACTGCCAAAGATTTACTGATATCATGAGTGGGAGTGCCTGCACTTATGAAGCTTGCAACCTCATGTTCCTCTTGGAGGCTAACAAAGCTGAGAGGGCCGTGTCTCATGTGTAGTCTGTTACTGGCTAGTTGTCATCCATAATCACTGAACATCCATTCTTCACTAAGTGACCTATTTAAAGACCTTTCACATATTCTCCATCATAAAAAAGCTCCTGTATGACTACTTTGCACAATTACAGTATGATGTACATTTAGCAACAGTGCTTCAGCTTCAAGTGTGTGTTATTTTGAATGTTACACTTTAATTTTATTTCTTCTTTTTCCACATACATACTGGCATCACTCCATAAAAGTCTACAAACTACTTCAATTGGGGCTTCTCCATTCCAACCTCATCCACCACACCACCAAGGGGAAAATAAATAAATAAATAAATAAATAAATAATAAAATAAAAAAAAGCTCACGTCCACTGAGATCTGTGCCTCCACCATATCATAATTCTCCTCCTAAATCTCTTCGCTATTATGTTCTTATGCATTCCAGGCAAAGACAATCCTTCACCAAATCTATGAATTGTAGTACTTATCATATCCCTCTGGCACAGAATATTACATCTTGTACATAAAACAGGGTATTGCACTCTTTTCACACATCACTCACAGCAGCCACATGAACACTCCAAACTGCACATTTTTTTGCTTTGCTTTTTGCCTTCATAATCTTAAGTTTTGATTACACAATTTTTTTTTTCCTTTTCTTCTTCATCACTGGTTTGTTTGTTTGTCTTGGTACTCTTGTCAAGGTCCTTCCACAGATCTAAAAATATATAATGTTGTACAATTTCTTCCTTTTGCACTGGAGTTCTTATTACTATATGGTAATTACTCATTACAATATAAAGATCACCTTCTGGGCAAACATTTCTTGATACTAAACTAAACAGACAATTGCCAATTTTAACAATTTCTCTAAACCTTCCTCCTTTACTTTCATACTAACTCCAGCAATCTTACTCCTCTATAGTTTACACAATGTATTAAACCACCTTTTTCTTTGTATACAAAAAGTATAATCTTTTCCCTAATCACTTGGTTCCATCTACTCCATGGTGTTTCACTATATTCTCGTGAACTCTTCTATGAATTGCTCTCCAAATGCTCTTGAGAACCTAACTGAATACTATTTCCCTTGGTTCTGAAACCTTTTCAATCTCACAGGCTATCACACTGGCACTCTTGGCCATTCTGAGTGTAGCAAGATAAACAGATCCAGAAAATAAAGATGAAGTACCAGCATCTAAAGGTGGAACTGGGAGAAAGCCCCACAAGTGCACTAAGAAGTAATGACTAGAGGTCAGACAAAAAGATAGAAGAAAAGAAATGAAACGGAGGTAAGTAAATGGCTAAAAAGTTGGTGCAACAAAATGTTGATGAGTCACTTTAAACACCATTAGTAATGCCTACAGTGCACCACATGAGGTACACTGATGGTGCTCCCCCCTTGGGGTAAAGCATTTTATCATCTTACCTGCTTTTCAAAGACCTCAAGCTGAACATCCTGAGGAGAAAAATTTCTATTGAAGTCCAGTCCACACTCGCCTATGGCCACCACCTCATGATTGGCAGCCAACTCTCTCAATTCCCCTTCTGTCTCCTCATCCCAGGACTTTGCCTCATGAGGGTGTACCCCTAAAAATGTAAGAGAAAAAGAATTTTCAATCATGTCAAACAAAAATCATGAATCACAAATACCAGAATTAGCACTGTCACCACTATCAGCATTACTTCTTCTATCATACTAAAAAATAAAAAATTTCTAAATGTACTAAAACAGATCTGCAAAACTATGGGCCCCTCCACTTAACTACAGTACTGTGGTTTCTTCTGCAAAAGGTCTCCAAGTGTTAAAATTCAATGAGTATATATTTTATATATTATAAATCTCTTAAATAAACAAATATACAATCTACATAAATATTAAATCAGCAAGAAAAGTCTTGCAAAAAACATGGTAGGCATCACAAACACACACACACACACACTAAAAACCAACTGTTAATTTTACAATGCAGAATACAGATAGAATCAAAAGTTCCTTGTCCATTTTTTTTATTTACCACCTTAAAATACTGGAACCATTTTCAACCAAGAAACTGAGTTCCAGGTGATCCACAATAATGCTTCTAGGGATGTTATATTTAAACGTTCCAAATACAGAATGGAATTATAGGAGACATTTTTCAATTGTAAAATTTTAAATTTATTCATTGTATTCCATTAAACCAATTATAATATTTTTTGAGTTGATAATGAAGAGAAATAAGGATAATAAAATATTAAAATACTGAGTAATACTGAAAAATATATAGCATAACTTCAGATACTTCATGGAATCTGAAAGCTGTTTAAATAACTTACATCTTTTCCTACTATTCTTAAATTTTAGAACAGTACTTTGGTTAAACTAATTAATAACAATAATTATAATACTACTGAAATTTACACACAAGTATTATTACTAGAGCATAGTTTAACAAGAACTGTATAGGACTAGGCTAAAAAAATTTAAATAAAATGTGAAAACTAGAGCATGCCAAAAAATGACATTTTTATAATAAAATTAAGTTTTATGTATTCTTACCAAATAACTACATAGTTATTAGTTTCTACTTTACACAGCAGCTAAAAAATTTAAAAATCACGGTAGTGCTCCTTTGTTTTGGGTGTAGGTAGCTTGCCCGGCCCACTTTCGGGGAAGAACAGTACAACACAGCTAAAGAGCTCAATTCGTTTATGCCCCATGTCCATGAGAGGGGAGGAGGGAGGGCTCCGATCACGTAATTATTTGGTAAGTATATATAAAACTTAATTTTATTATAAAAATGTCATTTTTATATAAGTAACTTACCAAATAATTACATAGCTGAATCCCACACTGATAGGAGGTGGGATACATGGACGCATACTACTCAAAAACACTCAGAGATGGAGATGAACTTGAAAGAGAGAGTTAGCTAGTATCGTGAAATACTTGTTGTAACCTTACCTGGTGAGGGCACTAAAGTAGATAGATACTGGCCCTGGTCGGAGCTCCTCTCGACCTGTAGTGGCGTGGTGGTAGAGCCAAAGGTGGCCTCTACTTTAGTGGGGGTTTTGCAACATATGAGTAAATCCCAGGTTGCCAAAGCTTACAATCCAGGAAACATATATATACAGATATCTGTGCCCTTGCCCTGGGCACAGTACAACAAAATATGACCAGGTAATTTTACCTACGCCACATTAAAATATAATTATCCAACCCAACCATAAAAGACAATGACTGGTGGGCACTCATGGCACACAGTGCCCCCAGGCTTCCCAAGAAAAACTTGATACAGTGAACCCTCGTTTATCGCGGTAGATAGGTTCCAGAACTGGCTGCGATAGCTGAAAATCCGTGAAGTAGGGACACCATATTTACAGTATTTATTTAACATGTATTCAGACTTTTAAAACCCTCCCTTTACATAGTACTGTTAACAAACCACCCTTTACAGTAATGTACAGATATCTACAATACGTACATACAGTACACAGGCACAAATGATAAGCAATAAAACAGTAAGTGAACATAAAAAAATAGAAAGATTGTTATGGTGCGTACTGTACAATTGTACAGTATTTTACTCACCACGATAGAGTTGGAAGTTACAATAAAGCCCTCCTCGTATGTACTGTTAACAAACCAACCTTTAATGTACAAAACACTTAATGCATGTACAGCAGCCTTACACCATTCAAATATGACAATGTCAGACTGCATCTGATTAGCGTTTCATGTTCAGTTTAATTTTACTAGTACTATAATGAATTATCGTATGATCACATTCTCATTTTGTTTAATTTCATTTTGTACTGAATTATATGTCATAATGCAACGAACCAACAGTACTAGCAGATATTAATAATTATTAATGGAATTAATGAAATATTTGGGTCTTCATATATCGCCACTATTTTTGAAATTTCCGGAAAATCCGCTATATATTTTCTTATAATATACATACGTAATGGAAAAAATCCGCGAAGTCGTGAATCCGCGATAGTCGAACCGCAAAGTAGCGAGGGTTCACTGTAATCGTTAATCAAGGAGAGGAGATAACGGCCATGCAGGATCCTTAACCGAACACCAGAGATTTTGTGAGGAACTTCTAATCCTTTTAGTCCTCTCCAAATAAATCTTCAGCGCTCTTACTGGGTAAAGCACTCTCCTGATCTGCTGGGCCCAGGATATCAGCCAAGCTCTTGACAGTAAACAAACGTGGCCAGATCTTAGAAGGGTCTTCGTTTTTTGCCAAGAACCCTAGGGTCTGTGAGCATACTGCATTCCCTTGAGAAAAACCCACCTTCTTATCAAGGGCTTGTAATTTGCTAACTCTTTTAGCTGTAGCTAAAGCAATTACAAATAAAGTTTTCCTTGTCAAATCCTTTAGCAAGGAGGAGTTCAAGGCTCGAAGGAGGGCCCGAAAGCCATTTAAGAACTACGTACAAGTTCCAAGCGACCGTTGTATATTTCTCGTTTTAACGCATCTAATGACCAAATCAAATCACTAATATCGTGATTTGCAGACAGGTCTACTCCCGTGTTTAAAAACGGAAGTTAACATAACCCTGTATCCTTTCATGGTGAATGTAGCCAATCCTTTCCAAGACCTCAAAAAAAGCAAAGTCTGCAATTTGGGCTAAAGTGGTTCTAGAAGAAGAGATGCTATGCTCTCGGCACCAGCCTCAAAAGACTGCCCACTTTGCCTGGTAGACTACAGCAGAAGATCAGCGCCTACATTTCGCAACTGCTTCTGCAGCTTTTCTTGAAAAACCCTTAGCTCTGACAAGCTCCCTGAGAGTGTGAACCCTGTCAAAGAGAGAGTGGATGAGCCTTGATGAAATCTATGGAAATGAGGCTGTTTGAGAAGTCTTCTCTTCTGCGGTAACAGTCTTGAAAAATCTACAAAAAGGCCAAGAAGATCAGGGAACCATTCTGTCTGTGGCCAAAAAGGGGAACCACTAGAGTCATCGATGTGTTGTTGTGAGTGATGAACTTCTTCAACACTTCCCTCACCATGCTGAATGGTGGGAAGACATAAACGTCTAGGTCCAGCCAATCCTGCAGCATTGCAACCATCGCCCATACCTGAGGATTTGGAGCTGGCAAACAAAACAGAGGGAGACAATGGTTTCTTGATGTTGCAAACAGGTCTATCGATGGCTTTCCCCATCGTTTCCACAGGTTGGTGCACTCCTGCGGATTCACTGCCCATTCCATCGGTAGAGCCTGTTTGCCGCGACTTAATTCGTCCGCAAGGACACTTAGCTTGCCCTGAATGAAGCAGGTCACAATGCTGGTCTGGTTGTCTTGTACCCATTAGAGGAGATCCTTGGCTGCTTCGTAAAGCGAGAGAGAATGCGTTCCCCCTTGATTCCTGATGTAGGCCATGCTGCCCACATGGACCCGACTGTCCTGTTAAAGATTACTGCTGAGAAGAACTGAAGAGCCAGATGTATCACCTTCAGCTCCTTCATATTTATGTGTAGGTTCTTTTTGATTGGAGGCTACGTCCCAGAAAGTTCCAAGTCATTGAGTAGAGTCGCCCAACCCAGATCTGACACATCTGAATACAACGTTAGGTTGGGGCTCAGAGGGTGCAGCAACTTTCCTACTGACACTCTGTCTTCTACCAGCCACCATCGAAGGTCCTCCTTGATTTTGAGAGTGATGGGGAACACAAATGAGTCCGGAAGGATCTTCCGGAGCCAGCTGGCCCTTAGGAAGAACTGCAACACTCTGGTGTGTAATCTCCCCAAAGGCACAAACTTTTCGATGGATGACAGGGTTCCCAGGAGGCTCATACACTCATTGGCCGAGCAGGACGGACAAGAGAGGAAGTTTCGGATTTTCCAGAGGCAGTTCTGGATCCTTTGATGGGACAGAAAAGCCTGAAAACTCAGAGAATCGATCTTCATCACCAAATAAAGAACCAATTGCGTGGGAAATAGTTGAGATTTCTTGAAATTGATTAAAAGCCCCAATTCTGGGCGAGTTGGAGCGTCTTCTGAAGGTCCTCCATGCATTGGGATCTCAAGGGGGAGCATCGGAACCAGTCGTCTAAATATAGACATACATTGATTCCCATTAGATGGAGCCACTTCGCCAGAGGGGCGAGAACACAGGTACTGGAACATGGAGGTATACGTCCTGCATATTGGTAGTCACCATCCAGTCTCCCTGATAGACAGCTGACAGGACTGAATGGTTCGTTTCCATTCTGAACTTTGTTGTCTGAACGAAGAAGTTCAGAGCACTGACATCCAGGACAGGTCTCCATCCTCCCGATGGCTTGGAAACGACAAACTGGTGGTTGTAGAACCCCCTGTGCTTAGATCTTCAACCACCTCCACAGCTTGTTTTTCAAGTAGGGCTGAGACCTCTCGAGACAGGGCTGAAAACCTCTTCGAGCCTATCAAGTGGGCTGCTAAGCTGATGGGTGAGGTTGTTAAGGGAGGTTTCTCCCTAAAAGGGATCGCATAGCCCTCTTTCAAAACTTTAAGAACAAAAGGTTCCACCTTACTGGCCTTTGATCTGCTCCAAAAATGGAGAAGCCTTGACTCCCACAGGGAATGGAAGACAGGGTCCTCACTTGCGAGTGGTGGGTTTGTTGGTCGTTTTTTTGCTGGGTCATACGACTGGAGTGTGGTCCATGGTCAAGATTGAAACCCGCCTCTGCTCCCTCGAAGGAGCTGCTGTGACAGAGGGGAGGCTGTCCTAACAGTAATAGAAGCCGAGGGTGCTCGTGCTGGTTCTCTAGCCCTCTTGGTTGACTGCACAAGCAAGTCTTGTGTTGACTTCTTTTGAAGTTCGGCTGTCACTCGTTTCAAGGTCACTTGAGGGAACAGACTAGTCTTATCCAAAGGAGCGAACAGGAGTGACGATCTCTGAGAGGGAGTGACCCCTTTTGTGGTGAATGAGCACCTAAGTCCCTCTTCTTAAGAACCCGTCGCAAAAATGGTTGCTAACTGTGGGCACCATCTCTAACCTCTCTGTCAGCGCATGCAAGAATCACTGACTGGTCTACAGCAAAGTTTTTCTGAAGAGTGGTGAATCTATCTTTTTGGCCAAAGCCCATACGGTCCAATTGAGGAAACTCAGGACCTTGAAGACCTTGAAGACGTCCTTGATGAGGTGGTCTAATTTCCAAGGCAATAAATAAAATCCTAGCCAAGGAGAATGCCGAACGTGTTGCATCAATGAGACTGGAGAAGTCCCCTTGAGAAGAGGCAGAAACCCCCAAGGAAGGAGCTTCTCCAGTGGAATACGACAAATACTTCTGTCGTATTAAAATAGGAGTACAAAAAACTGCTTTGCCGAGATCTCACTTCTCTGCCAACCAACTGTCGATGTGGGCCAAAGCTTTCCTGGAGGAAGAGGAAAGCACCATCTGAGGCAGCCTGGAAGTCTCTGCAGACTGTCGCATCAAGAAAGTGGAGCCCGGAGAAGTCGGGGTTGCCGGAGAGAAGAAAGTCGGATAGCTGACTAAGAAAAACCTCAAAAAGCACTGAATAATTAGTGGTCAGTTGCTCCTCCTCTACGGGTTCCTCTTCCAAAGAAATAGAAGACATTGGAAGGTCCAGAGGCTCCTGTGACACAAAGTAGGCTTCTGAAGGAGGATCAAAATTGGAGCCAAAGATGGGTCCTCATCGACAGGAGAGATCGCACCTGTCATACCAGATACTGGATGGCCTACTTGGGCTACCGAACGCTTGACGACTGGCAGGTGCGCCTCACCACTCGCACACTAGACATTCAGACACTGGACACTTCACGGTCACTGAGCGTTTCGTGGACACTAGGCTCTCAGACACTGGAAGCTCGGACACTGGGTGCTCTTACACTGGACGCCTGTACACTGGGCACTCGGACACTGGGCATGTGGACACTGGGAGTTCGCACACTGGACTGTTGTACACTGGGCGCTTAAACCCTGGGCACTCGGACTTTAAGCGCTTGGTAGATACTGAAGGTACATGCAGAACTTATTGGGGAGCTCCCAAAAAACTGTGGGAGGGGAGGGGACTGTGAGCCCTCTCCATGGGTCACTTATGAACAAGGGGCGAGTCACCTTCCACCGAGGAGCCATGCCTTTTCAACAGCCTTGATACACTGGAAAAGCGCCAACTGTGCTTTTTGAGCCCATGAGAGTCCGAGTCACTAGACGACAAGGTATGTACATCCAACCGGACCGCTTTCCAGAGGCCGTCCACCGAGTCCTGGGATTTCCACATAACAGGCTCAGCTGGGGAAGCGACTACCTGTGGGCAAACCCCACCGACCTCCCTTGGACTACCAGTTTGCTTCCTCCTAGGTGAGCAAGGGGAGTTTAGCAGGGACCTTGGTCTAGAAGTGTCGGTGGGACGAGTAGCCATCCCCCCTCTACTGACAATGTACTCGACAATGCACTTGCACCAACACTATTAAACTTGTCCATCAGGACTCTAACCGAATCCCCAATCTAGGAAACGGTATTAACAAGAAGATTGAATTTCTGATCTACATGAGCTTCTAAGCTGGCAATGGCACTGGGTTCAGAGGAATGGGAGCCAGGGATCGGAGTAGCTGGAAAAGTCGGAGACTGGAGATAGGGGAAAAGGTGGTCACAGGCGTTGAAGGGACAGGTTAATCAACAACATCTATTTTAGAATTACCCTGACTAGTAGAAGCTCTAGCTTCGGCCCCAGCAGTTGCCTTCCTCTGCCTGTCACATTGAAGTTTATCCAAACAAGCATTTAAAGATTTCCATCTCCCCTTATCCTTCTTTACATTTGTCACAATTAAGGTCTAGTGAGCAAATTTGCTCTCTACAAGAACAACAAATGGTGTAGCTGTCATATTTAGCCGACATGAGCCTGGTTTTGCAGCCTTTGCTGCAGTACCTAACACTAGACAAGCTAGAGTCTGACATACAGAGTTGAAAACAAAGTCACAATTGGAAAAGTCCCTTAAATATTAGTTAAGATAATTAAGATTAGCGCACTACCAAAAACACAGAATCAGAATACTTCACCAAATGAAGAGAAAATCACAACCATCTGGTGAAACAGTAATCCAAAGAGCTGCTCAACAACCAATCTTTAGTCACTGGCCGGCAGAAACGAATTGAGCTCTTTAGCTGTGTTGTACCTATTCTTCTCCAAAAGTGGCGAGACAAGCTACCTACACCCAAAACAAAAGAGCGCTACCACAGTTTTTAAATTTTGAGCTGCCGCATAAAGTAGAAACTAATGGCTATGTAATCATTTGGTAAGTTACTTATAAAAAAGAGGATGACTAGATGGAAAAAGGCTACAGCTGAACAAGTGAGAGGCAAAGAAATACAACTGGGGCCACTCAATGCAGAACTTTCCTTTGGGAAATTACGGTAATCACAGATATGTTTTTCAACCATTCTCAGATAGTTGAAACTTACACAGATCTGAGATCTAGTTTTATAATACTTCACACTTGTTCCTACTTTACCATTACATACTCAATGCCTAAAGGTGGTGAGCAAGAACCCTAAATTATTTGCCTCTCAATACAAAACTCAGAAACACATTTATTTCTCTTTCAATTCAATATTTCTCAAGAAATCTATGTATGGGTATCAACAGAATTATCATTTTACTGTATATTTGATTTTCCTTAGAGTTATAGTTGTTTCCAATTTCTGTCTACTGTACATTCATGTTCCTACTATCCTAATGCTTTGGGACTAAGAGTGTTGGAAATGTATGGCCCAGAGCAGATTACTGATAGGGTAATAGTATACACTTCATCTTCATCCTATTAATTTTTAATCTAACCTCAATGGAGTACAGTGCTGCATACTGTATCTTAATAATTTTCATTGAACAAATCATCATCATTTTTTGTCAGATTTTACCTTCAAAATAAATATACAAAATAAGTTCACTTCACTCTTTTCCATGTTGTGAACTTTCGGCCTTACTTCCCATCTGGTCTAGGTTTTTCACTATGCCATCTTCTATGATCCTGATATATCTCCAATATGAATTCTTTTTGCATTACTCTCAATGTTATATTGTGATCTTTTTTCACTTGGATTAAACATAAAGTCCAGATATTACTGCTATCTGCAGTACTGATACCAGTTCTTCCAGTTTTTCAAGTCGCTACATTTTAATATGAATAAATACTTGGTTCCCTAAGTGGGAGCAAATTATTTGGTATGGCCTTAGTGACATGTTTAGCTTGATCAAAAATGTACAACAAATCTCACCAAATTGTTTCGAACAAATGATAGGAATATTATTACAGAACTACTCACTGTATGTCTTTAGTCTTTCAAACATTCTAAGATCACTAGGGTGGGGCCAGGAAAAGAATACAGTGCTGCCAGATCTATTTTTCCTTTCGAATCTCACCCTCGAGGTTAGTCCGTTTTATGACTTTACCTGAGATACCGTATGACATTTTTATAAGATAGTTTTATTAATACTTACCAAGGAATTACATAGCTATAGTTTCTAACTAGGTCAGCAGCTAAAATTTGAAAATTCGCAGTAGCGATTCTTTTGTTTTGGTGTAGGTAGATAGTCCCACCCACTTTTGGGAAAGAGAGGAACAACTCAGCAAAGCACTTCAATTTGTTTATGCCTAAATGACCATGCAAGGGGAGGAGGGTGGGCTTCCATTCTGTAATTACTTGGCAAGTAGTTGAAAGTATATATAAAACTTTATTTTACTATAAAAATGTCACTTATTTAAGCAACTTACCATGTAATTACACAGCTGATTCCCACACTGACAGGAGGTGGGATACATGGACATCATCTACCCCAAAACATTAGTAAATGTAATGAATTTGAGAATAGAAAAATTTGCTAGTATTGAGACAATACTTGTTGTACCCTTACCTGTTAAGAGAGCTGTTGCAGGAAGGTACAACCTCTGACTGGCGCTCAACTTAACCGCAGCAGTGCGGCAGTAAAGCCGAGAGTTGCCTGCTACATAAGCGGGAACTCTAAGCAAAGGATTATTCCAATCGCTAGTAAAGCATAAAAAATTTGCCCCTGCCCCGGACGCAGTACCGTAAAAAAGACAACCAGATAAACCACACTTATTACCTACACCAAAGATTAAAACACCATCACCCATCCATTAAAAAACACAAAACCGGTGGGTATCCAAGCACATAGTACCCCCAGACTCCCCAAAAAACTCAACGACCCATGTCAAGATGAAGAGAATTAGGTTGGAAGGGACACTTCCTACTCTTCCTCCCCCAATACTATACCAGCCGTCGATAACGGACCTACGGTACTGCAATTATTAAAAATGGTTTCCACTTCTTTTAAGTAATGGGAAGCAAACACTGACTTGCATTTCCAATAAGTCATTTGAAGAATAGAAGAGAGGGAGAGATTGTGCTTAAAAGCTAACAACGTAGCTACGGCTCCTATATCATGAGCTCTAACTTTAAGAATAGGATGAAGTTCTTACTCAATCTCAGATTGTGCTTCACAAATGAGGTCCCTCAGAAAGGTGCCCACCGACCAATCCAAGAAACTAATTACATCGAACACTATGAAGAGGTTTCAATGTAGATGATCAATCTCTGCTGAAGAAAACATCACTTTAGCCGATGAAAAAGCTGATCTCCTAGAAGAATCAATCAAGCCTGAGAAGCCCCCCTGGGAGGAGGCAGCAGCTCCCAGGGAAGGAGCTTCTCCAGTGGCATAAGAAGAACACCTTCTATGCGAAAGGCAGGCATGAGGAAAGCTAAAAGAAGCCTTCCCTTGCTCTCCCTTGACCGAGAGCCAAACATCTACTTTGCCGAGTGCCTTCCTAGTGGAAGTAGAGAGCACCATCTTGGGCAACCTGGAGTGTTCAATAGGTTGATTACTCATCAAGAAGGTGGATGCTGTAGAAGATGGGGCCGCTGGCGAGAAAAAGGCAGGGAAACTCCGTAGTATAAAACAAAGGAGCGCTGCTTAAGCAGGAGTCGAATCCTTTTCCACATCCTTATTTGACTCCTCTTCGCCGGACGACACTGGAGAAAGAGATACGTCTGCAGTTGGTTTACCAGCAGGAGGAGGCTTTTTCAAAAAACCTAAAAGGTCATCTAATCTCTGCTTGAGGGGAGCCAAAGTTAGGTCCACAACTGAAGAAAAAGTCTGAAGTCCGGGGTTTGGCGCCGACAAGACGGGCTGGCGCCAAGTCCTTAGATGAGAGGACTGCACTGTCGGACGCTAATGGTCACTCTGAAATCTCCAAGCGAACGGGCACTAACGGGAGCTCAGAAGCTACCTGGTGCTGGGAAGTCACCGGGCACTCCGAAAATACCAACACGGGCACTAAAGGGCACTCAGACACTGTAGCATCCACAGGTGCTACAGAACGTCTGTGTCTATGCGCCGAAGATGAACACTTAGGTGCCAAAACTATGTCACCTCAAATCTGAGCAAACTGGAGACAAAAGTAGGGGACTGCCCCAAAAGCTGCATGAAGGCTCCTCGAGCATCATAGCGCGAGACTTCTTACTGAGCACCTGAGGGTGCAGGATGCATCCATTGCTGGCCTTTCCAATGGCCTAGATTTATCACTTTTGTGCCATTAGTGCCTGACATCGGGGCTAGATGCCTCCGAACTCGAAGAAAGATGATGCACCTCCGACAAGATGCCTTTCCAATGGCTGTCTGTTGTGGCCTAGGACTTTGCAAAAGGGGCAACTGAGGGGCAGACTACCAGTGGCAGACCTCGCCGACCTCCCTTGGGCCTCTGGTATAGCTTCTCCCACGTTCAGGGGAGTGTGCCAGGGACCTTTGCCTAGGAGAGTTGGCGGGATGGGGCAGCCAGCTCCTCCACCAACATATCACTTGCACTGATAACACTATTACTTGATCCATTAGGGGACGAACCAAAGACCCCAATTGGGCCATAGAATTCACAATTAACTCTACTTACAATCAAATCTTGACTCTAGGTTGGCAATGGCATTGGGGTTAGAAAGGTGGGAGCTGGGTAAGGATCAGGTGGTACAGTAGGAGAACTGGGATTCGAGAATAATAAAGAAGCAGAAATAACAGGTACATCAACAATGACAGAAGACTTATTAGATTCCTGGCTAACTGTGGTCTAACTGTCATTCCTTAGAGATGCCTTTCTCTTCCTATCCCTCTCTAACTTAGATATACTGTATGAGAAATTAAAGTTTTTCACTGTTTAGGGTCCCAATCTCTGCATTCCTCACACGTTAAAAGTAAAAGAACAAACCTGACCTCTACAATCAGCACAAATGGTATGCGAGTCACATTTCGCTGCAGTTAACCTTATACTGCAGCCTTTGCTGCAATAATGAGCGGAAGATGTACTTGCAGCAGACATCGTCACAAGTCGGCAACCAAAGTCAAAGTATGGAAAAAATTGTCAAATCTTGAAAGATCTAAGGTCTTAAGAAAAAACCCTAACTCTAAATAATTGCTGAAAGGCTACCAAATAAATATGCTTCTCCAAATTGATCTTAATCAACACTGGTAATGAAATCTAAATTTAGCTGAGCGCTAACAACCTCGTTGTCAGCCGGCAGAAACAAATTGAAGTGCTTTGCTGAGTTCCTCCTCTCTTTCCCAAAAGTGGGCAGGACTATCTACTTACACCAAAACAAAAAATCACTATAGCAAATTTTCACATTTTAGCTGCTGAACTCGTTAGAATCTATAGCTATGTAATTACTTTGTAAGTTATTTATATATAATTGCTGTCTGGGATTCATCAACAGACTGAACAGAGGGGGCGACTGCTCGGGAGCAGACCCCACCGACCTCCCTTAGGCTACAGTTTGACTCCTCCCAGGTGCTGGGGGTATGTCAGAGACCTTGGCCTAGGAAAATTGGCGGGCCAAACAGCCACCTCCTCCACTACCACTGCACTTGCACTGGGGGCGGCACGGGGCACTCTGACTCACTCTTCTCCATTAATACTTTCACCGATGACGCTAATTTAGCGATCGATTGCACAATCAGCTTGAAGCGAGTGTCGATTTTCGACTCCACGCTGACGATGGTGTTGGGATCGGAAACGTAACAGTCAGGTGGTGGAGATGGAACGGGATTGGAAGAAATTACGGGTGCAATTGCATTAGACTTAGCGGATGAATCCTGACTAGTTAAAGCTTTACTAGATTCCCTAGCAATAGCTTTCCCCTTCCTGTCTCTAGCTAGTTTCTTAAGATGTGAATCAGTGAATCTAAAGTCTTCCACTTCTTTAAATCCCAGTCACTACACTCCTCATAATGTAAATCCACTGAACATGTTTGTCCCCTACACTGAACACAAACAGTGTGAGAGTCGTAAGATTCTTTAGTCAGTCTAGTATTGCAGCCTTTGCTACAATACCTAATACTAGAGCTATTAGTGTCAGACATCCTGGAAAATTCTAAGATAAGTAAAAAAAACGGGCAAAAAGTCGTAAACCAATGATCAAAACTCGCCTAACACTATCTTAATTATGCTGAAAGGCTACGAAATTATATACTTCACCAATTGAAGATAGAGCAAACAACCAGCAAAATATAAATTTCAAAATTCAAGCTGCTGCCAACCACAGTCCTTTCACCACAGCCAGCAGAAACAAATTGAAGCTTTTTGCTATGTTGTACCTTCTCTTACACCCGAAAGTGGGCGGGGCACATCACCATAACCAAAACAAACTAGCGTGACCCGCAATTTCAAAATTTTAAGCTGCCGGTTAAAAGAAACTAACAGCTATGTAATTACTGGGTAAGTTACTTACCTAAAACTGTCTTACTGTACTTCGTTTTCTAAACAAACAGCATAGAGTACATTCTGGTTGTTCTTAATGATTTTTTTTTCTTTGTGTGCTTTATGAAACAACAATCATAGTTATAATAATACCACAATGTGTTTAATGCATTAACACTTAAAACTTGTGTGGGTGCTTTGGCAGGAATAACTTTTCAAGCCATCTGATTATTATCCATATTTCATTTTAGCAGTTATTTACTGGTTGCCTGATTAGATTTTTTCAGTGCCTCTGCAGGTTAATCTTTTCATCATTTAGGAGAGAAAAATATTTACCATTAACTACAGGGCCCCCTTGTTTCTTTGTTCCGATTTGGTTATCCCTTGGGCTATCCATACTGTCCAGTGACACTAGCTGCTTGAGGTAACCACTGTTGTTGTTTTTGATTGAGCTGGCCTTTTAAATGCCCTCACTGACCACACACCAACAAAACTGAGATTTGGCAGTGGTGGCCAAAAATTTTACCATATCTCTTTCTTTTTATGAAAGTAAATTAGGTTTGTATGGAAAATATGTGAAGTCAAATATGTTTTCGATATTACCTATAAATGAATAAAATTTTTATTTAAATTTCACTTGATCAGGCTCTAACATGGCAAAACTTTTAATTATTTCAATGAGACGTTTGACACTGCACGACTTCCTTACTCGCACCACCCTAGCAATCTTAAAAGTACTTAAAAGACTTAAGTGGTAATATAAAATTTTTTTAAAAATGCCAACATACCTAATATCCTTGCAACACAATTAAAATGAGAGAGAGAGAGAGAATGTTTTCACTCAATTCTCAGTTGAATGCCCCAATCAGCCTCTCCCTTTCCCTCTAAAAAATATGATCACAATAAACATAATAACACAAGTTCCATACCAGCTGTTGAGTACAAGGTCTCTGGGAAGAGGCGAGTCAGGCGGAGTGCTTCTTTGCTGCTGTGTACTGTGATGCCCGTTACCATTATCTTCTGAACTCCTGGAAAGTAATATTTCTACTCTATATATTGTGAACAATAATTAAAGGAAAAACAATGGCATAAAATTACCTTACAATCCTCTCACAATTCAAAACGGTACCATTTTCTATGCACATTGCAACATATACACAATTAAATAACCTCTTTTCTCAAATTTTTTTATCTTTTCTCCTGGCTTCTCTTCTACATTTTATATTTCTATGTTTTTAACTTTTACTTATCTTAAAAACATAATAAAAAAATACATTAACAAGAGTGGTGCTATTTATAGAGTTGTGAAGATCAAGGTTCATTTTGCCACAAAGAAAGGTTATTTTTATTCAATAAATTAACTTTTACTAACCCGAAAGAGTTCTTAAAATCTATTCTTAATGAGCAATGTAGGTTAACAGAGACATAACTTTTGGGCATTAAAGAACAAAACAAAAAAAATGTCCTCCACTGATCTTACCTGCATCGCGAGCTCTAGATACCACGGAGTCTAAGTCCCTTGTGAACTTTTTATTGGTGAGGTTGGCTCCAATGTCTACCATAATATAGCTTTCGGTGTTCATTAATTCACTCATTGCATCTTCGAGGTCATCAATTGGTTGGTCCTTCTTTGCTTCGTTCGTTGCCATCACTCCAAGAGTACTTTACTAGAATGAGGATTACTTTGTTAGCACAGATATCAGTTTAAAAAAAAAAACTACTGTAGTTCCTTTGACCCAATATTAAGGCAGGTAAGGCTAGCAAAGCTGTTGTGTATGTTTAAAAAAGGTGTTTTAGAATAATTACTGAAAAAGGCAACGAATTCTACAAATGAAAATATGACAGCTGTAAAATTGGTATTGAAATTCAACAGGCAATGCAAACACACCCTATTTTGCAAAGGGACTAAAATCATACTGGTACAAGACTAACAAAGACAAACTTTTAATGTAGCATGTAGTCTTAAAATCAACAATTATAAAATAAAAAAGTCCTAAATTATTCTAACTTTTCGCAAAAACTTAAATGCTGGTCTAGGTATAGGAACTGAGTTCCTGGCCAAAATAAAAACTATGGGAAATGGCAGTTATAAGGGCAGATAAAACTCCTCTAGATAGTAGCAGCTTGCCCCTAAGGTCTTGCATAATACAGTTCATCACTCTATTGTTCCCCTTAAAAGTTGAACCACTTGATGAGGGCAAGCAGAAGTACAAAGTAAATATAAGGAAACAGGTACAGTATAAATTAAAAAAACTTGTTCAATGTTATACATTGTACAAACTTACTAATGTTACTTATGAACTAAGAATATGACATTTTTATAATAAAATAAAGCTTTATAGTGTCTATGCTTACCAAGTAATTGCATAGCTATTACGGTAGTTCACTTTACACGGCAGCTTGAATTCAAAATTTCGAGGGTAATACTTTGCACATCTGTGTAGGTGACCAGTTCCGCCCACTAGTGGGAATATGGGGAACAACTTTCAAACTGTTCATGCCTTATGTCCACCAGCAGGGAGGAGGGTGGGCTCCGATCACGTAATTACTTATTAAGTATATATAAAATTTATTTTATTATAAAAATGTCATTTTTATATAAGTAACTTACCAAGTAATTACATAGCTGATTCCCACGCTGATAGGAGGTGGGATACATGGACATATTCTGCTTCAAAAACATTAAGTATGTTATGAATTTGAAAATAGAAAAAACTGCTAGCACTGAAAACCAATGCTTGTCGTTACCTATCAGCTAAGAGAGCTACTGGGATTCTGCCTCTGGTACGTGCTCATCTTAACTCGTAGTGGCGTGGCAGTATAGCTGTGGGTCACCTCCTACTTAGTGGGAACTTTGCAGCAAAGGAAGTACTCCGATGGCTAGCAAAGCATGATAGGTGCTCGCCCTTGCCCTGGGCGTAGCACCAAAATAAAAACAACCAAACGATATTGTCACCTACACGAGATAAAACCACAACCCATCAACTGAGGGTGGTGGGTGGTTCAGGTACAATGTACCCCCTGGCTTTGCAAAAAGCTCAATACCTTATTACAAGGTGAAGAGACAGTAGGAAAAAACAATCCTATGCTTCCTTCCATGATACCATGCCAGTCACTAGAATTGGTCTCAAGGCACTGAAAGATTCAACACTGTTTAACTTCCATTAAAAATAGTGAGAAACAAAGAACGATTACATTCCAAGTAGTTAGAAGGCAGAATGGACGTACAAGGCATAAAATTTATGCAAGCTAAAGAGGTAGAGGCTACCATGACGTCCTTAGCTTTACTTAAAAGAAGGCAAACTGCTCTCTTAATTCTGAGTGTGTCACAAGTTAGAAGTACTTGAGGGCAATACGTTCTAGTTAGTGAATGAAACAGATCTTGCCATATCACCATATGAAGAGGATGGTCCTCTGAAAAACTCCAAAAAGGGCAGAGACCTCCCTATTCTCCCACAGAGCTGGAGAGGGTTTGAACGCTTGGAGAATGATCTGGTGTCAGGCTGTAGCTGGTGCCAGAAGCGCTGAGCGCCAGTCGAGCTAAGAGCTCGTGACTGGCGTGAGCTAGCGGGCACCTGTGGTAGCTAGCAGGTGCTTGTGGGAGCTAGTGGGCACCTGTGGGAGCTAGCAGGCACCCGTGGGAGCTAGCAGGCCCCCGTGGGAGCTAGAGGGTGCTTGTGGGAGTTAGCGGGCGCTCATGGGAGCTAGCAGGTGCTCGGAGCAAGAGCTAGCACCAGCTGGGCGCCAGGCGAGCTGGGAGCCAGACAAGCCAGTAGCTTGTGGCTCTGGAAGCTCCATAGTTGGCACCAGACAGGAGCTGATGCCAAACTGTAGCTGTCACCCAGCGAACTAGGCAACAGGTGAGCTAGATGATCGGGATTACTTGAAAAAAAGGGAGATGCAGAGGATGACTACACTTCCAGTAGGGCTATGTGGAATGGAAGCAGAGACACGGAGGACGAATATAATTCCAGTAGGACTAAGCAGAATAGAAGTAAAGGACAATTGAGCCTGAAAGCTATGGAGGTAGAGGATGCTCTGATGTTCTTGACTGTCACTAAAAGGCAAAATCTTTCCTTAAGCATTAAAAAATAAGCCCTTCCAGGATGTGATCTTAGTCCAATTCTGCTCATGTAAAAAACCCAAAAGCTGTAGCTGGACAGAAGGTTCCCTCTTCTTCAATCAATGATGTCTGTTTAACTTCCTAAAGAAGAAGGGACAGATCTGGAGCTTGAATAGATCCTCGTTATGGCTAAAAATCCCAGGGTAAACGAGGAAAAAAGCATCTCCCTGTGAAAATACCTTCTCTAAATGATGACTTGGATCTCACTAGGCGCCCTAGTCTAAGCCAGAGGTCACTCGGAAGGGTGTCTTCCGTGTAAGGTTGCTGAGAAGAGGAAAAGTATATATTAGTTTAACCAGACCACTGAGCTGATTAACAGTTCTCCTAGGGCTGGCCCGAAGGATTAGACTTATTTTACGTGGCTAAGAACCTATTGGTTACCTAGCAACGGGACCTACAGCTTATTGTGGAATCCGAACCACATTATAGCGAGAAATGAATTTCTATCACCAGAAATAAATTCCTCTGATTCTTCATTGGTCGGTCGGAGATTCGAACTTGCGGCCAACAGAGTGGTAGCTGAGAACGGAACCCATTCGCCCAACGAGAAACTGCTGAGAAGAGGAGCGCAGGGGATCAAGCAACGGACTCGTCAGTCATTCAAATACATCCAGGCTCCAGAAGACCGGATTCCTTCCTCGCTTGGACGCATCAAAGACGAGATAAGGTTGTCAAAAGCTAGGCCCCTGTATTTAAGCACTTAGTTAAGCATAGATCAATACCCTTTACTGATGGAGCACAAAAGATGTAGATATCCTCAGGTACAGAAGGGGTATCTGAAAATGGGCCATAGATGTCTCCAAGGAGAAGGGTAGAGACTGCAACCGCAGCTTCAAAAAAGATCCACTTAGACTGGCAGATGGGGCTAGAAGAATGACATCTGCAACCACATTAGTTTAAGCAATAAGACTAGCAGAAAAACCTTGTACTGATGCTTTCTGAAACTTCGAAGGTTCCTTGAGGTGGCAAATACAAACATACACGGTCTGCCCCATGGACTCCACAGTTCCCGCCAGACCAGGGAATGTAAGGAAGTACAGTACCTGCTCTCAGTTTGTCCGCAAGAACTTTAGATGATCTGAATGAAATCGAATCTGATCTGTTAACAGCAGAGGTTCTCTGCTTGGAGAGAAAATGAGAGAGAAAGCGAGCCTTTCTCCTCTACGTATACGCTATGAATGAAATCTAGTCTAGAGAGAACTACCACAGTCCAGGTGTAAACTAAGGTCAAGAAGCACTGAAACTCCTGACAGAAATGCTTACAGCTCTCTAACATATGTGAGAAGGATCCATCATCCGGGGAGCACGGCCTGGAAAGTTTCCAGTTAACCCGTGGGTCCCTCAACCAAGATCCAAGGTGAAAGCAGAAGGCTAGGTCCGGGCTGAGAGGAAGAAGGGAGTTCCCTACTTCATCTTGTATGTAAAGCCACCATTGCAGGTCCGACTCATATGAAGTTTGTCTAACTTGACTAACGTCTCGGTGGACGATGAGTTCCCAGTACAGTGGACTCATCCACTAATGTTCCAAGAAAGAAGAAAAATGGGGCAATATTCGCGGACCATCTGAAACAAGCTGTGATTCTCTAGGCAGACGGAAAGCCCAAAAATTCCGAGTGTTGAGACTGACATCCAAAAAGCTGACTCTTGCAACAAAGACTGTGTTCTGAGGAAGAGGTGATATACGTCTGAGGGCAAAAAAAAAAAAAAAAAAAACAGGGCTGATTGCGACTGTGCCGCTCTCACAGTAGAAAAAGAGCACCAGAGCTCTCTCTTCTTGAAATTCCAGAGAAAAGAGAAGAAAGCTCTAAAACCCATCTCAACTTTCCTTGTCCATACAGGACAGGACTAAGAGACAATCTGAGGCATTGTCTCTCGGTAAACACCTGGGAGTCCTCTATCTTCTTAACCTGTGCTCCTGCTGCTAGTCAAGAAAAAACCTTTTACTGTACTTTAAAAATCTTGACAAGATCTCCGGCAAGGAGGTCTTGTTCCATTGAAGCACCAGAGGGAACTAAGTCAAAAGACACTTGTCTTGCTCCCTTTCCAACAGAAGTCAAACTCCCAACTCTCTGAGAAACTTCTTAGAGGACGAAGAAAAAAAGCCAGAGGAGGGAGATTCCTTCAACAAGCTCATAAATTCAGGACACAAAAGACCCTGTCTGCAAAGGACAGGGCTTGAAACAATAATTGTCACTAAAAAGGGAGCAACGTCGGCTCATCTTGAACCCTAGGCAAAGGTGGAACAGATTGAAGAGCCAAAATGCTTGTGAGCAGTCTGTATGGTGCTCAGAGGCAGGAGTCTGATACTGAAGAGTTGGTGCCTGGTGATCGGAGACTGGTGCAGGCCACTTGAAAAGCTGGAGCCAGGCATTCAATCGGAGACTGGCACTCAAGAAAGAACAACAGTGTTCTCAGCAAAAACGGCCACCAAGTACTAAAGAGGAATAGGCACAAGACATTAAGAGGGTGGGGCCAGGTGCATGAGAACGGACGATGGGAGCTCTGAAGGTTGGCGCCAGGTACTAAAGAGAGTGCTGAGCACCCAGGAACTGGTGTCGGGCATCTGGGAGTAGGCACTGAGAGAACAGGAACTGGCGCCAGATGCTCGTGAAGATGATGATAACACTACACATCTATCAAGATGCCTTTCCAGTGGCTGTCTAACACTAAACATCCATCAAGATGCCTTTCCAGTGGCTGTTTGCCAATTTCTGGGAATGTACTACAGGTTCTGCTGAGGGGGCAACTACCCATGGGCAAACCCCACAGACCTCCCTTGGACTTTCAGTATGCCTCCTCCCAGGTTTAGGGGAGTCTGACAGCGACCTTCATCTAGGAGATTCAGCAGGACATGCAACCACCTCCTCCACCACATATCCACCAAGATGCCTTTCAGTGGCTGTCTGTCAATACCTGGGACTGTGCAACAGGTTTGGCAGAGGGGCCAACTACATGGGGGACTTCCCACCAGCCTCCAACGGACTTTCAGTATGACTCCTCCCAGGTCTAGAGGAGTATGACAGTGACTTAGGTCTAGGAGAACCGGCGGGCCACATAATCACCTCCTCCACTGCACACCACTCACTTTGCAAGGTTAATTTTCTGTTAACCCAGACACAAGACTGGTGATGGTATGGGAAGGAAGCTATGGAGCCAGGCACAGAAGTAAGTGGATAAACACATACGGCTAGTAGAAGGAGAGAAAAGGGGTATGTCAGCTTTGTACATGTCTAGCTGACTGCTACAGTTGCCATCTGTGGGCGCACCTGGGCGTTTATGGGCACTTTGGGGCGACATGGCTGCACAGAGCACGAGTTGGCACCAGATGGTAGGAGTCACCCATGGGCACTTGGGTGCTTTTGGGAGCCTTTAGCTGCTCAGAGCACGAGTTGGCACCAGGCTGAAATGGGCGCCAGTGGCTGCTTCTGGTTACTGGAAGTGTGGAATGTTCACGATCTGTGCATCAACCTAGATGCATGTTATCCTTGCATAGGAGACATGAGAAACTTCTCAGAAAAAGGTACAATTTATTAAGTGTACTGACGAAGCAAGTACTCTACACAATATACTGACAAAGCAAATACTGGGACCAATTCTTGGCCAACGATAAAGTGTTGTTTTAACTTGTTAGTTGTTGACACGTATCTACGCCTCGTACCACTTCCAAAGTGCTTGCAGGGTTTCCATTATCAAATTAAAAGTTTACTCATCAAATGTATTGCCCTGAGTATGCATCATCATAATACATATTCCACACTCACTGTTTGGTATTCCATATCACAGCATTAATAACAAAAAAAGTTTAAAGTTCATCTGAAAGACTTCAAAACCCAAACTGCATCAGCTCAAGAGGAAGCTTGCTATATAATCTAGGAGCTGCGTAACATGCACCCTTCTCTTCTTACTATTTTCTGCCCGTACACTTTCAATTCTCTGCAAGGAAAAATGTGAGGGTTACCGTAATATTATTTACCAACGGCTAGCAAGTATACTAGGTTCGGTGACCAAACATAAAATGCAAATCTTTAGCCTAAAGGAATGACAAAACATCCAAGAATTACTTTTAAGGCAATTATATAATGATGGCTTGCGAACAGTTTAAGCTCTGTAAACCCCACTGATGTAAACAATTTGGAGTAAAGGAATGGCGTAAGATGCAAGAATTACTTTTAGGGCAAAACTACAATGGCTACGCTCAAGTAGCCTAGGGGAAAAAAAAAAAAAAAAAAAAAAAAAAAAAAAAAAAAGTTCGCCTGGATTAGCCTAAAAGAATGACAAAAAAATTCAAGAATGATGTTAAGGCAAATAATCGACAGCTAGCGAGTGCCTATGCCCAGAAAACACCATTTGAAAATTAATATTAAGGCAAAATTAAACCGAAGACTTGCAACTAATCTGCGTAAGATGCAAGAATTGCATTTGAGGGAAAAATTACATCGGCGGCACACAAGTAGCCAAGGCAAAAAAAAGTTTTGCCTGGATTAGCCTAAAAGAATGACGAAACACTGGAGAATTACTTTTAAAGCAATTATAACGCCGGCTTGCAAGTGTCTATGCCCGGAAAACACCATTCAAAAATTAACTTTAAGGTAAAATGATATCACAGGCTTGCAAGTAATCGAGACCCAATAAACAATTCATAATGCAAAAGATTCAGCCTAAAGGAATGGCGTAACACATATGAGGATTACTTAAGGGCAGAGTTATTATCAGTGACTCGCAAGCCTAGATATAAACAAAAGACTTTTAGACAAAAATCCTGATGATGAATCAACTTAATAATAACAAAAACAAGGAAAAAACTCATCCTGAGAGTTCATGTAGGTTACAGTTCTAATATGTATTCCAGTACATCCACTGAAATCCAGATATTATATCTGGAAAATAATGAATACAGCTGCCGCCATACTCAGTGTTCACCCGAGCACGGCAGGAACAGATTGAGGTGATCTGCTAAAGACGTTCCTAATATTCCCACTAGTGGGCAGAACTGGTCACCTACACAGACATGCGAAGTGTTACCCCGCGAAATTTTGAATTCCTAGCTGCTGTGTAAAGTGAACTAATAGCTATAAAATTACTTGGTAAGTTACTTATATAAAAAGTTTTTTTTAGCTAATACTGTATCTAGCTAAAGTAACACCTGCTGTTACAATTAGTACAGGTATGTTTGACTCAGATCTGTGGTAACTACTAACATTATTTCTGAAGTAACTCAGTGTCTTCTTTGTATGACACAATCCCATCTTTCTAGGGGGATGGTGGTACTTGTGTTTCCCTTCTTGTTTGGGAAGGACCTGCTGCCTGTCTCCTCTTTCTTTACTTATTCCTGAAAAAAGATGAACTACTCTGCACCAGTAATGACCTTGACAAAGGTAGCATATAAGCCACATTATCAGTGACCAACGTCCATTCACGCACATTCTAGGCACTGATTACCACAGAATCTTGCTAATTCTAGAGGGATTCAACATTAAAAATGCAACAGACTACCATGCATCAGAAGCCACAGCAGCACTGGATAAAACACAAAAGCTCACACAATATTCCCAATGACTCCCTGGCACTGCCACAAAAAGTCTCCCAATTGTCTACACTGCTTGCATTTCATCATTAAGGAAAAGCCTGTCAACAGAAACAGTGACGTTAATGGGACATTGCTGAATTTTGACATTTTTTCTATTTCAAGTATATGGTGTCCCAGTTGATACAACCTACGGGATAGGCTTCAGGTCATTACCAGTTATCACAATACTGTATTTGATTTCCCCTTTCACCAAAAACATCAATGGACCCATTGTCTTTGTTACAGGACTTAGGACTGCTCCTCTTCAAGTCTTTGGGCTGGGCTGCATGAGCTAAAGATTTCCTCAGGGGAGCTTAAAATATCATGGTATTCTTCAAGGAACTGGTGGCATGGGAGGATTAGGCTAATATATCACAGCTAACCTACATCTGAATCTTAGTCCAGGCTAATCATGGGATCCTCTCCCATATGCTGTGGAAAAGTAACAGATGGCAGTACTGAAAAATTTTAGTAACTTGTACAAAACTTATTATATTTTATCTACATTTTTTTTTTAAGCAAGATTAGGCTATCTTGTCAACTCTCTTTCTGGCTAATGTGTGTAGAGGCACCATGCATTAGCGAGCCATACTTTATGACCAAGAGGCTGATGAGTTCACTGTCTTCATCTCCCTGTCCTGTCTCCTTCCTAGAGTACACTTCAGACCTGCAGTTACAATTCCTTAGTTCGATGTGATTCTCAAGGTTTCCTCCTTAAAGATACAATCTTCTGCTTCCTTAAAGCATTGGGTTCCATTGCTAAAGTCAATCCCAAGAGTTTTCAGATGGATCCTCAGCCCCAATCAGCCAATTCCTGGGTTTTCAACAGCTCAACCTTCCCACCCAAATTGCATTTCAGGCTATTTATAAGCACTGGTAATGCGTTTCCGAAAAACTAGTTGCCTAAAATATTGGAACTGTAAGATACATAAACTGTGTTGCTAGCCAGCTGATACTGTAATTCTGAATTGGAAATGGAGTGCCTTGGATTTGTGAAGACCACAAAAGTAAGTTATTTATAAACACTGGATTTAAGCTAAATGATTAATTTTGTTTTAAAAAATCTGAGAGCTGTTGAAACTTCAACAAAATTTCATGGCAGTCACATTCGTAACTCCTGTACACTAGGCTATACTTAAACTTCTATATACAAATGTATAAAGGGAAATGAATCTGACACTGCTGCTGCCACCTTTCCTAACTTTTTTTTACTGTCCTATGTAAGTCAACACCTTTCCAAATTTTTGTCTTTGCACATAGGCCTATACCATACAACTGATTTTCTTTAATTCATTTTCATCACCCACAATTCAATTTGGTAAATGTAAAGGGGTCAGCTGCATGTAGATCTTGTTTATCGATACAATTTTTTTTACTTTAAAATAAAAAAAAATGTGTATATAATTCAGTGCAGGTGAAATAAGTTGAGAAATTTAACCCTATATATGATGAGAATTTCACCTTCTTTTTATTTTCATCCCCAAGGGAACAGTATTATGCATATGTGTCCTGCATACCTTTCACAACGTTTAGTACCATCACCCTGGTTCTTCTTTGGAGGGGTGGTAGAGCTTTCGACCGGCAATCTGTTGGCCCAGCGTTCGACTCTCCGAGCCGCCAATGAAGAATTAGAGGAATTTATTTCTGGTGATAGAAATTCATTCTTCGCTATAATGTGGTTCGATTCCACACTAAGCTGCCTTGCTAGGTAACCAGTTAGTTCTTAGCCACATAAAAATAAGTCTAATCCTTCGGGCCAGCCCTAGGAGAGCTGTTAACCAGCTCAGTGGTCTGGTTAAACTAAGATATACTTAACTTAGTACCATCAGCTCGGGGAGGAGGAGGAAAAAAAAAAAAAAAAAAAAAAAAAAAAAAATTTCTCATTAACTCAGTAGATTTCTCAGATTATCTCACCTGTATTGCATTATATACACCCTTTTCTATACTGTTTTGCCAGAAAATTATATTAATTATATCTTTGTGCAGCCATTTCCTTTCCATTTACCTTACTTCCATGAAGGAAAGCTGGTTTTAACAGCTCTTCCAATGTCTGTTACATAGGCTACAGTATTAATCTTACTGAAGCTCAAGGAATTTGCGGGCTCTCAAACAAAAAGCTTATAGCTGATACTTCTACCTCATTTTAGGTTAGCAAATTGTAAGAAAAAGTATGGACTTTCACAAAAGAAAAAAAGGTAGATCTAAGTAGTAGCTCCGCGGCAGCGATTTCCTTCTAACTTGACTTTTTCTACAGTTTTTTGGTTGCTAATTATGGATTTACCTTCAATTATTGTTGCACAAATGTAATTAACCTGTAATTAACCCCAGAAGTCCATCCAACAAGGGGTTTCCATACGCGATCTTCACAAGACAGCAAGGGTACGTCTGTTTGCAATGGTTCATATCCCGTCCAGCAAGTGCAATAACTTGATAATGTATGGGCAACCCCTCCCGGTATTTCTAAGTAACTGATACATCGCAGGTATTTAGCGAGAAATGGCAGTTTCTTATAGTATTTTGGTTGCTTATTTACAATTTAACATTATTTTTGGGGGGGTTGGCTGTAATTAACCTCTGAAGTCCAACCAACAAGGGGTTTCCATACGCAATCTCCACCAAACAGAGCACAGCTACGTCTGTTTCGAACGGTTCATATTCCGTCAGGCAAGTGCAATGCCTTGGAAACTGGTTTTTTCTACACTTTTAGGGCTTCTGACACTGGCAGTGCTTTTGTTTGTTATTGGCCAAATGGAATGACCCTTTGCCGTGTTAAGTACTGGCCGGGGGGGAGGTACCCATACATTAACAAGTTATTGCACTTGCCGGACGGGATATGAACCGTTCCAAACAGACGTAGCCGTGCTCTGTCTTGTGAAGATCACGTGTGAAAAACCCTTGTTGGATGGACTCCAGGGGTTAATTACAGCCGACCCCAAAAAATAACGTTAAATTGTAAATAAGCAACCAAAATACTATAAGAAACTGCCATTTCTCACTAAATACCTGCAGTGTATCTATTACTTAGATCTAACCCCCCCACCCCGCCTTGGCCAGTACTAAACACAGCATAGGGACATTTTATTTGGGTGACAACAAATTCTTTGGGTTAGGCCAAAACCCTATCTATTAAAAAACCACGACCCTTTTCCTTGTTTGCTTACTAGGTTGTAAATTTATGTTATGCATACACTACACAATTTAGGTCTTATTTATGTGCAAAACATTTTTACTTGCTTACTACGATAATGGGATACTTTTACATTACCCTTTTATACTTTGCTTATCTATGATTCGTCCAAGCCTTAAATAGGCTTGAGCGAAGGGAGTTTAAGCTGAACTAAATTATTTACAAGACTTGCCATGTACCCTAAGATAAGAAATGAAAAATACAGCAATGGCTTAAATTTGACAAGCAAAATGGTTGACACGATGACTAGGCTACAAAGCTCCTCTGGAAACTGTAACTTCGCCAAACCCAGACTTTTCTCGCTCCTGTCGTGAGTCACAGATAAGCCAACACCTGGCTCACCAACTTTATCTTTTCGAGCCTAATCATTGCGCTTTTAACCCACCACAGGAGATTAGTGTACAATTTAAACATGCACTGCAATAATCTTCCAAATGAACAAAATTACCAACATCACATCATAATTTTATTACGCTTTGAAAGTTAACTCTAGGTCTCGTCAAAGTCAGTGGGCGAAACCTTGGAACTAATTCTCAAGTTTGAGAAATACCCATAAAAGGCGATTAAAGTAACTTGAACAACATAAAAAACTTATGACTTACATTCCTTTAAATAAGTATAAAACGACCGGTTCACAGGGAAACTTAGACGAGGGCTCACAGTAACACAAAATTGGACCTTTTAAATCATAAAAGTAAATTCACGGCCAATTTCTCTGACGTTTCTTCACCGTGGCCATAGATGAAAGGACCTGGTCGAACCCCTCCGTGAACACAAACAAAAGAGCATCGTCTCAGTGCTGTATGAAACATCTCGCTCTTTAAACCTAATATATTATCTAACATTTTGTTTCTTGGATGCCACAGATCCACATGAGTCATACGCCAAAGAAAGAAACAAAACATTGGGGGATAAACTTTTAGTAAACTTCGTTAATAGGAAGAGTTATGTTTATGACTCATTAAAATATATATAGAAATTATCTGTAAATCTAGCTACTCACAGAACAACAGCCTTTATCAACTAAAAAATGCCTCATATATATCTTAGTAATGTTTCCAACAAAAAAGTATATAATAGGATCTTTATAGCGAAGTCCTTCCCCTATTTCGCCTTGTCCTCGTTTCTGACAGCGATGTGATTATTCCATTCACCGCAAATGGCTAAATCATCTTCTAAGAATGTCTGCTATTCTGCGTATTTCGTCATTTTTATGCGCGACGTAGCTTGGGAAGAGTGACAATTTCTAACTTCACATAAAATGACCGCTAATTTACAGTATTTTGCAAAAAAACAGAGTTATACAGTACATAGAGTACGAGACATTTCTTAGTTCTAATTATTTAGTATACTCCGTGTACGCAGTTTGTGTATATGCTGCACGCAAATAACTAATAATCTTATATTCAACTATCTTTTTTATTTAAAACCCATAGCATAGACTAGCGCTTATTTTTTTTTTTTATTACGGGCTGCTCGACGAGTAAGAGCCCGTGCCAACTCAAGGCTGACTTAACCACAGTTTTTGTTATATGTGTACTAAGGTTAATGAACATATCAAAAACCTAAGAACTAATAATACTTATGCGTACTCATAATATACTGGTTATCAAACAAGGTTTGGCTATTCAACGTGACATACTTTTTAAGTTACAACAACATGCTGGGGTTGAGTTCTAACGCAGAAGTAGTTTACAATACACACACGCCCTAATTTTACAATGTAAAATTAGGGCCAAAAATTCATGAAATACTTGTTGATTTCTGTATCCTCGGAGTAGCCTACATGTTATCTTTTACCCTATTCCTTCTGATTAACGTATCGAATACCGACTACATTTGTTACGATGTTGCACCAATGCTAAATAATTTTTCAGAAAATACATTACAAGAATGTGAAGAATGGGTTAATACTTGAAGATTTCAGTATATCCAAGACGTTCGGTAAATTCGCCAGCAGCGGGCTAAAGCGCGTTCTGTTCTCTCTCTCTTTCTGTTCCGCCAGATAAATCCCAAAAATCAATTAATTAATTAGGTTACACTGTCAAAATGGAATTACTCTCAGCTAGGTAGCTGCGTCTGAGATGCTTCCCAAGTGCCCCATTTAGTCAAGTTGCTTTGAATGGTGATGATGTGATAAATGTTCTCAAACCTTGGGCTATGGCAAAGACTCTTTGCGATAGGCTTTTCAAAGACTTCTACTCAGTTTTTTACCTGAAGGTACCCTACACTTACTCACCCACCAACTTTTTTTTTTTATTAATTACAGGCATTTATTTACCTATTTTGAACAATTATTTGTGCTGATTTTTATTCTCCACTAACCATACATATCTAATTTTTCGTCTTTTTTACATCTTTTCAGTACTTTTTTTCTATTTGGGCAGTCTGCATGTTCGATGAAATAATAATAATAATAATAATAATAATAATAATAATAATAATAATAATAATAATAATAATATACGAGGATAATAGCTGGTTAGGATATCTCCCTACCTGTTGATGTTCGTATGTTTACGAGGTGATGCAAGGTGTATGATCCATGGCAAGTGTCATAGCTTAGTTAATATTGCTTGTTTATTCTGTTTAGTGTTTATTTACCTATTTACATGTGTTTCAAATTTAGCTGTATCTAATGTTATTTGTCTTGTCTCCTAATTTTTTGTTTCTTTCACAGAGCAGGATTTCATTCGGTGTAGGATTTTTTTTTTATAAAGGCAATGGAATTATCATCATTACTGTTCAATATACAAACATATTTGGAAGACCATAATGCTTTTAAAAGCCCAAAGGCCAAAGTAAGGAAATCAGTCAAGAAAGAAAAAAGAAATCAGAGGTAAAGGCTATACAAGAGAAATAACAAAGGAAAACATCAAATTGTATAACAAACTAGGAAATGACACTTTTATGAGCCAGCTCGACAAAAACTAAAGTATTTGGACCAAATTTGAACTTTTGAAGTCTAAACGATACAACTACAGACTAAAAAAAAAAAAAATTCTAGTAAAAAAAAGAAAAGGTAAGATTGTTAGAATTAACAGCATACCTAGCGCTAGAGGGTGGATGGTGTAGCCTGAGAAGCTGTGAATGCGAAGGATGATCAGAATTATGAAGATTTATAAAGCGTGCGCAATGCGCTAATTGAATAACGGTGTCACAGTCTGAATTAATACTAGGGTGTGGAATACGAAATTTAACAGAACTCAAGTTTTCGTCCAACAATTTCAGTTGTAAGTCAGCTGCTTAACACCAAACAGGAATATTATTGGAAACACGGCGGAACAATAATAATAATAATAATAATAATAATAAGAAGAAGAAGAAGAAGAAGAAGAAGAAGAAGGGAGTAGACCCTCTTTTAAACAGGTCTTATCAAAAAGGATGGCTGTATTATGCGAATTTATCTTAGATAGTGTCTTTTCTATCTTCCTTATGATTCGCTTTTCGGGCTCAGCGATGTTAGTCAGCAACTGGCCGATATTCATGTTGGAAAAGGATAGTGTGCGGAATGCCCTGTGGAAACATGTCGACGGTACCTGAAATAGAACCTGAATCCAGACGACGAGGGATTTCTGATTGGATATTTAATAAAAGACTTCCCGCATTCCGCACACTATCCTTTTCCTACATGAATATCGGCCAGTTGCTGACTAACATCGCTGAGCCCGAAAAGCGAATCATAAGGAAGATAGAAAAGACACTATATAAGATAAATTCGCATAATATAGCCATCCTTTTTAATAATAATAATAATAATAATAATAATAATAATAATAATAAAGAGGAAGAGAAAGAAGGACTGGGAACTTGGCATGACATGCTCCTCAGTTATTCGGAACCTTTATTCCTAACTGGAAAGATGTTGTAAAAAACATAAAAGTTTTGCTAATGCCAAATCCAATACCAATGTTTTATGAAAACATAACTAATTTGAACTCCGCATTCTGTGAAGAATTTTACCAGTCGCCCAGGTATTCCGAGGAGGAGATTAACAGATCAGTTTTGGTGCTTGTAAAACTATTGAGGAAAAAGTACTCATAAGAGAGGCCGTAAAACTAGTTTAAAGTACTATGCATCTTTGCCTTCAATTTTCTGACATATATTGTTATTTATGGAAGTATATAGTTATCGCCTTTGTTGATTTACTTACATCTATTTGTGTTTGTCCTAGTGTCTCCTTCCTGTTTAGTCTTTAAGGATGGATATTTTATTCTGTGAAAACTTGTGTTGCATACTGATGGTCTCATAGGCTTTCCTATTTATTTGTCTACTGAGTAATAATGAAAATTGCATGTTGAATGACAACTGATATTTGTATTCGTGAGGCTGAAGAAACAGAAAACGAAAAATTGCAAAACGGTCAGTTAAATGTCAAACAGGCGAGTCGTAAAGAAAAACTGATGACCCATGGTTGCTTAAGAGCACAAAAGTTAATGAGTATCCGTATAGGCGCTCCAGTTTATCTGTGATTGCAATAAATGCATACCTAATTTTGTTCGGTGCCAGAGAGAAAAAATATGTCCTTTGAACAAGGGGGCCTGTCTAAAGGACTCCGGAGAGATCACGTGACTCAGGAGGGTGGGGCGGGGGGTGAGCTGGTTAACCAGCCAACCATAAAAAAAAAAAAAAAAAGACGACGAGTTTGTTCCCTTGACGACAAAGCAGTCTATGGTTCATTATTAGTCTCTAGGAACAAGTCAAGAATTCCAGATCTCCCGCTGCAATGAACGTAAAACATCCCAGCAACATGAATATACGGCTAAAAGGGTAACCTTTTGGGCAACTTATATCGGAGACTGGATACCAAGAGCCATTCCAGGGCTCGCCTTTCTCTGTTTGACGCATATTTTTCCTCGTCTAATCCTGGGGTTTCATTTTAGTGCCATTGCGCAACACAGAATGCTATTCTATGGTCAAAAGGGCACTGACGTTTCCTCTATTTTTACTTGAATCCGGGTCAGTGGCCGAGCGCACTCTGTGAAGTGAATTTGTATTCATAATGCGGTTTGAACCCAGTCACTATCTTGAAAGACAATATTTTGGTAAGATTAGGGCGGGTCGTTCGGTTTCACACTCCCATAGACAATGTAGCGTGGGTACGTTTGTGTTAGAGTGGGATGGAGAGTATTGGATCTAAGAAAGATGGCCCAGGCCATTTCTTAAATCCATTGTTGTTGCAGACGTTCATTGAGATAGAGCTATACTGCCTGGCATGTTAAAATACATGTTTAAATAATGATCGTAACAAGTTCAATAGCAGAGGAATTTATGCACCCATAAAAGAAAAGAAATGAATAAAAGCTTTAAACGCGTCAAATATTCGGAGGAATGTAGTACCCAGTAGGCTACTATTCTGTCCTGGGGTATTCCTAAAAAAAATTAAGTATACCTTAGTTCAACCAGACAGCTCTCCTAGGGCTATTCCAGAAGAGAATGAAAACGCTTATCAGTATTTCAGTATTTAAAAATACATTATGAAATTTAATTATTTTGATATTCATCTACCATCACTACCACAGGAAAGTATCAAGCAGAAGTTCGGTGCAAAGTACTTTCATGAGTATTCACGCATCGATGGGGTATAGGTAAAACAAAGTTTAGATGAATAATAAAAAATCAAATGAAAGGACCAGAACCACCAGATGATTAATTGTCAAAGGGCAGGAGGGATAGAGTATATGAGGTCCTGGGTTACCCGTTCCATAGTTGTCGGCGATAAGAACCGCGTTTCAGCTTGTGACTGGATTAATGGATTATCCTGGATTATCCTTTTCATTACTACCCTTTGACAATTATTGATCACCCAGCATTCTTTTTCTTGCCTTTACTTTTGATTATTTCTTTTCTAAACTGTCTCATTTGTGACCCAACAATGCGCGAATAAACCTGAAAGCTTTGGTACTGAACTTTTGCTTATATTCCCCTGTGGTATTCGCATATGCCAAAATCACATGCATCTTTTGTGGTATTTTTAGCACACACACATATACATAATGCATATGTGTGTGTCTTTACGTATGTGTATGTTCTCTTTTTTATACATTTTGTCCTTGCATCCGATACCGTTAACGGACCACATGATTTACTGTACTCATGAGGATCGCGTATCGTGATGCATCTGCTTATCTCAGCCACGTATCGCAACTTCCCATCCACGTCACTTTGAAGGTGGTATCAGTAAATACTAAGTGAAATGAATTCTGTTTGAGTGATTTTTCCCTCACCTTCGTACAACAAAGAAACAGATACGAGTTCGCATTGCGTGAACTTCTCTTACAGAGAGGAAAAATTAACTCTAGCGTAGAACTTTTTATTTCGTAAAAAGAACAGTCGCTTTGGACAACGAAACAGATAAACATGCAAACAGAAAAGCGCGAGTGTTTTCCTTACAGAGAATCTATATAAACAAAGCAATACGGAAAGTGAGGGTAACCGAGTTTACCGCGAAACGATGAATTTATTCTCTATCAAATCGAAACGGCTTCCGTATCACTTACGATATTATTTTCTCATTCGCATTTCCTATAATATTCCTCTCTCAAAACCGTGAGACAGACAGAGCCTTTCAAATCACGTTTCCATCACGATAACAAAGGGCATTGTTCATAGGCGTGATTTCATAGGCCTAATCGATTTTTGCTCAAGGACTACAGTGGCTTGTTATCTCTCCCCTTCACTGAATGACTAAAGGTAAGGCATGGAGTATGCATTCGCTACATAAATATCTTTTTATTTGTTTTATTATGATACTTGATAACAAGGATTGCGAGGATTTCATGGTATAAAAAATGCAATGTAACCTAATCGAGGTAAAACAATATGTAATTTCCAGGCTACCAACAAAAGCAGGAATGATGCATAAGGGCTACAATGGAAAAGCAACAACAATACAATTGGAAGGAAACAATGCCAGCAAAAACAGTGGTATTAGCAGCAAAAGCCCTTTTAATAACATTCATCCTGAAGAGGAAATGAACTGTATCGTATATCTTTGGAAACTCAAATACAGTTATAAGACTCGAAGTTATAACCATAATAATGATAAGCGAAGAACATTTTTGAGGAAATATTGGGCATTTTCAATGGAAGAGTAAATAGGGTTTTCAGAACACTGACAATTTTCACCTCAAAAATATTAATAAGCAAACTCTTGGACATGGAAAACTGATCCAGGTGCTTTAGACCTCAACTGGGGTTATATAAAAAATGAAAACAGAAACCCTCGAGGCTTTTTTTTCCTTCCTGTTGAATACGATGTGCAGTTTTATAGGTTACAGGTGCTGCTTTAGAACGTCCACTTCAGGATCAAGTAGCTAATGTCGAAATTGTCGAAGCGATTAACGGTCAAAATTCGAAGAATACGGATAATAATCAATATAGAAATAGACCGAGTAGTTACAACAGTGTTCCACAACCAGCGGAGTCTATTTCCACAACCAGTGGAATCTAGTTTCTCAAGTCAATCATATAGAATGCAAACAATGCAAATTGATCTATACATACAAGCTGCCACCAGTAACAATGACTGTAACATAATGCCAATTTCATATGGGACATCCCAACTGTCATTTACATTATTACTGTAGAGTATCTTACAGGAAACTACTGAACAGAAGATATTTCAACCAATTAAATGCTGACCGTACGGATTTGTTTGTCTTTGAAACAAACAAATAAAATAAACACGTCACACGCAGACAGAAGCTAATTAGATTGCATAAGCAAGAAGTTCCAGTCGTTGTCATATTGACAGAATTAATATAACTTTATTGTTCGTTTTACCACAAGTAAAGTGAACTCAAGAAAAACTTAAGGGTTTTTATTGTACGAAATCACTCACCAGAAATCAAAATTCTACGATTAAAGCCAACAATGAAAAATTATTACAAAACAATAAAATTGAAATGTGTCAAGAAAAATAAATGCGTGGACATAACTACTTGAGAAACAAATTAAAAATAAATTGCGATTTTTTTTTTCTTTAGCACTGAATAAAATTAGCACCTGAAATGAAGTTGTCATATTATTCCCCTCTCCCGCTTGCTGTTCGCTAATTTTCTTCCCTTCATTTGAACCCAGGGAACCATCGTCACTAAGCTGTGCAACTGGTTCTTTCTATCCCGATCAAAGCCAAATTGAAAGCCGAGCAATAGAAGTGTGATCTAAAGGTCTGAGAGAGTGGATGACGTCATCCAGCTCTCGACAGCTCATGAATCGTTAAAGATCGTCCAGATCCTTTACCCAGTGAATTTGAGAGGGACATGAATTATCATTGGCACTGTCAATCCCGCTGGACGATGTGACTCTCTCTCTCTCTCTCTCTTTCTCTCTCTCACACATATTTTTGCTGTTTCCCTTTCTCTCTAAATTTGATAATTCTTGGTAGCTATCACGTTTAGGTAAAGCAACAAAATAAATATTGACCTTGTGTGAGGGAACAACCTTCGTGTCTAATTATAACTGACAATTTATAATGTCTAGACCCATTTCTATATCACAAATATCGTAATTATTTAATCTTGACGAGAGCTTGAAAATGAATATAAATTCTGTTGATGATGAATCTTTCGACTAAATTCGATTTTAGTTATACACACATAAATTTAACTTAAATAGTATAACTACAGAACGATTTTTTTTTAGACTGCAGCCAACCTTTAGCGAAAAATTTTGTCGTCGTTTAGGCTACCAGCTATGCGTGTTTTTATTTTGTTTTTAGTTAAACACCGAGACAACATTCAAGAAAACGTGATCACCCTCATTGTTGAAACATTATACGGTTGATAGATTAAGCTATAGTGGGCCCACATACAAAGATACCTAGAAAAACTAAATAAAAACGGGGGGTATTAAACAGGAAGGGCATCGGATACTTAGGCGGAAATATTAAAGAAACAAAATCACAGATTTCCTTTTTTCTTTGTTGCGATATTCACAACAAAAGCGCAGATTTCTTTCTGTTTGGCTTTTTTTTTTGCAGTATTCATCGACTGTATAACAATCATGTTCAAAATATACAAGCACTGATGATATAATAGAAAAGTATATTACGCCATAATGTTTCTAAGTGAGTGATAAGTCTAAAAACAACTCGACCACAAAACTTTTAGAAGTTGGTGAATACGGTAAAATTGTTATCCTTATCGCGAAGGACTTACTCCAGTTAATCAAACAAACAACAAAAAAAAAAAACACATAAACTAGCCTAAAACAATTCAAAAATGCATTTAATTAGTTGTATTTGCCAAGAAAGAAAAATGTCCCACAATCTTACTCCCCAAGCCCACCTTGCTAAGCTGATCTCCATTTTCTTTGAAAGGAGCAGCGGTAAATATCACGGGTAACTTTTGACAAACCTGTTCTATCAAATAAAACGCATTACTACGAGTATAATCAGAGCTAGCAGGCATTTGCTGCTTTTAACCTTCAAGCATCAATGTCTTTACTGCACTGTTTTTGTTCCATTTTTTATGTCCGTATACCATGATCTATTCCACTTTCGGAGGGCAATTATTTCTAGTTAATAAGTTATAGTAATTGTTATTAATTTCATGCGTTTAACTTTAAAGCAACTTTTTACTCAGGTTTTTTTTCTGGTATGAGTATCTGATTTGGGGCAAGTTTCTCGGTAATTTTGATGGTTTTAGATATGTTCTAAAGACCATTTGCAAGTCATGAGTAAAATCCAGCCGTTCATTACCTCATTTGAATTTAATCTACAACTTTCGCATTATAAAAAGTGGGGAGAAGCAGTTTTCAAAACAAAACGTATAATTAATCTCAACTCTTGAAAAAAAATCATTAAGTTGGTTTTCTTTGAGTCCTTCAAAAACTTGAGAAGGAGAAACTGAACAATGGACTCATCACGAATTCTGGTCAAATATGTGAAGCTTTAGAATTCTACTTCTACTTCCGTTTTTCCTTATTCTTACAAACTTCCGTCGTTCAAGCCTTTCGGGCTTAATCCCCACCATATTGCATTCAGCCTTACTCATTTTTTTTTTTTATTTCATCAGACTTGGCCTACACGAGGGCGACAGGCTGTCAAATATAACGGTCGTTACATTAGAGACATTGCATAATCCATCACTTACATCTTATATAATAAGTAATTATATTTCACTTAATTCTTTTGACGAGGAAATTTACTAGACGCCCCAACTTCGAATCCTTCAGCCCTTACAAATAATGGAATAAACAGGACGGGTGGGTAGGCTGCTGCGCCATTCACGTATAACACTAACACATAATCACAGCCCTTGGGAAAGATACATTAGAGTATTAGACCTTATGACGCTTATCTACTTCCTGCTTTAACTTGGGGGTGGGAAAGGGGACTTACTGGTGATTTATGGAACAGGAATGCATACCTGGACACAGTCTACCTAAACAAAGAGACAAGCAGATTCTGACTCTCCCTCCCTCCCCATCTCTAACACACAAACACTCCCATTATATATGCATATATACTATATATATATATATATATATATATATATATATATATATATATTATATATGTATAATACTGAACATTAAGTTGTTTTCCCAGATAAGAGAACAAGACAACAGTTACAGCCACCTCCGTACTGTAATGAACCGTGAATGAACCCCTTCATCAGAAAACTCCAATAACATTAACTACTTAATGCACCCACAAGGCTCATCAGCAGTACATCAAACTCCCTTCACGCACTGTATATATATATATAATATATATATATATATATAAATATATATATATAATGTAGCTGAAGTTTTCATAACTATAAGAAAACACTTGCTTTTCTGTGATATTCATACTTACAGGCGTATGCATCGTAATCTTTATTTTCCATTCCTCAGTTTTCATATAACATTTAACATTTCAGTAAAAATAAACTGCTCATTTTAAACCACAGCTTTTGTTTCAGCTTAAAGAAAATAAACAATAAAATGAAAAAAAAAATTAAGGAAACCCCAAAATAAATTTCATTAGGAAAAACTGCGACATTTTAACGTAACGTTGATTTATTAATTCCAAAACTCGGATAAGATCAAGAATTTACAATTGAAAAGAATGTATCAAGAATATTTTTAAGAGCACAGCTAAGAAATCGGTTACTCATGAACTCACAATAGGCAATGAATTTCAGAATAAATGTTAATAAATTCAACTGTGAAGTATTCATAATCAGATGAGAGGGGGATGTGTGCTTGATTGCCTGAGACCTTGAAGTTGAGGTGCGCTCGAAGAAGAGGGAGTCCTTCTTGTTTCATGAGGTGAGATGTAAAGGTGTTAGTGAGATCTCTTTGGGAACATCGGGCTAGTAAGCAAAATTATGAGGCCTGCACAAATATCATTTTGCTTTTTCTTTCATCTCTGCAACAACCCGTCGTGTTGAATGTTGAGGAATAAATGAAGATTTCCTAAAGCATTCTTTCGTGAGGTTAAGTATGTCACAGCTTATTCCTATAATCTGCCATTAACAATAGATGGTGTTTGTCAGAATAAATATAAGACGGAGATGTTTACATGTTATTTGTAAATGTAAGAAGATGCAAGTTGGTTAATGAAACTGACTGCTATAAGAATAACTAATTTTTCCCAGAATCATAAAATTTATGGAGGCTTCGCTCATTCTGGCGGAAGAGTAACTGATGTTAACCACCGTAACAGAAAAGCGAAAGGAATGCCCATTAAAAGCACAAACGAACATACACAGGCATATCTTTAGTCGATTTTACAACGTTGGTTAGGGGGAAATCTTTTTTTCTTAATATTACAGATCAGAAAAAACTACAGATCCTTTCTCTCTCTCTCTCTCTCTCTGGGTCTTATTAATTTATGTAGCCCATTTCATTGATTCCTCATTTTGCGAACTGCCCCATTTTGAAAGAAAATGCCAAGGAAAGCACATTTTTGTGTCGGAAACACAAAAAGTTATAAAAATCTGCAAGTCCACTGAAGATTATGGTAAATAGGTGCGATTTTTTACATATGAAAAAAACCTAGAGGCAAGGGTTCTTAGTAATTTCAAACCCATCGACGTCCATTTGACACGAAATTCATTAACCTTGGCAACGACGCAAGGAAATCAGGATTCCAGTGATTTCACAGTACGTAAGAACATTCAGTCTCTTGCAACAAGACCCTAGTTACTATCCCTGCATTTACCGTAACTGCTCAAGCTTGCCGCTTCGCTGTTTCTCAAAATGATTCTACAGTATATCTTTTCCCGCTACAGCGTAGCTTACAACACTCTTCCGGCTTCCATTTCTTAAACCCAATCAATGTATCATTTCGTCACTTTTAAAAATGCGGATACTTCATTGTCTCAGGATTGACATCCCACTTTCTTCCTCGCAGCTTTTATTCTTCCTACAGGCCAACAGGAAAGAATGGCATTCATTTGCAAAGTCTTGTAGTTTTTTGCTAAAGAAAAAATATTGTTGTTTAGTAACAAAAAATTAACTAAGTACTAAGACTACCAGGTTGCTTCGTACCCACAAGTTTCACAGCAACATCAGCTCGCCGGCAGTGTGTGTGTGACCTTGGTGTGAAACGATTCTGCACAAACTTTCCTACAACGGCGATGACGTCGGACCTGCCTTGTCGGAAGCGTTGGAAGCTCTCGCATTTTCTTGTGGCTGCATACACGCACGCACATGCACATGCACATACACGCACATACAACTATGTATGTATATATATATTTATATATATATATATATATATATATATATATATATATATATATATATATATATATATATATATATATATATATATATATATATTTTATAATTTTAAAGCTGGGGTCTTGCTAAATCAATGGGGTATACTAGGATGTTACTCAACTAACCTTAATTACCTCGAGGTCAGCTAAAATTATATTCAACACAATAAAGCTGAATGCCTATTTCAAGAGGGGAGTGATTAGATAAACTCTGGGGTTTAACTTAATTAATTATATTTACAAAAGAAAACACATAAGGAGAATGGTAGCATAATTCTGGTATAATAAGATGAAGAGCAAATGACGGGGAATTTGCTGGAGGAAATGCAAAGGGATGCCCGCTTCAAAGGGCGTTGAAAACGAGGTAGTGGGGATCACTACACACACAAGATGATATGCAGATCCACAGCTGAATAACTTTTAATCTGCAAACGAAACACTTGTGGTTACTCAACCGAAACTTGCACTGTAATGAAGGAATCGAGGAATTGCATAGAAGATGCCTAGACCGAACTCAATTCCAATGACTCGTATATCATATGATTACGTTACACTTCTCGTCACTGCTTGCAAATTAAGCAACACAAAATATAGAAAGCAATACAGGTCTCACTGTAGGTATATTTCACTATGAAAAGAAACAGAAAATAATTAAAGACGAATAGGGAATGTGACTGAAGAAAAACCCTTAAATCCTGGTACTTTACCTTATTTAGGAGCTGAAGTTCTCCACATGAAAGGTTATTTTGTTACTGCCAGCCATGTGTTAGAAATAGGCAGCTTAATGGGGCAAGGGACAGAACATCTGTTCTATGGTGGCGCTTGAGCAATTCTGAAGTCGAGCATCTCTCTCCAAGACCCTTTATAGCTTTCAGGAATTATGTTTTTCCTCTTCCTAGGTGGCGTTGCGATCTGGGCAGCATGGCTGCAGTTTCAAGAGGGCGGAATGCACATGTTCAGCCCACCAGATGACCTGCCTCGGGCAACGATTAGCTCTGATTGAGTCCACGCCTGGAATTTAAGGAATTCTGGCAGCACTTGGACAAGAAAGAGATTAAAGTGGTTTCCCCCAAAAGGCAGTGGTGAGAGAGAGGTTATAGAGGTGAATTTGCCTACGGTGAATCATACTAAAATAAATGAATTGATTGCTTAGTCCTTATCTCATTTGACTTATTGACTGGAAGATGGCATATGAGAGGATACTTGATAATAATATATATATATATATATATATATATATATATATATATATATATATATATATATATATATATATATATATATATATATATATATATATATATATATATATATATATATATATATATATATATAATTTCATGATGTTGCCTTGTATTATGTATATCCTCCTATAATTTTGATATATTTACTTATCTATTTATCACGTATTATGTGTAATGATAATAATTATTGAAATATTGTATGCAGTGTAATGTCAGATCTCAAAAGGGTAAGTGATTTAGATAACAGTGTGATTTAGAATTAATAATATTTTTCTTAATAAAAGCGTAGTAGGGGGAGAGAGAGAGAGAGAGATTCGAGTTTAGACCAGATGTGCCATCTGTCACTAGTTAAGATAAAGTGATGACAGGTCAGGAATAACAATTGCTGATCCATTCTGGAAACCAACTCAGGTTTTTCGTTTTGTTTTTAAAACATGCCAATCATAATTAGCCAGTTGAAATCTGTTTGATCGTGTTAGGGTTTCTGTAAAAGCTTTGTCCCATACGAGAAGAAGACAAATTATTTCGTAATGTTGCATGTGTTCCACACGAATTTCTTGTAAAGACGAACAAGTATTGTACTGGAGCACATGGCAGTTGCGTCATGTTTAAGACTGCATTGCTCTGATCATGTATTGTCCTGATTGAGTTCAAAACGTTCTGCTTTCGTATCTCGTTCCCAAAATGCCTTAATGACGTCATATGACTGTTTCATTTCATACTGAATCTTCAGATTGATTCATTCTGATTCCAGAGTCTGTTCATATTGGTTCCCTCTCTCTCTCTGTCTTTCTTCAAAAGAGAGTAATTATTAATGTAAAGTGTTAGTGTGGTCACTAGTATTAGTATTAGCTTTTGAGATCTGAATTTAGTATAATTATTTATTAGTAACAGCACCCAAATAAAAAATGTGTTTTGTGAATCTAAAGCAGCTGCAAGTGATTTTATAAAGGTTTTCACAAGTTTGTGTAAGGCAAAGTGAATTTTACTCATTATTACCATGGTATAACATGGTATATTAGGGAATTTTTGCCTAAATGAAACTATTATTGATAAATCTTTTGTGTATTTTGTGTGTTCTTATGTTTGTCATCTCTTGATTTTTTCACATTTTGTACATTGGTGATTTAACATTTATTTACTTAGCATTTTAAATATTTCTTGATAGTTTAACATTGCATACTTGATTTAATTTTCATTTATTAAGATTTACTTTTCAAATCTTGAGTAATTCTTGATAGTTTAAATTTTGCTTGATTAATTTAATTTCTTGGTAAATTAAAGCTTTTGTGATTTAGTTTTGTTTAATAAATTAACCCAAGAATTAATTAAATATTTGTGTTGTTTTCAAGTAACAGTAAACTTTTCAGATTGTGAATTCTAATTATAAATTTTGAATTTAAAGATAAATTTTTGTATTTAAAATTTTTAAAAAGTGTTTCATTTATTGACCACTAGTGAATAGGATTAATTGTGTGTGCATAAGGCAAAGTAATAAACATGTTTTGTTCCTTTAGTTTTGCTGAATTGAATAAGACCAGGGAAACAGTTAAAATTGTTTGATGGAGTGATGCCCTTTTACTCTAATATATTTCTTGTTTACTTGTTGATACCTCACACTAGTCTTGGTAAACTTAGTTTGATTTTTCATGTGATTAATGAGCTTTTTAAGGGATCACTGTTACCTTTAGAGTACTCAGTCGTAATTCTTCTTGTTATGAGAGTTCAGGTATCTGGCAGAAGTGAGGTAAATTTTCGAAATCTGTGATTAGTTGTATAATGACCAGGTACTTTGTACACTTCAGACAATATATATATATATATATATATATATATATATATATATATATATATATATATATATACACACACACACATATATATATATATATATATATATATATATATATACATATATACATACATATATATGTGTGTATACATAATATAAGGCAAAACGACAGTAGACTTATTTAGTCTGCCATCATGAGGGACAAGTTTGGTTTCAGGTTCTATAGAAGTCAGCCCATCTCCACAATATGGGACAGATGGTAAAATCACTGAAGGTAACATATAGGAAGGTCTTTACCTAGTTCACTATTTGCCTCAATTTGTAGAACCGGTAACGGACAACCTCCGTGTCTTGTACATTTTAACACAGATTGAAACAAGATAGATCCGAGCATCGCTCTTCTCGTCTGTAACAGATGCTTGTCAGCATCCATCGACAGCTTCAGTTAGGTAACCTTTCTTATGCCTTCAGTATGCAAACTCACTTATGATAGGGATGGTGAATACTCACATTGTGAAATGAATCTTTATGGAATATTACTTTGCTAGACAGACAGCTGTGGCCTTGAATGACAAGGAACACCCCAACTTCCTGACAGCACCACCCGCCTCCATCTTGTACACGTGTTCATGCTTTCTTGGTATTAAACCCCACCCCCTTTTTTCGAGCACTTCTATTCATCTAGACCCCGCTTTCTCTCTCTCCCTTATCTTATTCACCTCAAACCCTCTGAGAATATTTCATACTTCTCACCAATTAGTGCCTCCATTCTTCCTACTTGACCAAACAACTTTGAAATAGCATGATCTTCATTTATAAAATTTTTATCATGTCACATCTCTACTTTCTCACTCTTTCAACCTTTCTCACTTCATACACATTGCACAAACAATTTCTCTGAAAAACTTTCTATTTTTTCTCACATTCATATTCAGCATCCACGCTTCACTTGCATAAATGAGAGTTGGCTTTGCTATTGTTTTGTATAGTCCAACTTTTTCCTTCAATAATAACTTATCTTCTCTTCAAAAAACTTTTACAGCGACCCAGAAAACATCGTTGCTTCATTTTGCTTGTGATTTACGTTTTCTCTTATCTTCTATCATCCGTTAGATTAATTCCCAAATGCCTGCAGGAAGCAGCCACTTTCATTCTACCACCATCCACAATGCTATTCATTTCTACATCTTCCTAAGTTCCATTTATCCTCTTTGTTTTACCTTTCAAGCTCAGGTTCATTTCTTAGAAACTACGAAAGCATTTTTACCAGACTCCGAGGCTTCTTTTCACAATCACCAAACATGTTGTACCAACTGCAGTAACCTACATCAGATTCCATTGATGTTCCCTTTCATTATCCTACATTTTTCAACTGCATCTGACGTTAAACTGACTTTTCTCCCTACTTCATCCATAACATTATCAAATAACCAAGGGGAGAAAGGGATGACAGGTTAGGTATCGCTAGTGTGCCTCTGTGTTTGTACAAGTATTCAAACCGGAAACCCCTTGTCAATCATAGCTCTCTGAGCCAGAGAATAAATTATCTGTTTACTCCTGTTGGAGAAGAAGAAACTCTGTTTATTCCTGTTTCTTCCAGGGTGACTACTTTCAATGTCTAACTGGCAACCCAGGTTTAACCTCATAGAAGATTTTTGGGAAAACCAGTCAGTTCAGACAGAGACCTGGTAAAGATAGGTTGGTCTCTCTCTCTCTCTCTCTCATCCCCTCTTCATTAAGAAGAGCGTAAGATTCGTGGTCACTCTCCCAAACATATAAGTTTTTGGAAACTGTCAATAATATTTCATGCTCCCTTGGTAAGATCTGATATAAGAAAAGAGTGTTAACAGTAACAGGCCTTAGGTAAAAGTGTATATTGCTGCAGCAAGAAAAAAAGTTGTGTAAAAGTGTGCAGAAATTTGTATATGGTAAAGTGGGTTTTTACTTATTTTTTACCATGGTAAAAAGGTAGATATAATCTTTAAACAGATTTTGCCTTAGTGAAATTACTGTTGATAAACTCCTTGTGCATTTTTTGTATGTTCTTGTTTTTACATTTTTTGTGTTCTTGTGTTTACAATTTCATAGTTTTACCCAAATTTTTGTGTTGGTGATTTAACATTTATTTAATTTGCACTTTATATGTGTTGATACTTTAACATTGCATACTTGTTTTGATTTTCATTTGTTAAGATTTCTTTTTCAAATTTGGAGTAAATCTTGATAGTTGAATTTTGCTTATTTAACATAATTTCTTGATAAATTAAAGTTTTGTGAGTTAATCTTGTTTAAGAATTAATTAAATCGTATGTTGTTTTCAAGTAATCGTAAATTTTTTCAGATTGTGAATTCTAATTATAACTTTTGAAGTTCGAAATAAATTTTTGTATTTAAAGCTGTAAAAGAACAGTGTTTAATTTTGACCACCAGTGAATAAGGTTATTTGTGTATGCACAAGGTAAGAGATAAACATGTTCTGTTCTCCTTCAGTGTTTTTTTGAAGTGAATTAAGACCAAGGAAACAATTATAGTTGTCTGATGGAATGATGCCCTTTCCTTCTAGTATATTTCTTGCTTAACAGTTACTACCTCACTCATAACTTGATAAACTTAGATTGATTTTTTCAAGTGATAAGCAAGTTTTAAGGGATCACTGTTACCTTTAGAGTGTTCAGTCGTAATTTTATTGTTATGAAGGTTCAGGTATCTGGCTGAAGTGAGGTAAATTTTTGGATTTAATAGTTGTGTAATAACCAGGTACTTGATCACTTCGTGACAATATGTACACACACACACACACACACACACACACACACACACATATATATATATATATATATATATATATATATATATATATATATATATATATATACTGTATATATTTTATAGATTTGCTTGTGTGGCTTCATACAGGGACTAACAAAATAACTTTTGAAGCCTGACTGGAAAACCATCATTTTCTAAAACACTTATCTCTTGCAAAAAAAATATGTGATTGCAGATGAATAAAATGCGCCTTGCAAGGCCACTTCAGTCCTGTTTCTCAGTTAAGTGACAGTTTGTATGCGTGAAAGCATTCTGAAAATCCCATCAATGGCACAGTTTCTTCGGGTGCCTGCGTCGGGAAGTACCAAGATGAACGAAGGCCACTGAAACTAATCAACACTCACTGAAATGATTGTAGTCAACCTCATACTTAACTTACCTTCGCTTCAGTCTACCAATGATGGTGTTCAATTTTCCACCGGAAGAAGCCGCCACTTTCTATTAATAATCTTTTTTCTTTTACTTTTGCTCGAAGGTTAGGTAGGCAACCAGTAACCTTGATCAACGTTTCTGTTCTTTAACTTCATCACTGTTCACGAAAATTTTTGTAGACTTTGTGTAAGCACTGCTTGGTTCCGTTGCTCGGTAGTTGAGATCAAGTGTTCTGAAAAGTTTAAAAGCCATTAATATAATTTAATAATATCGCAGATAGACACGAAAAACGTAAAAACATGAATACAAAAACGATAATGTATACATGTAAATTCATATACACACACGCATAAATATATATATATATATATATATATATATATATATATATATATATATATATATATATATGCATATGCATAGTACTATGAATATATGTACTATATAATATATATATATATATATATATATATATATATATATATATATATATATATATATATATATATATATATATATATATATATATATATATATACAGTACATACTTCTATAGTAATACTGTGCAAATGCAAAGCAACATGTAAAAGTCTAACTCCTCAAATATCAATATTTCCAAGTTTCATCTGAACGTTGGGGATAGGCTTAATGTCGAAATAAAAAAAAAATCTGCATCTATCTATTTATGTATGATTGTGCATCTAAACAACTTATCTGAAATTGTTTGGCGCATCATATCACATACATTCTTTCCAAGAACTACACAGCCCTAACATACATTTCCAAAACGTAGTTTGTGCAGATCTTAAAGTCTTCAATATGGAATATCCTAATGCCAGCAGGAAATCTCTTTACTAATGCCCTTATCTATCTCAGGCATATAGAGATAAAATATCTGGACAAGGATAGAAAGAAAAGGCAAAAATGGGGCATACCTGTAAGGGAAGCGTAGACGTCCACCGTCACCCATGCAGCGAGAGAGAGAGAGAGAGAGAGAGAGAGAGAGAGAGAGAGAGAGAGAGAGAGAGAGAGAGAGAGAGAGAGACTGCTAGTGGATTTATGAGACAGATACGGGGAAGATTTGCAATATCAGAATTATTAGCATTTCAATAACGACAAATATGTGATAAAATTACCAAACCAAGTAAGACCCCCAAAATTAGGATAATAATAATAATAATAATAATAATAATAATAATAATAATAATAATAATAATAATAATAATAAGAAGAAGAAGAAGAAGAAGAAGTAGAAGAAGAAGAAGAAGAAGAAGAACCGGGCGTTTAAAAAATGAGAAATAAAAAGGACTCACATGAGAGAAGCATCAGTGATTAGTCTCCGCCTTCATTGCACCTAAAATAAGTACTGCACTCGCAATTTAGCTTAGCCTTTCAAAAATCATATTCAAGGCGGTTTCAAAATCATTTAGCCGGGCCAACTTGCCGGAACCCTGATATTTGAATCCGGTATACATTAATAAACAGATGCAAGTTGTACTACATCTAAGGAACATTTTTCCTCCTTACTTTATCTACCTATCTATCTACATACCTCTCTATCTGTCTATCAGCTCGGAAATCAACTCAAATTTAGCGCATTGCACCCATGCTGAAGTGTGCGTTGAAAGGTTACTTGTCATAATAAGCAGTTTCCATTCGTTTAACCCGATGTTATGACTGACTGCCTTGTGAAATCTTCATACGCAATCCAAGAACTCGGGTGAGTAGTGGTAAAGCTTGGATAACTGTCGCCTCTTGCTTTACCAGAGGGCCGCCCCAACCCCCTCATAACCTTCCCTCTTTGGCTGGACGAATTTGTAGCGTCCCTCGGATTTGATCAAGCTCATTTCTTCTTCGCAGCTTTTCTCCAGGTACGTTTTCACGCACACGTGCATATATATTTATATATGTAACTATCCTTATATATATATATATATATATATATATATATATATATATATATATATATATATATATATACATATATATATATATATGTATGTGTGTGTATATACATATATATATATATATATATATATATATATATATATATATATATACATAAATATGGATGTAATGCAACAAAGCTTCTAACTTTTAAATCAGGGCACGGATGGAATCCTAACTGGTGCAGAAGTATCGTCAGTTATAATTCCTTTCAGGTGTATGGTATTCCCAAGGTATAGAAAGTTCGATATCAAACGGTATTTGCAGTTTAATATTTGTAAATATAAAAGTCACGCGTGCATAAGTGATAAAATTCCATATGATATGCATACATATAGATATATATATATATATATATATATATATATATATATATATATATATATATATATATATATATATATATATATGTGTGTGTGTGTGTGTGTGTGTGTTTGTATAACCCATCAGTCGCATTACAGATTGATATTTTAGGCTGAAATACTGGTAAATATTATCAGATATAAATGTATTTGCAATACCCACAGCGACACACACACACACACACACACACACACACATATATATATATATATATATATATATATATATATATATATTTATATATACACTGTGCGTGTGTGTGTGTACGTGAGTGTGTACATACATCAAATCACATATCAGAAATGGCATTTGCTCTCTTTAAATGAAGTCCCGAGTTTGTCATTTTTCTTCATACTTTTCGAAAGAGATATAATTAAACGGGACTACGTCATATCTACTTATCAAGCTAAAGAGGAACATACGAGTTCTGTCAATGGAAATTTATAATTCTACACGCAAAAGTCGCCTCACTCAATCGCTGCAGTCAAAAGCCTCATGCCATTTGAAGCAGCTGCTCTCATGATCTGAATACTACATTATTCTCTTACTTGCAAATTTTTGGAAGACTTACTTCAGACCTACGCTGGCCACTGAGCACTTTGATAATGGTCCTATTGACTTTTGGCATGGTTTTCAAATAGAGAACGTCCATAAAGTATCGTACCTAAGAGTGTGTGTGAATAAGGAATTGTGGAAGATTTCAGAACTCTATTTTTCTCTTCACTTTAGCTGCTTCAGCCTACGTCAAACACCCTTTTAGGAGGCCGTAGCCTTCAGAGTTCCTCCGCAGCCCTTTTGAGGGACCGACATCCTAAAGTGGGTAGCGCAGTTCGTGGCTATGCAGCTGTCCGTGGGATGAGTTCAGCACATCGTTTACATAACTGTATCTGGTAACGATGCCAGCAAAAAATGTCCCCGTGGTCCTTTGACATTGGACAGATTCCTTAAAATACAGAAGAACCACGATAGAAATAATTTTTCTTCGATACAACAGCCTCCCTCGCCTTTGAAATTACAAGCCTGATAAAGGGCAGTTCACAAATGTCGATACTAAAGCAGCAATTCAGCAGATGTATCCTCCCAACTAATTTAATGAAGGAAGAGGAGTTGATTTATCATTCAGCAGCCTGCAGTTAAGTCAAACATGTATTAAGATAAAACAAATACCATCGTCACCACCACCATCATCAAAACTAATAATAACGGCAACGCAAGCACACACACTCGTGTTATATAAATGCACACACACACATATATATATATAATATATATATATATATATATATATATATATATATATATATATATATATATATATATATATATACATATATATATACATGTATATATAATATAATAGTTTTTCATAGCTCAAGTTTTCTATTCTTTTATACTGTACATCTCATCCTCGCTTAAACTACTGCATAAATTATTTACTCGCCAAAGCAGCAATAGGTAAGCTGCAAAGATAAAGGGTTATCCCCAAACCCTGCTAATTCGTTTGCAGTCTACTGAAGTTTCTCAAAAAACGTCAGCGCAGATTTAGAGTTAATAACCGTTGTCAATATCCAATAGACAAAACATAACTGGAGCAAAGAGACGAATACAAAGCAGATGTCGATGGAGTTTTATTCGTCTGTATTTCCAATTCTTGACATATCATCTACCACGGATACACAGTTATCGTTGAGAGAGAGAGAGAGAGAGAGAGAGAGAGATGACTGCAAGGGTTCACCTGTTTTACCAGAAGGCTTTTCTGCAAAGACAGTAAGATACTATTGGTTTGAAGTCCACGAATTGCGCTTGGCGACCTGTTAACTATACCTCACTACGGTCACCCATGGCGATGACAAAGAAAAAGCATTATTATAATTTTGTAGATCTTCAGCTGTCTTGAAGGTCTTAACTTTAAATAGGTTTGGTCTCACTGAGATAGCCGCTTTCTGTCTTGAGGATCTTTTCGGTCATAATGAAGTGCAAAGAAGAGACTTTCGTTGCGTATTTGTCCATCCGTTCCAGAACTCATATTCTTTTATCGATAAAAGCATCGGCCGATTGCTTAGAAATGCATTTATGCACGTGTACTAATTGGACTTAGTCCAATTAATTTTATCACGCCATATCATTTGAGAGAGAGAGAGAGAGAGAGAGGAAATTTCGAGCACCATGTTCCTAAATCCAGTTTAAGCTTGCGCTTCGAGTTCGCCGAATCCAACTTCCTTCATTTCTGTGCCGTCCACATGAGACCCTCAAGGCCACAGGTCACACAAATCTTTCCCTTTAATTAACATAAGCGCCGACATTCTTTCCTTAGTACCAATAACATTTGATTCCCTTCAGCTTTCATTTACACCTTTTCTTCGCCGTTTCTTTTTCTCCTTTTCACGTCGCCTGCGCTGGGCATGGCAGTTAAGCGGACCCTCTTGCCGTCCTTCGTACAAGAAAATAAATAAATCGCTTCGCAGGTAACTCTGACCTATACCTCGTCCATGTCCTTGGAGATGCAGGTTGCAAATTTATCATTTTATTATTTCCGAAGAGATTCCTGCATGTTGCACCGTTCTAAGTTTCGTCTTCACATAATCAACGAGAGACTCGAGAGCAAAATAAGAAGGTAGTCTTTGTCATTTTCGTACTTTAACTGCCCAACCAAAGATGAACGACCTCATAAGATAAACAAAGAAATTTCATCAGCTGACGCCGAAATAAACTACCGTATCAAAGATCCTAAATCTAACCCGACACAGCACCTCGAAGGTTAAAATAAAATAAAATAAAATAAATGAATAAAAAGTAGTCTTGGGTAGTGTGCCTCCTGATTCATGATATAAATTACTTTCAGGAATTCAAACCTAGTAACGTGAATTCAGTTCAGTTGCATTACTGATTTCAGGACGACACCAAACGCCGCTTGCGAGCGAGATAACAAGTACAACAAATACATTCACATACAGAAAATAAGCAAACGAACACAGCAGCATCACAGATCTACTCCCTGCGAGAGGCATCACATGAAGCAACGACGCGCCAATCCAAATATACCGTAAGTATATAAGCTAAATACAAAGACAATTGCGGAAGAGAAGACCAGACTGCGACGTCACTACGAAACTCATTCTGACTGAGATGATGATGCCAGAGAGTATCATTACATGTGGGCTGTGCTTCCACGAAAGAGTAAAAAAAAAAAAAATTAATAAAAATAACACGGTAAGGCGTTTGGATACCTCCTCTGCACCGAATGGAGATGCGAATCTCTGAATGTAAGTGAATGGATATCTTATCCACGGATAATACTTAGGTCAGAATTCTTCTCCCATACTACTGTTGCTGTCTTGGGAAGGCTTTGTAATAACCTGGTGGGTTTGAATACGATTCTCCGTGGTTTTTTTATTTTCTTTGTTTTTTGTATTTGTTTATTTTTTGTCTTAACGCCAAGGATAATTTGCAAAGGCTGAAGAGACAGGCATTTTAGAAAAATTTCATTAATAATATTGATAATAATATAAAGTAACGATTCATATTAACACTTTCTATTCTTTCGTTGCCATTACTGCTTGCTGCTACTGCCAGTTGTTCTGTCATTCAGGGAGATTATAACAATATCATTATTATACAAAAAAGCAGGAATTTTAATAATATAATACAAGATATTCTATAACGCTGTCATCCACAATGAACAGGAAGGCTCGCAGTTTGGTATGATAATATAAAATGCTATTTTAAATTGTTATTGTAGTGTGTCCTTGATTTGTCAGAATTAATCCTCAGCCTCTTTTTATTTGCGTTTTTATTTCTCTGAATATGTGTTTACTTCGATAGTTGTTGTTTTCAAGTTAATTCCATTATCTCTCTCTCTCTCTTTTTAAATAAGGGTATCTATCCTGTGGAAACATGCCCAACAAACTATTGGCCTTTAGACTTTTAATAATAATAATAATAATTATAATAATAATAATTCTCAGAAATAGATGATATTTGTCGCTCATCAATAATGCCACTGCCGAGAGGAACTGAGGGAATTCGTTCGTCTACGTTTCATTTTTTTAATGCAAACGCCGACGGAGTAGGCAACTTTTAATTCATTTTACCTAGTCCGAGCAAAACTGAGAGAAGAAAACGAAAAGAAAGAAAAGGCAACGTCTAGCCCACCTCGTCAGTTTTGACAATGTCTCCCCAACTTCAGTCTTCGTTCAATTATTCCCTTCACTAACTCCGATATTCAGGAGGCCAGAGACAAGATGTACATGGCTGAAAATTACCCAGCAGTGTCCAGAGACATCTCGGGTTAGCGTTCCATAATGACGTACTCGTATTTCTGAGTTTAACTCTGAAGGAAACTGAATCCAGATACCTAGACTGAAGATATGAGAATGATATGCAGTCATTTGTTTATTCATGAAGTCACAAGAGGTATTTGAAAAATAGGTGAGACTATGAGATATGAGTGGAGTAAATTAAAAAGCACTTGAAAAATAAATGAAATTGTATGAAATAAGAATAAAGTAAACTAAAGAGCAGCTGAGAAATAAGTGAGATTGTATGATATATGAATGAGGTGAAATGAAAAGCAGGAGTGAAATTAGTTAAATTACTGATTGAATATTTTCATTTAATCAAAGAACAGACTGAGGAAGACATCCTGAAGCAGAAGCCTTAATAAAATATAAAAAACTCATTGACTGATTTGAATTACAGCACTGTTCGTGATTAAAGTTCTTACTTATAAGGAAAGATTTGCGAGATGGTCATTCAGAATGATCAGACTCATAAATTTCATTTTTCACTATCTTGTTTCAGATTATCAAAAGAGAGAGAGAGAGAGAGAGAGAGAGAGAGAGAGAGAGAGAGAGAGAGAGAGAGAGAGAGGCCGGGACTGGATTCCAGGCATTTGAAATGTTTAAAATTAAGTTATTTTAGAGAGGTCGGGACTGGATTCCAGGCATTTGAAATGTTTAAAATTAAGTTATTTCTCTCTCTCTCAGTTTTTGAACAGTTGACCTAAACGACCCATTCTGCTAAACACGGATATAGTCTAACCTTTCCTCTTTACCCAATGAAGAAAAGATACGCTTTAACAGTAGTCATAAATTTTCCAAGCTGCTTTGTATGTCAGCCTTTTGATTCCTATTTGGAACCTTCGTTACAAAATTGCATATTATTTCCTAATGCCGCAAAAGATGTTGATATTCATGAAACCAAGAAGAGGAGCTATACTTAAAATAATTACTAAAATAAAAAGAGGCACTTTTATGCCATATCTGCATTCATGAAGAAATCGTCTTACTTGCTGTATAAACACTTATGTGGAAACAGACTCTGCAATAAGAAAATAGGTTACAATGTAACATAAACTGGATATTATCATATACGCGATCCTAAGACAATCGTAAAAGATGAGGAAGAAGAAGAAATTAGTGAATGGAAGACAGTAAATCTCTTGTGCAAGTAGACATCATGACTTAACGACATACATCCCAAGATGCGTATCTGTGATGTTTTTGGTCAAAAGATTTTTTTTTATAAACTCCAATGCCTTTTACATAAGGACACTTCAAAGAACGTGATGGCACGAGGTCCAGGGTAACTCAACAGTATTCGTTTTCGAAGATAAACAAATACATCTAGGTAACTCAGATGAACAACAGTCAGTGAAATATGTAACGATTTTTAGCGTTTGCCGTCATACTTATGAATTCTCTATTAGCTTCCGTTTCTCCATAATATCTAGTTTTCCATCAAATTAAGAAGAGATTTCATTCTCTTATTATATATCTAAGGATCCTGCTTTTTTCCCCTCTCTTTTCTAAGTCTTTCCTGAAGACCTGATCTCGAGGAGGACAACATTCAGTTCGTAGCACATTCTATGGGTGCGTCCACATTACAAAACATGTCGGCATCCATATCACAAACAATCATCTGGAAATGGCCACCAAATGGAATGTTTTCATCCATGTACATCAAGATCCGTTCACCTGTTCTTTAGATATCCTGCTCAGACACATACACACACACACACACACACGCACAGACACATGGCTGAGAACTGGATAATCTACTTTCAACTTCGCTGGCGGAGGTAATGAACTCTTCGGTAAAATCCCCAAATGCACAAATACATTTCCATCCTCAGTCCTCGCGGGAGACCAGCTGAATCCAAATAAATGACTTTATTGGAGGGTAAACCGAGAAAACATGGAGAGTATAACATGTGAATACGTATGACTCATAAATCAGAATCACGTATGCATGTATGTATATATGTATGAATGTACCTGTGACAGGAAGCAGGACTTGAGACAAACATGAGCTTTTTAAAAGGGGCCCCATATTATACTGCTAAGATATAAGTGAAAAAATAGAGCAGATTTTCTACTTATTAAGTCACTGAGTCCCACTAGTGTTAAGCCTGAAATAGGAATCCCTGGTAATTGTGAAGAAACAATTCTGAAAAAACTCGACAGAATGAAACGAGATCGTGAGATCTCGATAGCTACTAGAAACATAAAAATCAGAGAAAATGCTGACTGCTATTACGAACAAGAACAAGTAAAAAAATACGCCAAAGTTTCTTCGGCGCAATCGAGTTTTCTGTACAGCGTATAATGCTGTATGAAACTTTTCAGCCACCACGGCCCGTGAAGCTTTTAGCAGCGGCCCATGAATCTTTCAGCCACGGCCTGTTGGTGGCCTGTGTTGTTGGCACTTATAGGTACCAGACGCAAGATCATGGCTAACTTTAATCTTAAGTAAAATAAAAACTACTAAAGCTAGAGAGCTGCAATCTGGTATCTTTGATGACTGGAGGGTTGATGATCAATACGCCAATTTGGAGCCCTCTAGCCTCAGTAGTTTTTAAGATCTGAGGGCGGACAGAAAAAGTGCGGACGGACAGACAAATAGTCATCTCAACAGTTTTCTTTTACAGAAAACCAAAAGAGACAAAAGGGAAAAGGCACAAGCGCTATCCTTGGATGTCGACTGCTAACAGAAACAAGTTAAAGACGAAAGAAGAGCAACAGGTAACGCCTTCAAGGTTTTTTTTTTTTTCATTGGTAAGATCACTTATCCTAAATGCCAGACATGCTTTATTGCAGAGTACATGGCTAAGGGACTTAAAAACAATGACTGGCTGTGTTCACACTTTGGGAAGGTCGCTGTGCCTGCTTTTGTGTTGTAGCTCGAAGTCTTACTACACGTGGATATCGCGTAGACTGTAAAGCATCAAAGATGATATGTAGTAAAAACAGAGCCGTGGCAGAAGTTAAAGCAGAAATTTAAGGGTTAATAAGGCATGGTTTTCTTAAGCACTGGTGTGAATCCACCTCTATATAAATGACAACAAATAAAATGGTGTAATGAAACTTAAAACGATTAACACTGTGAAGAGAGATCAATCTGTCGCCCTATAAAACGAATTTTACAAAAGCTTTATATTTCATTGGCCCCTTTTCTCGAAAAGCATTTCAGAGTATTATAATGAGGCAATATTTTTTGTTCATAACTTTTATCTGAGCAAAAACATTCTTTCCAAATATATTATCAAAAAAACAGTGTATGCAGTTATGCAGACGTATGTTTTTACACACAAACACACACGCAGAGAGAGAGAGAGAGAGAGAGAGAGAGAGAGAGAGAGAGAGAGAGAGAGAGAGAGAGAACTGTGAAGTTTGCAAGTATGACTGGAAAAAGATTTTTGCTTTCAGTGTGGAAATGTTTTGACAAGAAATTCTGTTGCGATGCTCCTTACTGCCACTGTAAACCAAACAGGCCCTGAAAATCCAGGAGGCTTCTATATTTATATGCATTCATAACCTTGACTGTAGATTTTTGCCAGGAATGACGAAAATCACTGAACATTCATGGAAAATGAAATTAGAGGGAATTTTAAGGATACAACCCCACCAGTGTTCGTGCTCATTTGCATATCATGAGCACTAATGGTTTTTATATCCATGAAAGTTCTTCCAGCATTCAATGCCAGGCCGCCACCAGATGGGAGTAATATGCATGGTCGTATGAGAATTAGATCATTCCCTGCAATATCACACAACAAACATACACATTTGCTTATTCATTTATTCAATGATCCAGTTCGGTAGCACATCAGTACTCAAAAACTCATTCGAGTAACAATAAACTATCAAAGAGAAACTCGAGACGGTGAACAATGTCTAACAAATCTTGGTAGCTGTCAAAAGGTCCGAATGAACGACGAAGGCATCCCACGCACTCCCTACCATTCAAGAAAATTTCCAACTAATGACATCAAAGTAGCCCGAGTTCGGTGTACTGCACCAGGATAGGAAACTCAAGGTTATGACGTCACAACATGGATCAAGGACAGCGAAAAATGGGTCAAAAGCAATCTGTTTAATAGCTCCGAAATTTAAGGGGAACTGACTTTACATAGGGTTGTATGAACCCACAATTAAAAGATAATAGTTTGATTCGTTTAGTGCATTAGGCTGAGGACTTTTGTGACATCACGTAATTATGACGTGGCAAAAGATATCACAGAGAGAGAGAGAGAGAGAGAGAGAGAGAGAGAGAGAGAGAGAGAGAGAGAGAGAGAGAGATTGGTATCTTATTTTCCAACCTTTAAATGGAAGAACCGTTCGTCATAGAAGATTTTATGGCCTCAAACTGGAAAAAAGATTGAATGTATTGCAACATAAAATTAGGTTACCTAATTGCTCGAGGATTAAGAATTTAGTAGATGGATGTCATACAGATAAGAATGGGAATACTATAGTAACCTATCGTTTTTAGTGCTATTTTAAAAGATGATATCTGTAGGTATCAAAAACGTAGAGTACATTCGTTCATTATATAATCATTTCTTCATAAACTGACAGTATCATCAAGACGGATTATTCATAGGAGAAACTCGCGATAATTTGATGCCTAGATCATCACAGCTACAAATCAGCGAGAAAACAATAAACAGGTAGATATGTGAGGAGATATCTATAACCCTCCTGCTTTTTTAAATCTTAGCCATGACCTCCCGAATGGAGTCAAGCAATCTAGAGAGGAGACAGTGACGGGGAAGCCACCCAGTAATACGTAAGTGAAGATAATTATGCTCTCAGATCGACAAGTCGACCCTTGGGCTGATGCAACAAAGTTTCAGAACGAAGAGAAAAATATCCCAAAGCAAGTTTTGAGTATAAAAGAAAAGAAATCATGAGTCAGCCACGTTCTTTTATGCAATGTTCACGGTCCATGATGACACGAAATTACAATTCCGGGATAAATCGAGTCTCACCAACGCGGCCGCTGATTTGATCTATAATTTGAAGATATTTCTTGTCTTATGCATTGCTGACAAGGCAGATAAAATTCAAAGCGCAAGATGGTCGTGTTTCGCCTCATGTACTTCATGAACCCGTTTATTGATCTTTAGTATTCAGCTCATATATATATATATATATATATATATATATATATATATATATATATATATATATATATATATATAATATATATATATACATGTATATAATAAATTTATATATGTGTGCGTGCTGTGTCTGTATGTAAATAAACAAATAAATATAGATAGACAGACAGAAAAATAGAGAGAACATATTGTCAAAATTCAGTTTCAAATATGTTTTCTCTCTCTCTCTCTCTCTCTCTCCTTCTCTCTCTCTCTCTCATGACCTTCTGATACTGAAAGTGAAAATTTATTATCATTCCAGTCATGATGAAGCTGCAAAATCTTGGCTCTTTTCAGTTCTTTGCTATTGTTTTATTCTTTCCTGCAGACTACACTGAAAACAATGTCAGGGTAGAGAAATTATAAATTACGTTATCATTATTATATAATGACGTTTGAGTACATTGCACACACAAGAACAATCTGACCCTTTTCAAAAACTTAAGTAGTGAATTTGTTTTATTCCTTAACAACTTAGTTGTTTCTTGCAGAAGATTAAATCAATTTTAAAATTACAGGAAAACTCAAATAAAAATATGGGTAAAAACAGCGGCAGTTGCGTTTGATACCAGAAGTCTGGCTCCAAAATGCTTCACAGTAACCTACAGGTAACTTTGGATTTCTAATCTACCATCTGATACGGAATCTCAGCTCAGTTTCAGAAATCGCAAAAAAAAAAAAAAAAAAATTACTGTAATTTCCATAAATTTTAGAAATCGTAATATACTTTATCTTGTAGTCTGCTTTTGCCAATAATTCTAAAGGGAAAAAAATACATACGAATCATTTATACATCTGCAATGTATAAATGTATAAATGCAATGGTATGTGACTCAAAGAACAGCCTTGTTTTCAAGGTAATCAGTATATCGCTTAATAGTAATATTCGCTGAAAGCTAAGTTTTCAATTGTTCTGCAGAATCGTCTTATTTAAGGAATTTTCTGAACCTTCTCTAACTTAAGCATGAACTGAAAATCTTGTAGTTTACAGCCTCCATTAATTTTAATGGTTGAAAAAAAACACATTCCCTGCCTCAGAATTAATGACAGTAACAGTGATAATTGAAAGAGGAAGAAGCCACAGATTGACGGAGCGAATAGCATCGCTAATTGCTTATCAGAAAAAGAAATCCACTCATTACCGAACTGCTCACAATTTACGCTAAAGGTCACATCCGTTGCATGTCTTGGCTTCCGAGTATTGGTTATAGTTAAGCTGCTCTTCACGAAGCGCGAGTCTTGCATGTAACACTGACTAGTCATTAATATCATTGACTCAATTAAGGGAAATTGATATGTTATCACCTGATGAAAACGCAAACACACACATATATATATATACTGTATATATATACATATATATGTATATAAATACAAATTTATATGTGCATGCATAATATATATGTATATGTATATATATACATATATGTGTGAGTGTGTGCGTTTTCATTAAGAGATGGCATATCAACTTTCCTTAATGGGGTTAATGATATTAATGACTAGTTAGGGTTATATACAAGCCTCACGCTTGGTTAAGAGCAGTGTATACACACACACACACACACACACACAAACACACACACACACACACACATATATATATATATATATATATATATATATATATATATATATATATATATATATATATATATATATATAATCCACAGTCTTGGAATGCATTCAAGAATTCGCCTGGCCCTGTAGTTTTCCCATCTGAACATAGTGATCTCTTCCCGTAGACTTTCGTGAAAGGAAACCTTTTTGTTACCACATACGAAAGCTTTTGGACCCAGTTCCCATTGCATTTTTAAAACAAAATGAACCATCACCATCATCAATATTAATACCTATATCATTATTATGACAGTTGTAACAAAAAACAACAACAAAACAATAGTAATCATAAAAATAAGAATACCAGCAAAAACAGTTCCTGTTCAAGCAAAAATTGAACTGTTTCATAACTGGAAGCAGGAAGGGGAAAATCCCCGTTAATAATGAAGGCATCATCACAATGAAAGAAGGATACGGAAGGAGATCCTTCACTGACTCAACCGTGATTACAGGAAAAAAAAACACGTAAATAAAATAGGAAGCGAATCGATGCCTAAATGACAAAGCAGGGAATACGTAATTATTATGCCATCAAAGAAACGAATCTGGGAGGAGAGAGAGAGAGAGAGAGAGAGAGAGAGAGAGAGAGAGAGAGAGAGAGAGAGAGAGAGAGAGGTGCTTTAAGGCCTTACGTCAGTGAGGCATTTCCCCTGTTGAATCTTCATCTTAACTTCGTTGGCGTTGTCATCACTTTATAATGAATAATGCTGATCATTATCATCATAATCGTCCAGTCATCATCAACTTATTATAATACGGTACCTCTGTTCATGTAGAAATTAATACGATAATAATTCGATATTACCATGATACTCATTACACACACAAAAAAACAAGAAAATAGCAGCGGCAACAATAATAATGATAATATGAGCAAAAAGAGAGGAACAGAGCATTAAAGCATGTACTTGGATGCCCCAAAGAGAAAGTGTTACGCAAGACCCACCGAGGGCGGTCATCCAAATTCACATCACTGACAAAGAATTAACCCTGAATCTCATCGCATTTACATACAAAAGTATAACTTATTCCGAATGAAAGTGAAAATAAAAACCGACAGTATTTCTGCCAAAACTTAAAAAAAAAAAAAAAAAATCTGCCACATAAACACTCAAAGAACATGATAATAGAATCATAAATATACAGATGAAAATGAAAGCAAGGATATACAACACTATAGCAGAATTAATAATAAAAAAAAGTTCCTCAAAATAACATTCAAAGAACAAGAGAACACGAAAGCAATTACTAAGTGACAGCTGAGACACGGACGAACTTCGATAACCTAAAGAGTGCCGTGCTCAGAGGAAAAAATATAAAAGGGTTGTAGGGACAAAACACGGAAGTCCTTAAGACGACATATCATCACATCCCCAAGTTGCAGAGGACGCAACCTGGATTAGTGGTGTTGCAAAGTGCCGCCATTCTGATGAATTCCCAAGCCTGCTACTGTGTCACCTGTCCTTGCGCGTCTGTCTGGAACGCCATTTCTGTAACTGATTGACACTGTATATCGTTAACAGCAACATTATTTATCCACATGAGTGTGATGAGATGGTGTGTTTTGTTCACAAATTAGATTGCAGATCAAAACAACCGAGAAACAATAAAATATTTCACCATCCCCATTTAAATGACAAAGATAGTGATATCAACTATGGCAGGATAGCGCTATCAGCAAGCAAGGAGCAAACAGCCCACTCATGGAAATATAAATGATGGTCTGATAACGACAACGATGGCTATCAAGAAAATGCTGCCGATTAAAAAAAGAAACAAAAACTGCGGCAGTGACAACACTTCGGAAACAAAAGGTGGGGAGAAGGTAGCATGCAAGGTGAGCCTGACATCAAACGGCGTCTTGCAACACAAGCAGAGAGGGACATATCAGTTGCCTCTTAAACGAAGAAAGCAACTTTGAACACTAGACAGGTTTACTGTCAAATTTGGCTTTCCGGAAACCTGGATATTCGAGTACCTTCATCGATATTAGAACCGTGAATCCTATCATCGGGGTACAGAGAAAAATTACTTTCTACAACGCCATTCTTATGTCTAAGCAATTGTTGACATTGCAGTCGTAGAAGATGATTACTGGATATAATGTAATGTAAATGGTTTAACATATTTGCCCTAATAATCTTTATTAATTTTTGCCGCTGAATTTCATTTTAATTCGATGCTCTCACAAGATAATAATAATAATAATAATAATAATAATAATAATAATAATAATAATGATAATAATAATTAATGCCCCTACTTCTACATAATAAAAATTAACCACTTCTACTACCGCTACTATTATTATTACTAATAATAATAATAATAATAATAATAATAATAATAATAATAATGGCTACGGGATTCTTGAACAGCCGGTATTACCAGTTGCAGTTATAATGACACATATTACTGATGAAGGTCGTTGGAAGATAAAAGACGGAAAACGAGAGGAAAAGTATTTAAATAATTAACAGAAGAAAAAAAAAAAATAATCACACTTCCTCCCTATTTCCACCAGGAAAGAAAGAAGATAAAGGAGCGAAACAATCAGTATTGGATATTCTTTATATGGAAAATTTTAGGCACCTGACGGGCAGTGTATAATAAAAAAAATCAAATTAAAAATAAGACTCAGGAAACTGAAGTGAATTTCAGAAAGACAAAATTTTCTTATTAGTAATTAATAGTGAAACCGACAGTAAATAAAATCTGTTTATTAGCGTATGGATAAAGATGTCACGTTAAAATACTGGCGTGAGCTGCAAGATCTTAGGCAAGAATTTTATATACCAGAATCTATCAAAGGTGGATTTTTCATAATAATAATAATAATAATAATAATAATAATAATAATAATAATAATAATAATAATAATAAAATAATAATAATAATAATAATAATAATAATAATAATAATAATAATTTATATAATAATAATACTGCACTGAATTACATCCCATTAAATAACTGATAAAACAAATGAAAAAATAAGATATATATTCATATGTGTGTAAATAAATAACTCGAAATATATAAACCAATGGAAAAATTATCTTCCATTGACATTACACTGGAAAACTTTCTCCTGAACCTTGGCAGTGTAGATCATACCAGGGACTACTACTGTATTATACTTGTTAGACCGCTTGACCAGCTGACCTTCGAGGCTCAAAGTAAATGCTGAGCAAGTATTATTAATTTGACGTTACATCAGTCTTCCTTTCTTTCAAAAATGGACAAGATTATAGTTTGATAGCGCAAGGTTAACGGCCTTCTCTGATAATCAGCCAAGCGTTAATGAAACCTGCAACGCAAATTAGCGGGACTGAGCAGGTGTCAATGAATTAGCATATAGACAAGAGGCTAAAAGATATATACAGTACATATATATATATATATATATATATATATATATATATATATATATATATATATATATATATATATATATATATATATAGTGAACAAAAAGGAGGTGGAACAGGGGTTTGTTCCAATGAACCAAGTTGTTCCACAGTTACAACAACAGGGTAAGGCACACGACCTTTTTTTCCAACAAGATGGGCCCCTCCACATTATTGAAGAGCAGTATCTCGATGAAACATTTCCCGAGAAATGGATTGGCTGAAGAGGACCAGTTGATTGGCCAGCACGTTCACCTGACTTTACCCCGATTGATTTTTTTCTTTGGGGGAGTACTCAAAGACAAAGTTTATAGTCGAAAACCACAAAGTGTTGGTGATTTGAAAAATGACATCGGAGATGCATTTCAAGAAATTAATACACAAAGAGACTTGTGTAAAAATGTTTGTCGATGCGTGAAAGGTGGACTTCAAAGGTGTGTAAATTGTGATGGACATATATATATATAATATATATATATATATATATATATATATATATATATATATATATATATATATATATATATATATATATATATATATATATAATTGAACAAATGTAGGTGGAGGGCAGATGATATTTATTTTGAGATTACATATACAGTTATATTAACTAATACAATTGAATTTTTATGAACAATTATTACATGTACAATTAAATTTCATCGTATACAATAATACAATACAAAGGCAATGAATATCTTATTAATGCAGCTGCTCAAAGTGCTGTCCATCACAATTTACACACCTTTGAAGTCCACCTTTCACGCTTCGACAAACATTTTTGCACAAGTCTCTTTGTGTATTAATTTCTTGAAATGCATCTCTGATGTAATTTTTTAAATCACCAACACTTTGTGGTTTTCGACTATAAACTGTCTTTGAGTACTCCCCCAAAAAAAAAAAAATATATATATATATTATATAGAAAACCATATTCATATGAACATTTCATAAATTCAGTGTAAATAAACATATATATAATACTGCATAAAATATTGCACTTCAAAAGACATAAAAAGTAATAGAGAGTGAGAGATACATTGTTTATGTCGAGGAAAACATTTCCTCTTCGAATTGTATGAGGCTTGATAATCATAAGTTTTGTCTGTAATTAAAGGAAATTAGTAATTAAAAGCATTGAAACAAGTTATAATTTTTATAACAGCACTATGCAAATCAAGGTATTTTCACAATCGCTTGCTATTTCCTGTTTACTGTATTCCCCGTTTTCCTGATCCTTATTTGCGTTGTGAGGGAAATGTACGTATTCGTTCTTTTCCTTTGCAGGTTTGACGCTTGAAAGAATTAATACATACCTTGGAACAGACAATAAACTTTAAGAATTAATTCAATCATCCTGCAGTCGCTGATGTGACTCTCCGTAAGAAGTCAAATGCCACCCGTGCTGTGCTACTGTTTCTGAGACCTATAATTAAAACCAGACTGCTAATTATAGCAAAGCACATTGCTGGGGGAATGGGTGGATGGGGGTTAGGGGGGAGCTTCTTTTTATTAATTTTTCGGTCGGTTGGTTGTTCATGTCTTCGTTAGTCCTTCATCAGGAAGGCTACTGGGTACTGATTTTATCTATTCATTTGATTTTCATCTTTGCTTGATTTGATCTCGTAACGTTGTGCTCCTGGAAAGAAAATAATGTTCTGTATCTTCTTGTTAAAGTCTCACGTTTTCTCGAGGCTAAGCGCCTAAACGTGGGTAAACTATCGGCGGCGAATAATCCAAGGTACTTGAATTTTCCCACGGTAAGTTAGCCTTTGTGGTCAGCAAGGTCCAGAGCAAAGGTATTTTACAGACTTTGGCCGTAAGGATGTAGTCGCAGGCGCTCCGCTGGACAATTCAACCCTGATTGGGCTTCTCCCTTTCTATCATATATTCTACGAATCAAAGCTTGTTGGACGATTATGGCTCAGTCAATGTTCCTATTTGAGTACATTCATACCATAAAAAACGTTACTTTACCGTCTTACGTGTACACGTCAGTGCATTATTCCAATTACATATTCCACCTTTTTGCATTAATTCATTTTGCAAGCCAAAGGCAAATGAACAACATAGCAGAAGCGCTCCAATGGTAAATATACACCGCTAGGAGTTTTACTTCCAAAGTCCATACTAAGGTCTTATACTCAGCCCCGGTTATCTGGACCACGCGATAAACCAGATGGCTACTGACTGGCTGGGTCTAGTTGCAGCCAAGGGCAGCGACCACTCACTTCGGACCTTAAAAGTCCGAATGACAGCGAGACCGTGGTGGTAGCCCTTACGATGAAGAAACCCAGATTCCAATTGCCTGAAGAGAGGCGCGCCTCTCATGACCACAGAGATATAAAAAATACTAGTAGGAAAATAAAGACAAGGTCTCCGGGGCATTTTCCTTTTTCAGGATAAGTCACAGCTTTTTCTTCTTGCTGTAAAGCAATCCAACAAGTTATTAGTATGTTCTTATAGCTGAGGTGCCATACTATTGGAAATAAGCATTTGCCATATATTTGTACAGACAAACGCAGTAACAAACCCACACACAAACACGCATATGTATTTGTATGTGTATATATACATATATATATATATATGCATATGTATATACTGTATATCTATATATATATACATTATATATATGCACCTGTATATATACATACACACACACACACACACACACACACACACATATATATATATATATATATATATATATATATATATATATATATATATTGTGACGAAGTGTCCAGTGTCTGTTCTTCAAATCATATAAATGTCGTTTATCTATCATGTTACTTAATATCTCGATGGTGAAATTATCAATGTAAGGAATTTGAGGTGATAAATGGATCGGTACTGCTGGGTCTCGATCCCTCGACACAGTTACCTTCCAACAACTCCAGTTGACGGTCACTGGCTCAAGTGGTTTGACCGTTGACTGGAGTCGTTGGAAGGCAACTGTGTCGAGGATCAAGGCCCAGCAGTACCGATCCATTTATCACTTATAAAATTCTCCCCGGTGATAATTATCGGGATATTCTGAAGTAGCGTGAATTGAACATTAAACGACATTTGTAGCTTCATGATTGTATATAAATCACTAACCCAGCCATGGGGGGAACAAGAGTTGCTGCCTGGTTTAGTCAACTGAGTATGAACACAGTGGCAAAAACTAAATAATGAATCTTGAGTCGATGATGGAATGCAATAGGGCTAGGGCGTACCCCGTAAGCGACGTGCTGCAGTATCCCCTGACAGCAGCGAGAAATATGCAAAGGGTAATGCAGAAGTCATGACTGCAGCTAAATTAGTTAGTGAGGAGAAAGGATTGGAAAAAGAAAGGAAAGCTGAGAATTGGAAATTGGAATGTTGGTAGCCTCACAGGGAAGGGAAGAGAGTTGGTGGATGTCATGCAGAGAAGAAAAATTATGATTCAGTGTATACAAGAGACTAAATGGAAAGGGAAAAGTGCAAGAAAGCTTGGAGAAGGATAAAAAGTTTGCTAAGCGGGGGAAGATACAAGGAGAAATGGGGTAGGAATTAGTCTCCATCCAGATTTGCAGGAGAATGTCACAGAGGTCCAGTGTGTCTGTGACAGTCTCATGGGCTTACAGTTTGTGAAAGATAAGAGAGTATGGCATATCATCTCGGCAAGGGTGTAGTGAAGAGGAGAAGGAGGTATTCAGAGGAAAATTAGAATATATCGAAAGAGTTCAAGAAATGAACTATTAATGTTATCTGGGGACATTAATGCCCATGTAGGTGAGAGTTCTGATGGCTTTGAAGGAATGCATGGAGGAGAGGTTTTGGAAGAAGAAACCAGGAAGGTGAAAGATTGTTAGAATTAGCAGAAACTATGAATCTGGTAGTCTTGAATACTCAGTTTGAGAAAAGGAGAAGTCACCTGGTAACATACAAAAGTAGACAAAATGAGACACAAATTTATTATGTTTTGGTTAGGAAGGAAGACAAGAAAATCATTATAGATTGCAAGGTTATTCCAAATGAATCTGTTGTAGCACAGCACAAACTGGTAGTGACAGATTTTAGGCTGAAAGCAATAAGGAAAAGAAAAGCCCCAGTCAGGAATAGGAGGATTAAAACTTGGAAGCTGAAGGGGGAGAAGGCAAGAGAATTCAGAAGTAAAGTGGAAAGAGCCAGAGAAGAGAGATATGTGAGTGGAATGTCAGAATCGCCTCAGGAGGTTTGAGATGGCATGAAAGAGATTGTGGTGCCAGCAGCAGCAGAGGTGTAGAGATGTGTGGGAGGACAAGTGGTAAGCAGCAACAGGAAAAAGAAGCATGGTGGTGGAATCACGAGGTTCAAACAGCTGTGAAGGAAAAGAGTATAGCCAGAAGTGGGTGGGACGAAGTTAACAACTGCCAAACAAGAGAAGAGTATACAAACAAAGAAGGAAACAAAGAGAGTGGTAATGATTGCAAAGGGAGAAGCCACAAGAGAATGGTATAAGGAGATGGGAACACCAGAGGGAGAAAAGATAATCTACAGAATTGCAGAAGTGAGAAGAAAAGACAGGCAGATGTAGGAGAGGTAGGAATTATTAAAGATGAAAATGGAAATATCTTAATTGAGGAAGAGGATGTCAGGAGAAGATGGAAAGACTATTTTTCACAACTATCAAACAATGAGAATGAGTGTGAAGAACTGGAAAATGTTCCTCCAGTAGAAGGACCAATAGCAAACATCAGAGTGAGTGAAGTCGAGAATGCTATAAGGAAAGGAAAAGTAAATAAAGCTGCAGGAAAGTCAGAGGTAACAATAGAATGATTAAAGCATTGGGAAATCTAGGCAAAGAGTGGGTGCACACACTATTGGAAAAGATCTGGGATGTACAGGAAATGCCAAGGGACTGGAGCAATAGTTGGATGATTAAAATGTATAAAGAAAAAGGAGACGTGTTAATCTGTGGGAACTACAGAGGAACAAAGCTTTTGGAGCATGTATTCAAGATACTAGAAAGTACTGTACAGTAGAAGGAAGGTTGAGAGAGCTGATAGATATACATGAGCAGCAGTTTGGGTTCATGAAAGGAAAGAGCACAGTGGATGCTGTTTTTAGAGTAAGACAAGTCCAAGAGAAGTATCTAGAAGGAAACAGGAAAGTTTACTTGTGTTTTATGGATCTTGAAAAGGCATATGACAGAGTACCAAGAAGAGTAGTCTATTGCTGTTTGAGAAAGAGAGGAGTACCAGAGAAGTTGGTAAGGTTAGTGAAGATGATGTATGCAAGAACTACTGTACAGACAAAATGTGGGGAGACAGACATTCCCTGTGGAGGTGGGCCTCCATCAGGGATCAGCTCTGAGTCTATTCTTGTTCCTCATCGTTACAGACACACTGATATCAGAATTAAGGAACAACGATGAACGGTGGGATCTGTTGTTTGCTGACGATTTAGTCATTATAGCAGACACAGAAGAAGAACTGCAAGAAAGGAAAGGATTTAAAGCAAACATTGGAAAGACAGAGCTAATGACTAGTAGTAGAGAAGGACATGAAGAACCAAACATTCGAGTGGAAGATGGTACAGTGCTAAAGCAGAACAATGAGTTTAACTATTTGGGATCAATAATAACAGAAGAGGGAGGTACTGAGAAAGCAGTGAGACAGAGAGTGAAAGAAGCATGGCAAAAATGGAGAGAAGTAACTGGGGTTGTTTTAGACAACAAAATGCCATTAAAGTTCAAAATGAAGATTTATAAGACAGTTATCAGCCCCATACTATTATATGGGGGCAGAAACCTGGGCACTTAAGAGGAAAGAGGAGGGACTGTTGGAAAGAACCGAGATGAGGATGGTGAGCTGGATTGCTGGAATATCACTACAGGAAAGGAGGGAGAGTCAAGACATAAGAAGAATGTGTGGTATATGTAATGTAAAGGAGAAGGCTATAGAGGGAAGCTCGTTTGAGATACTATGGCCATGTAATAAGAAGAGAGGAGGTGGAATCAATCAAGAGAGCTAAGAACATGCCAGTGATGGGGATTAGGAGTGTGGGGCGTCAACGGATAAGATGGATAGATGTGGTGAGGAGGGATATGTGTGCTAGGTGGGACTGGACGGAAGAAGATGCTAGGAATAGAAATAGATGGAGAAGGTTGGCTCGAAAGAAGAAGACCCTATATAAATCACAGTGGGACTAAAAGGTCGAAAGAAGATTGTATATAAATCATAGTGTGATAAAAATTTCATATATATATATATATATATATATATATATATATATATATATATATATATATATATATATATATATATATACATATATAGAGATAGAGAGAGAGAGAGAGAGAGAGAGAGAGAGAGAGGTTTATAAAAGTTTAACCATTGCTAAACAGTCATATTTCCGTTCATAATGATATACTGTAGATGTGTTTGCGTTAATCAACCGAGATATATTTACTTTTATAATCTAATTTTCATGTTTCCTCCTTAATAATAATAATAATAATAATAATAATAATAATAATAATAATAATGTCAAAAGAATTCTTTATTCACTCTGATGTTTTAAATGGTAAAAAGATAAAATGAAGACATCACAGAACGTAAATTTCATACTAACCGCAGAACGATTGATGATCATCATCGCCAAGAGAGCGAAACTGCAAAAATATCTCCAGTGAAATTGCAGTTGGAATTTCCCATGGCTTCTGGCAGCTTCCATCATCTTCCTCATCACAGCGTTATTATGAGAGAGAGAGAGAGAGAGAGAGAGAGAGAGCAGTGAACTTCAAAGAGAGACGACATATATATATATATATATATATATATATATATATATATATATATATATATATATATATATATATATGTACAGAGAGAGAGAGAGAGAGAGAGAGAGAGAGAGAGAGAGAGAGAGAGAGAGAGAGAGAGAGAGAGAGGGAGAGAGAGAGCGAGAAAGAGATGATTCCCTGAAAAGAAACCACAACTCAAAGTTTAGACCAAGGGTAGCTTTCAACCCCATAGCCTTAGGATTTCAGGCACTCTCGTCAAAACCGCAGAAATGCAAATAAAAACCAGCAGAAAACCAAAATGTAATTTTGTCTTCTTTTGTCGCAACAACAGTCAAGTTGAAAATGGCTAGGACAATATCATCACGCTGAGTCAACTATTATTATTACTATTATTATTAGAAAAACAAATCCACAACTATGAATGGGTACGAGTGCAGTATATTTAAAAATAATTCTATATAGAGAGCTTTTTGGGAATCTGTTCGATTCCCGTTTTCAGATCTGAAAGGTGGAATCGAATAGATTCCTCAGAACTCTCTAAATAGATTTATTTTTAAAAGTATTTGTACCCATATATAACTGGATTTGTCTCCTCACTGCAAGACTCATGCTAATATGAATATTTCATAACTATTATTAATCATATTCACATAAAACAAAATACCATTAAATTGTAAAGACAGATTCCACAAAATAAAAGGTTCATAATGTGAAACATCAAAGTAGAATAGAGAATAAAATAAGAAATAAGCAGAGGAAAGTTATTCAGCAACTGAAATATGATAATGTTATGTCAGTACATGAAGTTCCATCATGCCTGCATGAAAAAACTGCCTGATGTTTCAGACCACTCTTGCTTCAAACCTGCAATCAGATGACTTGCTTGACTCATGCAAGCAAAGCAAATTGTTAATATGTAAAAATCATTTCGCTCCTAAGCGCGAGCGAGAGTATTTTTTCTTTTCGGCCCTGCGCGTGGGAGTTGAAGTTAAGTATATCTTAGTTTTACCAGACCACTGAGCTGATTAATAGCTCTAATGTTGGTCATCCTGAACATTGTAAGTAACAAATTCCCGCTGGTATTCCTGGTGATTAGTATGCTCGCTGGTAGCGTTATTTTCATTCATGTTTTTACCCTGGAGGGAAACGTATTGTAAGAATAAGTATATGGTATGAATTAAAAAATCGTATGGAAACTCTCTCTCTCTCTCTCGTGCACACACCAAAGAGCATAAAAAATATAATAATGAAAAGACTTAGCAAGGCCACATACCCCAGAGCCATCGTGGTAAAGAATAAAAAAAAATAAGACATTTGCGATCGGACAGAAACCATTACTCAGCAAATTCTTTGTTTCACCACCTAAGCTCTGCGCTTAACTACTGGCTATTGTTTTCCATATGTACCTTCAACTCCTATATGAATGTAAGTAAGGAAGCCCAGTTTTTTTACTTATGAAAACACTTTCACTGCATATATATATATACTATATATATATATATATATATATATATATATATATATATATATATATATATATATATATATATACATTTACTGTATATATATATATATATTATATATATATATACTGTATGTATATATACATATAAATAACACACACACACACACATATATATATATATATATATATATATATATATATATATATATATATATATGTATATATATATGCTTCAGTTTGGACAAAGAAACTTACTGATGGAATTATAAACGAAATTCTATGTTTTTGGACCATTAATATTTTGCTAAGAATGCTTTGTTGGTTATTAGGGAAGAAATCACTAGTCAGCGAATATGTGGGATGCTGGAAATCCCATGTTTGTATTTTTTCTCAATTTAAGTTGGTCCAGGAATCTCCCTTCAATAACTGGTAACTTTCTTCAATGATGGGTAATGTTTTGATGAAGTAGTTCAGGTATCGTATCTTTATAAGGTATAATAACAACACTGTACACGCACACATAATTTATATATATATATACATATCTATATATATATATATATATATATACATACACACACACACACACACACACATATATATATATATATATATATATATATATATATATATATATATATATATATATATATAGCAAAGGGCACCAGAAGGAGACGTCTTGCAGCATTTCATCATTTATTTGACAACGTTTCGAGGCCAAGCCTCATCATCAGCCTGAAACAAACATTAAATAATATAATGATCGACTCGACTAATTAATTATAAAAGTTAATCCATTTAAAAAGAAACTAAAAAACCAAAAGGGAAGTGGTAAGTACCCATCAAAGAGGAATAGGAGGGAAGACGAGTGACAGTCAAAAGCTACGTAGGTTAAAAGTAAACTCGTGCCAAGGAGAGAGGGGTGGAGGTCGTTTGACTGTTTAACTCTGGAACTTCTTGTTTAATAACAAGTGATTCGTAGATCGCAAGTTGTTAAGGAGAAGAGGCCCGAGAAAGAATTTTGAATTGCTCATATTGGATGTTAGATTTACATTTATAGGCATGGTTCCAAATATTAGAGTATTCTGGAGACGCCAATCGAACTCCGGTGCGATAACTCACACCCCTATGCCAATCAATGCGAACTTTGAGGAACCTGCAAAAGGATCCAACATATTTCCCTGATTACACCGGGGACAAGTAAATCAATAGACCGCATTTGATGCTAACAGGGGATCAAGTTTATCTTTATATTTGAAGATAGACCCGATTGTAGGTTCACTTTTAACATACGTAGCTTGTGACTGTCACTCGTCTTCCCTCCTATTCCTTGAGAGGTACTTAGCATTTCCCTCTTTATATTTTAGTTTATTTTTAAATAAATTAACTTCTATAATTAATTAGTTGAGTCGATATTTTATACTATTTAATGTTTGTTTCAGCCTGATGATGAGGCTTGGTCTTGAAACGTTATCAAATAAATGATGAAATGCTGCAAGACGTCTCCTTCTGGATGCCTTTTATTGTATATATATATATATATATATATATATATATATATATATATATATATATATATGTATATATATATATATATATATATATATATATATATATATATATATATATATATATTCAAGAATTTATCCCCCTCCTTCATTTAGCCACCAGTGCATCATTATTCCTGTAATGCAGTTTCTCCTTTCATTTGACTATGGGGGCAAGAAAACATGGCAGTTGTGATAGAACTAACGTTTTTTGAACCAGAGAAAAGCAGTTAAGCCAGTGTTCCACTCCTATAGGGCTAGGTTCCCACCTTAGCTGACCTGAGATAAACAATAGGGACCCCCCTTTCAATCCCATCACATGATGTGGGAGTAGCTAGGCATTGCGGGCATGGGGGACATATTCGGGCTGGGAGATAGCTAAGACCTTAACCTCTAAGTACTTAATCTTAAGGCCATTTTCCTCCGCTCCCTTTGCTGGCTGTATGACTTTTGCATGTCGACGGTAGGCCTACATTTCGACACAAACAACCACGGGAAATGAGCACTTTTCCCTGATAGCAAGCAGAGACCTCCAGACTCCAGACACGGACGCATGTCTGATGCTTCCTTCCTTCTCCGCTGGTGAACGCTAACTTCGATAACCAGCCAAGTCAATCGTGTTCGGCGCCCACAACTGTAGATCAGGTTTGTTGATCACAAGTAGTCAGTAAGCCAGCCCTTTCCCTCCCCCCTGAAATTCCTTGATTTTCCATTCCTTCAAAACTTCATTTTCTTCCTCCACAACCGCATCCCCTTGGTTAAGCCACCCTACTTCGAGCAGCCCATAAATCACCCATGAATTGCTTTGAAATCAACTTAAAATGATTCAGTGATAAGTATTCCAATATCCCTTCCCCAGTGCAAATTAAGGGTAAATTAGTCTAAGTGATATAAGTGTTTGATTCCTCCCCCGTGCGAAGATTTATTGTTTAATGGACAGTAGGGGAGATTCATTATTTCCGTGTGGTACTAACTCCGGACGTCTCTTCCAGGAGTCATCATATCTTGCCCAGTTCGCAAATCTGTCCCACTAGTGACGACTGCCATTCAAACTTCGCAACCATTCCTGGTCGCAGCCTGATCATAAGCACCTGTTGCCCAACCAGCCGTCATCTTACTTAACTGATTTCCATTACCCTGGAGTTCACCCCTTCCAATGTATTACTACTGTCTGTGATGACTTGATGTAATTTTAACATAACAAAGTTATTTGTTATAATGCGGATTATTGTACCTGTGGCCCCTCATATTTACATTGCTCATTTGCCAAGTACTGCATTATTGCTGTACAGTATGTAATTTATGTGGTTGTAATCGGTTTGCATTTTACATTCTTTTGGTCTTGCATATTTGCCCCATTCTCTGTAAATAAACCCCTTTTTAACTGTCAAAGAATTCTAATTCCAAATGGCGACCTTAATTATTTTTGTAAATCCAGGAAGATTCTAAGGTGAGTTTCCAGTAGCTTTCTTTTTGTTTATAAACTCGGGACCCCCTTGGTCCATCGGCAGTCAAATAAAATAAATTGTTCCAATTCTCTCCCCAACCAAGGACCCAGTTTATAATATATATATATATATATATATATATATATATATATATATATATATATATATATATATATGTGTGTGTACATATATATATATAAACACACATATACAGTATATATATATATATATATATTATATATATATATATATATATATATATATATATATATATATATATATATATATATATATATATATATATATATATATATATATATAGATTGTGTGTGTGTAGTGTTGTTATTATATAATTTATAAAGATACGAGACTTGAGCAATTTCATCAAAACATTACCCATCATTCAAGGAAGTTACCAGTTATTCAAGGGAGATTCTTTAATCAGCTTAAATAAAAAAAATACAAACATGGGATTTCCAGCATCCCACATCTTTTCAGACTAGTAATTTCTCCCCTAATAATCAACAAAGCATTCTTAGCAAAATAATAATGGCCCAAAACATAAAATTTAGTATACAATTCCATCCGTAAGTTCCTTTGTCCAAACTGAAGCAGTTTTTTGACCAAGCATGAACTCAATGCCCTACAAGGTTTTCAGTACAGTCACTCACCTTGAGTCACTGTTATTCACTATGACCTTTATAATGAACTGCAATTATGCAAATTGTTTTGTACGGAACCAGGATAGAACAGAAACAGTTGTCGGCTGAGTGAGAGACATTGAAATAAGAGAGAAGAGTGGAGAAGGGGAATATCCCGTTTGTTGTTTTCGTGATGGAACTTTCACGTAAGTGTGGCGCTGACATTGCAATATAATTTTTTTCCTGTATTATTTGAAGTATTTTTGCACAAGTTTCCCTATCAAAGGCCATAAGTCGTATACACGATTTTCTGTTCATAAAGTCTAGAATTTTTTATTCTTTTTTTTTTTTTTATTTTAGTCACGATGCTTATGTCCTTCAAAAACTCATGTAATACTTTTCAACAAACGCGCTTCATAGTTTTAAAGAGAGAGAGAGAGAGAGAGAGAGAGAGAGAGAGAGAGAGAGAGAGAGAGAGAGAGAGAGAGAGTATTAAACAGAAATAAAGGAAGCCTTACATTTTTGTTTTTTAATATATCTTATATATAAAAGTGAATGTTTCTATGTTTGTAACTTTGTGCTATAAAGAAATCCGAACCGCCTGACCGATCTAGACAAAATCTGGCACGTGACCGTCATTTGACCCAACTTAGATAACAGGGTAGGTTTCAAACCCGTACCCCCTTCCCATTTCCCATCCCCCGCCCTTTCCCTGAAACGGGCTGGTGCTGTCCGTAGACTTAGTAACTAATGTGGTGAATAAACTACGAGTTTATCATACTTCATTTCTTTTCTTTCCTCTGATTAATAATTCTGTATCAAGGTATGTGTTTAGGTTTAGTGGGGATGTATTTAGGTTTAGCAGGGGGTGTGTTTAGGTTTAGTAGGGGGTGCGTTTAGGTTTAGTGTGGGTGTGCTTAGGTTTAGTGGTGGTGTTTCAGTTAGGTGTGGGGAAGGTCTCACCACAGTAATGGATAAAAAAGGACAGTCAGCACCGTAATACTTGGATAAAGGGACAGTCAGCACAGTAATACCTGGGGGACACGACGGTGATGTCTGGGTAAAATGGGCAGTAACCACAATAATACATTGGGGACAGTCAGTCACAACAGTAATATCTGGATAAAATGGACATAACACCGTAATACCTGGATAAAAGGGACAGTCAGCACAACAATACTTGGATAAAAGGGACAGTCAGCACAGTGTTACCTGGGGGACAGTCACCACAGTAATTTCTGGATACATTGGACAGTTACCATAGTGATACCTGGATAAAATGGACAGTCAGCATAAGTAATCCCTGGATAAAAGGGACAGACAGCATAGTAATACCTGGATAGAAGGGATAGTCACCACAGTAATATGTGGATAAAAGGGACAGTCAGCACAGTAATACCTGGATAAAAGGGACAGTAACTACAGTAATACCCGGATAAAAGAGACAGTCAGTACATTATATTTGGATAAATGGGACAGTCAGTACAGTAATACCAGGTTAAAAGGGACAGTCCCCTAGGGTTTATTTCCTGGGATCCCGGACAATTTTCAAGGTTTAATAATCCCGGGATATTTTTGCAAATCCCGGGAAATCCCGGGATAAAAATTGAGTACAAAAATAGGGACAAATTTGACTGCAGGATGGTTGTGGACGTGTTGTTCTGTTTATATTTTTATACAGTACACTGTAAATACAGACAATTTCTGTCAAATAAATCCACGGAGGGAAGATAAAGCGTCTGTTTCAGTGTTTCCAGTTTATTGCAGTAACTGAATCTATAGAAGTATAAAACCGTGACAAAATAATCATGTATAAGTTTGCAGATTTTTCAAGAGGAACATATTCCTTCTTTATCATGTGGAAACGTAGTATTACTGTTTACCTAATGCTTTATTCTGTATATTTGGGACGGTAATTACGCGAAGCAGTCCCAACAGAGTGTATGCTTTGAACAAGTTTGCAGCAGGTTTTGAACAAGAAGTGTTTGTGATGAGTGACTGCAGCCTGTGTGGGGTACCGTCCAGTGTGCCGTGTTGTATAAGATCTTATTCTATGAAAAACTTCTTATTCATTTAGTTCATGTTATGAATAAAGAATGCATACGTTTAATTTTTCTTCATTTATTTTTACTACATTTTCTGCCATTAAGTACTCTTCATTTCACTGAGTATAAACGAAAACAAATGGTTTTTTTATCGGTGATAATGAACTATAATTTACATTTTCATTCGCACTGGGATTTGGAAGCAGAACAAAAGTAAAGCAGTAAACGAAGCATATTTTAGCTCTTGTTCTTATTCCTCTCACTTTGTTGACAAACAAAGTGTATGCTGTAATTAAACATTAGGTGGAATTAATAAGGCAGTCAATCTGCAGTAATATTTCTGCATATCTACTAATGCTAAGCATATCAAAAACCTGAAAGGGAAACAAGGTATAATGTGTAATTTTAGACAACTGAAAATCCTGGGAATTCCCGGGATCCCGGGATTAGGACTAATTTTATCCCAGAATCCCAGGACAAAGAAAAAGCTCCAAAACGACAATCCCTAGGATTCCCCACAGTGATACCTGGATAAATGGAGCAGTTACCACAGTGATATCTGGATGGATGGAACGGTCAGCACAGTAATATTTGGATAAAAGAGACGGTTAGTACAGTAATTCCTGGATAAAAAGGACAGTCACCACAGTAATATCTGGATAAATGGGATAGTCACCACAGTAATACCTGGATAAATGGGAGAGTCACCACAGTAATACCTGGATAAACGGGACAGTCACCACAGTAATATTTGGATAAAGGGGAGAATATCTGGATGGATGGAACAGTCAGCACAGTAATATTTGGATAAAAGAGACAGTTAGTACAGTAATTCCTGGATAAAAAGGACAGTCACCACAGTAATATCTGGATAAATGGGACAGTCACCACAGTAATACCTGGATAAATGGGACAGTCACCACAGTAATACCTGGATAAATGGGACAGTCACCACAGTAATACCTGGATAAATGGGACAGTCACCACAGTAATATTTGGATAAAGGGGACGGTAATATCTGGATGGATGGAACAGTCAGCACAGTAATATTTGGATAAAAGAGACAGTTAGTACAGTAATTCCTGGATAAAAAGGACAGTCACCACAGTAATACCTGGATAAATGGGACAGTCACCACAGTAATATTTGGATAAATGGGAACAGTAATATCTGGATGGATGGAACAGTCAGCATAATATTTGGATAAAAGAGACAGTTAGTAAGTAATTCCTGGATAAAAGGACAGTCACCACAGTAATACCTGGATAAATGGGACAGTCACCACAGTAATATTTGGATAAAGGGGACAGTAATATCTGGATGGATGGAACAGTCAGCACAGTAATATTTGGATAAAAGAGACAGTTAGTACAGTAATTCCTGGATAAAAAGGACAGTCACCACAGTAATACCTGGATAAATGGGACAGTCACCACAGTAATATTTGGATAAAGGGGACAGTAATATCTGGATGGATGGAACAGTCAGCACAGTAATATTTGGATAAAAGAGACAGTTAGTACAGTAATTCCTGGATAAAAAGGACAGTCACCACAGTAATACCTGGATAAATGGGACAGTCACCACAGTAATACCTGGATAAATGGGACAGTCACCACAGTAATACCTGGATAAATGGTACAGTCACCACAGTAATATTTGGATAAAGGGGATGGTCAGTACAGTAATTCCTGGATAAAAGGGAGTCACCACAAAGAGGTGAAAGAAAATTTTTCCTGAGTCCTTCAGAGTTTTCCTGGGCAGAGCCTTGTTGGTTAGCCATTATATGTATGTATGTATGTGTGTATGTATGTATATAATATATATATATATATATATATATATATATATATATATATATATATATATATAATATATATATATATATACATATATATGAGCACATAAAAGGGAATAAATGTAGCCCTCCATTTTTCTTTGTTTATATATATATATATATATATATATATATATATATATATATATATATATATATATATATATATATATATAATCGAGAGAGAGAGAGGAGAGGAGAGGGAGAGAGAGGAAGGGAAACAGTTTGTGTGCTACTCGTGCAACGGTCGAGTTGGACCACTGTACAAGATATAACCATATACTTGTATACATGTAATATATTAACATATATAACAGACAGACTGTAATAATAATAATAATAATAATAATAATAATAATAATAAATACCTAGTATCTCGTCGGTGTCATAGAAAACCTGTCACTGAATTATGATTATTAGCGTATTTCCATTATCACTGTTGTTATTATAATAACTATTATTAACCTGCTATAGAGAAAGGCCTCCATTAGGGCCTGGATGCATTCAACGAGCATGACGCATGAGCGAGCAGACCTCCCACTTGTTAACTGACATTCCCATCAACATTAATTGTCGCACCGACGACGTTTGAGGGTTGTTTCCTGTTCCGAGTACATCGTGATTGTAATTCTAATAGCATTCTCTTAAATTATTTTATGAAATGATATTTGCTCTTTTACCTGTAGTCTAGGCGTCTTCCTTATCTTTTGTATTTGGTGTTTCCCTTAATAAATTAAGGAATTCGTCGGTTAGTAACGAAATACCAGATTATATTTCTCTCTCTCTCTTCCGCACATGATCCTTCCTCCTATGACCTTTCTCCCTGACAGCATTCTTTTCTTCTGTGAAAGTAAGAATATCAAGCGCCCTAAGCAGCAGAAAAATAGAGCATACCTCCGCCAAGCCACGCAGCGCCACTTAGGTGCCAGTTATCTATGGGCAACCGATTTAAACCTTGAGACCTTGACCTTGGATGTTCAATGATCAAACTTGGTCAGTTTAATCATCAGGGATTTACCGATATAACGCATCATTACGAATATATTTTGAAATATGTAGCCTTCCATGAAGCATTTAAACTGCCAAGTATTCCTTGTCATTTCTGTTGGGTGAGAGGATGCCCATGGCAACAAAGCATTCACTCTGCAAGTTAATCGTCTTGACAAGAATATCTAATGAATATTAATAAATATTTCTGCCAGGTATGATCAAGGTCTGTTCACCTTTTTTGAGAAGTTCTGCTTACACACACACACACACACACACACACACACACACACGGAAATTATAACATGAACAACAATAAGGCAATGATTTTGAAGACGATAGCAAATGAATATGTCCAAGGATTACCCTTTCCCCAGTTATTCAGTAAAACTTCAAAAGGAACAACAATAACGTCATTAACATTAACAATTAGTAATTCTGTCTTATTCATTTAAAATCAAACCGAGAGCAAAGACCAACTACTCACGAGAGAGAGAGAGAGAGAGAGAGAGAGAGAGAGAGAGAGAGAGAGAGAGAGAGAGAGAGAGAGTCATAGGAAATAGCAAAATACCTGAGCTGCTCTTTCCTTCTTGGAACGATTTTTTCCTTTTCGCCTTGGTCAGCCGAGCAAGTGGTCCAGTTCTAAGCTGCACCAGATGATTTTCTTTTGGTTTCAAGTCCTAAGGTCCTATATAATAGCCTAGGGGTCTAAGTGTGCTACAGTTTCAATGACCTTTACAACAAGGCAACCTTCCTTACAAGGTTTTACTGTACGATGGTCATAGCTTCTCAAAACCTCTTGGGCAGCTGAGTTAACAACTTGAGGGTGTGTCTGGTTTGGGGGCAGTCAGATGCTCATTTCACTTCCGCATTCAGGCAACACATCATTTTGCAATACTTTATCAGCACTTTTAAGTATAAGATTTTGCGTCTAAAAATTACCATTTCCATTATTCTTATATTACTTCATAAGGAAAAGAATGTAAGTCTCAGCTCAAGTTCATTTCCATTTAGTTAAAGATGATTTTTTACGTTTTTACGATAAGTTTGCTCGAAAATACATATAAAAGTAATGGAGAAATAGAAAAATAAATAAAATAGAAGTACACTGACAACTAAAAGGAACTGAGCACTGGATAGGGAGAGAGAAAAAGATTGCAGTTCCAAAGCACCTCTTCATTTCAAACGAAAACAAAAGCAAAGACAAAATTCAACAACGCAATAAAAACAATAACAGCCTCCACCCTTCCTCCGTCCCTGGGCATAACAGACAAAGGCGTCGCCGTGCCTTGCAGAAGCACGAGCTCAAGGTTCAAGGGACACGAAGCCAAGCAGCCGATCAGGGAATCCCCTGAAGGAAATCCACCTACGGGTTACTTATGCCAGCGGCGTGAACTTGCCAAGGATCGGGACAGACGTTGGCAGCGCCCCTCCTGGAAGGCTTCTCACGGCAGGCTTGTAACATCTTGGCGGTAATCTGGACGTACAGTTATGCAAGCAGTGAAGAGGAAGGTCCTCTCTCTCTCTCTCTCTCTCTCTCTCTCTCTCTCGCACCATCAACGAAGGTAAGGAATCATCTGCTCTTCGAGCGGTGAAACGCTGATTGTGTGTGTGCGGGGGTGGGTTGGGGGGGGACGGGGGAAGTTACGTTAATGACTTAATGAGATGGATAAAAGATTATTTGCCGGCGTAAGGACTTAATATCAAATCTAAGTGGCATACCAAGAAAGTCATAAAACGAGCTGGTTTATATAAAACAAACGCTTTCTTTAGCTCACTCGTAATCTTTTAAACTGGAAGATATTGTTGATAACTGGCTGTCTTCATGCCAACATGCGCTCTCACTCCTGGAGTAGCCCGTAAAAACTGACCAAAGGAAGAGATTAAATAGATTCAAAAGCTGAATGTCTAGTTTCAGAAGTCTTTCAGGCAAAATTATAAATTAAAGCCGGAAGACATCTCGTATAAAGACAAGAATCAACAGAAGACAACTGAACTTTCAAAAATATTGTATAAATGATTTAAATCAATTCCTGTTAGCCTCTCACGTATTTAGTCTTCTTGGTAATAGGATCTCTCTCTCTCTCTCTCTCTCTCTCTCTCTCTCTCTCTCTCTCTCTCTCAACACTCAGTAAGGTTTCAGAAAAAAATTATTTGGTATATGCCAATTAATTAAACTGTAAAATTAGAGCGCGTTTGTTTTTCAAACGTAATGTAAATCATGAGTAATATAAGCTACAATTAGTTGGAAAGGCTGATGAAATGGAATTTTGTAGTGTGAGATATTCATCTCCCAATTATCACTTACAGGATGAAATTGGTAGTGACTGCTGCTATATTCCTTTGTCGTCCTTTCTTACACAAACTTGTTGATTGGTCATTACAAACATATTTGCTCAAGTGCGCACACACCCACTATATATATGTATGTATGTATGTATACACACTTACATATATATATCTGAACATATATATATATACAATATATATACATATACATTCATACTCTTACACACGAAAACATATATACTATATATAACATGTATATATATATATGTATATATATATACATGTACATATATATATATATATATATATATATATATATATATATATATATATATATATATATATATATATATACAGTATATATATGTGTTCATAATCACCAATAAGAAATTTCTCTTAACAGAAAGTTTTTAAAGGAATAAAACAGCCATCAACACTCCGTTCATCCAGAACACCTTAAATATAAATAAAATAAAAACTGAAACTGGATGTCAATTCTAGCAGCCAATAACTTGATGACTATTGCTTTTAGTAACTGTTGCAGTAATAGTTAGCCAATTCCTCAAAGAAACCGAAAAAACCTATACGTTTTATATATATTATATATATATATATATTTTTTTGTCGATCCCCTGAAACCAGAGCGACCAAAACCTTATCTAGGTATATCTTCCGGGTAGTATATACATTTGCTCCTATAAGTCTGGCTAACCCTGGGAAGGGTGCGGGGTGGGAGTAACCTTTGCCCTTTGCGTGACTGATTAGGAAAGACGAAGGTGGTCTGTATCCTTGCTTACTCAGAGCTTGGTGGACAGATAGGGTAATTACTACAGCACGATGTCTACGAAGATAAATGATATATTTTGCAACCTGCTCACATAGCGTAAGACGTACAAAACATTACAGACGTTGAACAGGCATCTAGGGCAAACGTAGAACTATGCATCTTACACACTATAAACACAAATATACATATCATATGTATATAATATATTTATATATATATGTAGATATGTATATGTGTTTGTGTATGTATGTGTGGATGTAGCGGGTGCTGGCCTTCTGAAATTCTTTCCTATCACTAAGTATATCGATTGCTTATATGTGTTCTCCAAAACCTAAATGCTTCATCGATGGAAAATCCCAGATCCGCAGTGTCGTTCACCCGTGAGGATGTTCACCGGTGAATAGTCTCCGATCTATGCAATGATCAAGATATGGAGAATGACATTATACATAACGAAAACGGTATCATAACAAAGGGGTAATAAAATGTCTTTTGAAACATGCAGGCTTACGATATAGAAAATACGCATACGCAGTTGCTATATATATATATATATATATATATATATATATATATATATATATATATATATATATATATATATATATATATATATATATATATATATATATATATATATATATATATATATATGGCATTTCATTACCCCTTTGTTATGATTCCGTTTCGTTATAATGTATAATGTCATTCTCCATATCTTGATCATTGCACGGATCAGAGACTATTCACCCGTGAATATCTTCAAGAGTGAATGACACTGCGGATTTGGGATTCTTATCGATGAAGCATTTAGGGTTTCGAGAACACATAATTAATAGATACACTTAGTGACAGGAAAGAATTTCAGAAGGCCAGCACCCGCTACATCCACCGCAGCATCACTTCACCCAGGCTGGCTTCTGCTAAGTTATGGCGCCTGGCCAGCACCATTTGCTTTCAATGCGTCACACCTGAACTCATCCACCTCTTCGTCTCTCGGACAGCCAGCAATCAGAGCCCAGACCTGTTATCACTCTCTCTCTTTCTCTCTCTCTCATAAACACGGAACGTCGCGCTCTCTTCAGTTCCTTGTCATTTGGGTATTTCTGTTGCGACAGAATCATCAATTTCTTCAAAAATACGAAGACCTTTACATCAAGCTTTCTTTCAGTGTTGTGACAGAATATTTACCGTTAACTGATAGCCAATATGATTATGCAAAATTTAGCGAATAAAAAAAGCAAGTTAGCCTATTGTAACTCGAAACATTATATAGTGCGGTAGTCTACTGAATCTATGAATCTATGAAGAATGAAGTGATCTTCATTTATGCTTTCTGTATCTGCGAAAAAGCCTTACCTTATGGGGGCAGCCAAAAGGTAACCAATTAAACCAACCGCTGTCTTTTAAAAGGCCAATACGTTGTTTATAAACAGGCCATAATATCGCTGACTTTGATTGACAAGCACATGTTGTAGGATAATATAGGTCTATTGACCAAAAGCCATCGGCCTTAACGTTCGAGTACAGGACAACAGGAGCAGGATGAGTGATAAAGAGGGTCTAATGGTCAGGAAGCGAGACAAAACGAAAATGATGTAATGCAACACTTAAAGAGACGATGCTTTCTTGCGACATTCTACAAGACCATAGAACTACCGTCCTTTAGGGTTAAACGGACGCGGAAGATATGGGGCTTGTTAGCAAGGTCATTGCCTAACTAGAATCTGCCTAAGATATAAAACTTGTAAAGGAGGAAATAGGACACGTCTAATTTATTCACAGATTTTTTTAGGGTGACGCAAAGCTTCGTTGACTGACTAACGGATATAAAACCAGAAGTCAGATGTATGTTGTTATAAGAAAGAAGATTTCTTTAAAACTAAACTGTTGCTTATACACTGGGATAATCATTTATTTTTACTTGATGTATGGTAAACAGATTCAAATGTGCTCACCTTGAGTTTTCTGATATATGGAGAAAGTCTCAAATATTTGATTGAAAGAAATTCAGAGAATCTTTTCAATAAATTTTTCAAAATACAGCAGCACTATATTCAACGTAATACGAGACAAGCCCTAACAAATAAAAAAAAAATTAATAGATCACTTTAGAAATTCACTGCCTGTACAATGCTTCAGTGAGAACTGGTTGTCAGTGGAGTGATGAAAATGATATGAGAATTGATTTACCATGCAATATTGAAATTGTTGTTTACCGACTGTTTTAATGAAATTTTGATTGAGAATAATATTAACATAATAAAATGAGGTTAAATTCAAGACATGAGACAGTTAAGAGGGAAAATAACAGAACAACAAATGATACCCCATTCCTTTGTGACTCCTGTTTCTCCTATTTTATTTTTTGGACTTTGGGTTAATAAAGAAATCCGGTTTCCCTTCCTTTCGGCATTTTTTAAATGTCCCGTTTAATCCTTCACCAAACCTCTTGTTTCTTGTATACTTTTTTTACTTGTCATGCTGTAGTCTGTAGGTGCCTCAGATCCTTTCATAAAAAAAGCAAAATAAAAAGAAAACATGCAGGCCCAGATAAAATATAAGAAAAAGTAGATCTATTGTTACCTTACCTGCATAGCAGGAAGAATGTGATATAGTTACTGGTTAATTTCGTCAGGTTTTCTTGATGTCTGGCTCGGCTAACTTCACTTGCTTTTTATAGCAGAGACTGATAAGGTAGGCATCCTGGTCTCCGTACCTAGCTCGGCTTTGCTGGAATAAGTAAAAAAAAAAAGAAAAGAATCAAACACACCCATACAAATACACTCACACCGACGCTTTAAAATATGGAGGACTAAAACTTTGAATCAATAGAGTTTTCCAAAGTAGGTAAGCAGACGTCAAGAAAAAGCCGAGTATCAAAGACTGCACAGAGTAAATGTGAGATGTGGTATGCCTGCCTGGCAATATAATGCCACATGAGAGAAGCAGCAGCTCTAAAAGTGGCCATCGACTTGTTTCCAATTCTGCCGATGACGACAAATGAAATCCAAGAGTGTAAGTGAGTTTCGACTTTGGATGTTGCTCACACTTGCAATATTTCTAATGACTGGCGTTTTTTCCTTCCTGGTTCATTTTTTTTTTCTTTAGCGGTCCATAAGTACTATGGCTAGAACAACGTGTCAGGGTTACTTCTCATTGCTGCTTTACCATCTTCTATAACTGGCTATCGACTACTTTTAACGCTGCGTCTCTCATAATGAAAAACAGTAAAATATGCCGACTGGCAACCAAAGACGGCAGCGGCGCAGTCTATTAACCAAGTCGAAAAAGACAGATGAGTGCTATATAACTGCGTCGGGCTAACAAGGACATCCACGAAAAGAACGCGAAACCGTCATTTAACAGAGTGCAATATCTAATTATTTCACGTGTGACCGTCACTCCAAGAATTAATAATGGAAAAAGAACACCCCTACAAAAAGCTGCACATAGCAGCAGGGGCCTTGCTCTGGAATCCATCACAGAATATCCGGCGGCCGTTTGATAATCTACCCGGATCAAGAAAAAGGATCACCCTCCATTGATTCGATGTCCTTGCCGCTTCATCGAAGATCAAACTATGAAATGGAAATGTCAAATTAAGTTGACGCGAGAAGCAGCCTCAAAGACAATTAATGTTCCTTGTTTAGTTTAGTGCTTTACAAAACGCAGCTGAGGATGAAGGTTAGGTTATCCAGCGATCGTTGATTCTTTTTAGAAACCTACAATAAACGATTTCTCATCTACATTACCCAGTGAGCAAGGAAATCCTTTTAAAAATTGGAAATAATAAGTTCAAGAAAATGCAAACTAACAGTACTAACATTTTTTTTCACATGTTCCTGGCCGATAAATAACGTCATTTTAAACCTAATTCACTTTCACTTGTTTCTTCTTACAAACACTTTCACCTACTCTCACCAGACTTTGTAACTTCCCTTCACTACCACCAATTAACATTGTATCATTGACAAACATCAGACTCTCCGCGCTCACCTTTTATCCTACAACTTTGCGCGTCTGAATTTTGTTTTTTACCTAACTCCCCTCATTACTGCATGTAGAGCAAAGTAGATATTAGATTAAGCCTCTCTTGACAGCTGAATGGTCTAGTCCAGTGGTTCCCAACCTTTTCAATTTCACGGACCAGTCAAGAGAGTATAAAAACTTCTGCCGACCAGTACATACATCCAGGCATACACTGGCATTTAATTAGTCCAAATAATCATCAAAAACAACCAAAGGCATAACAAATGCACATACCCTCAATATATTTTATTTATTTTTTTAGCAATTCAAATTTCTATGCGAGAACACCATGTAATCATAATGTATATTATATGTTTCACAATATAAAAAGTAAATTGATTAAAAAAAATTCCAAATCAAATGCATGCCATGGTGGTAAAAAAAAAATACTACAGTAGAAATGGCAGTCATGGTGGCAGATTCATGTATTCAGTTGTATTGCAAGGAACTATCAATACACCAAAATGTAATATTTCATATTTAACAAATGAAATGAGAAATAGGCCTACATATATAAGCAATAAAAAATACACTTATCCAAATCATGCTTCATATTTTACCATTCAACTTTTATATAATTTCTTGTTTGTGCAAACTATTATAATTCATAATTTAACCGATTCTTGAGCGTATTTAAGACTCAGAAATCCAAGAGGGTCTAAATATAAAGGCAATCAAAAACACTTATTTGTTAGCTTAACCAGGGCAGCTAAATGAGTGAGATTTCTGTGCTTGCTTTGCTGAAACAAGTTTCTCAATGTCACTAAGTGCAAGACGAAGTGGCGATTTTATATTCAGTCTGTTTCTGTATTTAGTCTTTATTGAAACCAGTGCCGAGAACCCTGCTTCACACAGGTAAGCTGAAGAGAATGACATTAACAGTTTCAGGGCAATGGCACTTAGTTCAGGAAATTCTCCACGGGCATGAATCCAAAATGCAGGTAATGTTATACTAATTTTATACAGAGATTCTAATCCCTTATCATTTGACAACTCAATTAGCTGATCCTCTTGCAGTGAATTCAAATTTTTCTCATTTGAGTCTGAGAAAGGACTACGAACCCATTCATTTCCTGTTCATGGATCCTCTTCTTCAGGAAAGTAAGAAGAAAAATGCTCAGAAAGAGAATTTAAATGTTTTGCAATGATACATTTCAAACTGTCAATGTTTAACTCCTCTCTCTGATCATCAACAACTGAGGCAACACTGGGAAACATATCAAAACACTCTCTTTCGATCCTATTATGCCAGACCAGCAATTTCTTTTTGAACCCGTCAATCTTATCTGCCATTCGAAAAGTTGAAGAATTCCTGCTTGTAGGGACAAATTAAGCTGATTCATAAGCAAAAATATGTCACTCAAATAGGCTAACTTAGCAACCCAGTTAGTATCTTGAAACATATTTGCCTAATCAGGGTTTCTGTCTTTCAAAAACCTCACTAACTCATTGCGTAGTTCAAAGACAAGTGTTAAAACCTTACCTCGCGACAGCCATAGCACTTCTGTATGGAATAGCAACCGCTGGTGTTCACACTCCATATCTTCACATAGTAGTGTGAACAAACGTAAATTGAGTGCATTAGCCTTTACAAAATTCAGAGCTTTAACAGTTTCCGATAAAACATTATTGAGTTCCACATCCATTTTTTTATTTGCTAGCATTTCTCAATGAATCATACAGCGTGTAGCTTTACAGTTGGGGGCAACCTCCTTAACATTTGCTGTGACACCTGAGAAACGTCCTGTTATCGCTGCCACTCCTCCGTCAGTGCAGACACCAACACAACACTCCCATTTTAACCCATTTTTTACTACATAGTTATTCAAAGCTTCAAAAATTGCAGCACCTGTAGTATGTGATGACAGTTCATGAGTGAATAGCAATTCTTCCTTAAAGTCATCACTGTATTCATATCTTACATAAACAATTAAAATTGCGTTATTTGCAAAATCAGTAGATTCGTCAATTTGTAGAGCGAAGTATTGTGATGCCTGTAGTTGCTGCAACAGCTGATCCTCCACATCTTCTGCTAATTCACCAATCCTCCTCGTTACCGTATTATTTCATAGGGATATGTTACAAATCTTAGTGAGAGGTGACTCACCAAACATTTCAGCACATATATCTTTCACACATGGCCTTATTAAGTCTTCTCCAATACAGTAAGGCTTTTTAGCTTTTGCAGTGCGAAGTGACACTTTGTAAGAAGCTCCCAATGCAGCCTGATTTGTAGAGACAAATTTCTGGAGGCTTTTTCTTTCACACTTAAGTTCCTTAAGCTTTCTTTCAAAATATTCCTGAGGTTTCACTGCTAGTTCACTGTGGTTTGTATTTAAATGTCTTTTTAGCTTGGACGGTTTCATTGCATCATTAGAGAGAATAATGCCACATACTATGCACTTGGGTTTGTCACATTCACCTTCATTTATTTTAGTAAACCCAGATTTTATATATGAAGAATCATATTTCCGAACAAAACTACAGTTAGCTCGTTTTTTTACTCTTTTAGTTGGAGGCTCACTTGTTCCTTCATCACGCGCGGTTGTTCACGTGAGCATCTCATCACTGGCGGAGTGACCTGTAATGTTAGCAGTTGCGTTACATTCCGTTGCGCTGTCTTCATCATCACTAATACTATTAATCCTGTGGCCATTATCAATTGCTGGAATTGCCTTTGGTTTTTGAAATAACTAATTAAGGAAGTTTGTTTAGACAAGACTGCGCCAAAACAAACGCTGCGACAAGTCTTGCTTCCCGATACCTCAAGATCAGACGTATTGAGGCGGAAAACTGCTCACCAGTCGGGTGGGGAGGAGGGGGAGGGGGAGTGGTCGTGGCGCCACTATTAACGGGCGTTGATTGCACAACTCTATAACGTATGTCTGTCCATAGCCGCGCGTTAGCCTGGCCCAGTACATTTCATTTTTTTTATAATAGCTACTTGAAATAAAAATATATAAAGTTAGTTTGACAGATTATTATTTTTCTTAGATTATGAATAAAATGATAAGTAACAAGTAAAGCAATTTGGCGGACCAGCAAATCATGCATCATAGACCAGCACCGGTCCGCGGACCATAGGTTGGGAACCACTGGTCTAGTCGACCGTTTATCAGTTTCTAAGCCAAAGGCCCAGTTTCGAATCCTGACCGGAGCAGAAGCACTTATCAATTATAATTCCATTTAGTTGTAAAGTATTCCCAAGGTTTAGTCACTTCGATATTACGTGACCTATGTGGATTAATATTTGTGAGTACAAAAGCCGTACGCATGTGTAAGTGACAGAACTTCGTGAATATATTTGGACAGAATAACTGCGGAAATTGTAAACTGGCAATTCGTATTATCTTGCGAGGCTCTGAAAGTGATTATAAAAACCTATCGCAGTGATATTCAACCTACTTGTGCCCTTCGCATTAAGTAAGACATCGTTGAGAATGATCACGCATTGCATGAAAATGGTTTAACTGTAGATGCTGATCAATCATCGCTTCTTTGCCTGAATCTTTACGCTCTTCGGTGAAGAGTTTTTTTTTTTTTTTTTTAATCATTTACATCACTCTGCGACGTTATTCTTTCATTCAAGTTTTTCTTTTTCCTCTAAGTTACTCGCACCTATGAGTACCTCAGGCTTTAGCTGTCTCGGTACACACCTTTGCTTATTAAAACCTACATAAAATAGACTCAATTTTCGTTTATTTTCTTCTATAAAAAATCAAAGGTCACAAAATCGGTAAATTTAAAGAAAATGTTGATTAAAGTAACAACTACAGCTTGAATTCATTTGAATCAATACAACAGAAAGGTAAGTTCAAATACAAATTCAAATGAGACAGTTTGATTAACTCTACAAAAAGCAAACATTCTTCAGCAAATGAGATATTAAAACTTCATATTTTAGGCATTTTGGGTCACTTTGTTTCGCCTTCAGAAATGCATTATTTTCATTAAGAAGGAGGAACTAAATTTCATATGCATTTCCTAAGCAGACATTTCAAGGAAGTTAATTTCATGCATTTCGTTTTATTTATTTATGTCCTGGAAGTAACGCCAGAAATCTCATCGGAAGCTCAGGAGTTTCCTGATCATACCCACGACTTCGCAACGAGCCTGGAATGAATATAAAAACACTGACTTTTCACGGTCGAAAAAGTACTTATTCAACCATGAACTCTTCCAGGAAGGAAGGAAAATACCTCCAAATTCTTTCCCTAACTAAAAGTTAGAAGACAGACAATGTCTTCTCAGGTATTATGGATCAAAAAACGAATTGTCTCCTCAGGAAAAACTAATTCCTTTAATATTCAAGTGGATCGTGCTGCTATCGTCTTCGCTTGAAGTAGAACACCAGAAATAAGAGAAATATCCTAGAGCTGTGAACGTATCAGACTTCAAGACTCATCATCATCTTCCAGCAGATCTTAATCACGAAAGCAAACCGAAAAGCCAGTTCTGAAATGCAAGTCATTCAAAAAAAAGTCACTTCATGAGATGAGAATTCTAAGGCAGAAATTATTATGATGTTAAAGAAGAGATCGAAGAGAGATATTACTGGGTGAGAAGTAAAGAATATTACAAAAAGATTACTGAACTGGGTGAGAAGAATTCTAAGCAAGAGATTACAGTGTTTCAAGCTGCGAGAAGAAAAATCTACGAAAGAGATCACAGTAAGAGATTATTGTACCAAACAAAAGAAATTTAAGCGATATATATATATATATATATATATATATATATATATATATATATATATATATATATATATATACATACATATATATATACATACCTGAGACGAGGACTTTTAAAAGAAAAATAGCTGCTTGACATGAGACCTGTAATGAAGGGACTTCTTCAGATGATTATAAATCAAGTCTGCCTTTCAAGTGACAATCAAAGTCTAAAGGTAAAATATATAAGTAGGAGGGAGGTTTTAGTAATGGCATACTAGGATTATCTTATATTGTAAAGTGTCAGGGAAACTGACGAGATGAAGTCACCATTCCATCTCACCAGTCGTCAGTCAGTTATGTCCCATAAGAAGGTCTTGGATAGTTTGGAAGCTGAAAACCAGAAGTCTACGCTAACAAAGCAGCTGCCCTCATTTGTGGGATAAGTCTATTTTACTCCGAGCCAGTTCCTACTCAGCTGACCTCACTTCAACTGCCTAACAATGACTACAAGTAATTTAGATCGCCGATTTTTAAAGGAATACAAGACTAAATGCTAAAAGATAATCCACGTCCAAGCAAATCAAATTCACCCTTGAAGAATTACCTAGTCGAATTTTCGACTAGCGTCCGGAGCTCTCGAAATGGACGTAAGGGACGAGCATCTTTAAAAACTAAAGCAAAAAAAAAAAAAAAAAATCCAGTTTTAACCCTCTGGGACACTGAATACAGATAAGGATTAACTTTACATTACGTGTTTATCCACAGTATATATTTATCTGCTGATCGATCAGTTTATAGATGCATATAAGCATTTGATTAACTAAACTGCATGTAAGATAACTATTTTTGTACCAGACTGTACCTGCCTTTCCTAAGCGGAGGTCAGAATAATTCCGTACATGATACCACGATTTGCATGCACAGCAGATATATCTTCTAAATCCTCCCGTGCTTCTGAAATTAGAGGCCAAGTATGCGGCCTTGCTGGACAGGAAAACCTTATTTGGAGAGGTCACCTTTAATTGAAAGTTGCATCATTTAACTCAGACTTGACAGTTTAATTTTGATATGACCTGGAGAATATTAAAGTCTGTACTATTATTCTAAAATAATTTCGTAATTCACCAATCCAAAATGCTTTTAAATAGTTATCTTTAATTCTACTCATATCTTATTTACCTAATTTGTTCCAAGTACTTCCTCATTTCGTTTTTTCAATAGTAGTGATTCCAAACTTCCGCTAAAATCTACGTTAATATAAATCAAAGTACTTTGATAATTTGATCGAGACAACAGGCTCAGTAATCTGATGAAGTTATTCTTTCGCCAGATGACAAGCGGTTAGTATATATTTTTCTTTCAGATACAAATACCCCGAAGCTTATTAAGCAATCATCTATTTAATTCAAGAACCATAATTTTCTCGAATGATAACGAATTACTCACATATTTACCTTCTGGTTTGAAAATAGTTTAAACGTTGCCGGCCCGTATGTTTTTAGATGAGTGTTATTAACAAAAAGCAAGATTAGAAGTAACACTCTGAGTAAATAATTTGGTCGAATTGGCCTTAAAGGCCAATACAGTATCTCAGACTGGCCAAACATCTCTAATAGGACCCAACACCTTGCCGAAAGCATCATGATTAAGCACTTTCTCGGCTCGGCCAGCAGGAGCCGACAGCATCGCAGTGGTTACAGATGAGCAGCGTAGCAAAAATCACCAAAATCTCCTCATTATCAATTTCAGAAAGGCCGCTCTCTGGTTAGTTTTGGGCCTTTCGCTCTTGCTCCCAGTCACCCCAGCTGACACGGACATCAACTGTCAAGCAAAAACATCAGTCACGTGCCAGAAGTAGTCAATAATAAATGAAGTCTTCGCACACCACGTTCCGAAGCACTGAGATTATCTCGTGAACGGAAAAATGCATCCAAGTCAAAGAGCTCGTCATCCCACAGAAAAATAAAAGGTACGTCTATCATTTCGGTTACCTACAGCCTTTGAGGCGGACGTAATAAGAGGTATGACTGAAATCATTTTCCTTCGTAATCATCTCCTTAGCTGTGGTTCTAGTTCGAAGACCTTGATGCAAGGCTGGCAGGACACGTGTCTGTCTAATTCCTTTGGCGAAGTTCAGACAGAAAAAAAAGGAGCGGGAATATTCAGACTTTACAGTTATTCAAGGCTACCTTATACCCTCTATCTATTTATTCATGAATTTGCTCATTTACATTGAAGCAGATGTTACTTGGCTTAATGAAAAAGATGCGTTCACGCTCGTATATAACTAGGTCCTTGCGTATCTAAACCAAAAGCTATACATGTATAAATTACTTGAAGTTTATAAGGCAGTAGTTCAGAGAGAGAGAGAGAGAGAGAGAGAGAGAGAGAGAGAGAGAGAGAGAGAGAGAGAGCAAAGGAATGCAAATATAAAGGACAGCTCTACTGTTTTTTTATTTTCATTTTTTTACGAAGGGTAAAAAATTCTTGTACCTAAAGTAAGGACTAAATTCATTTTGAGTGTACTCAATGACACCTCAAGGAGAACATGGTTCATAGAGTCAATACGAAAAAGCTAAAGGAAAAACCTTGAGTCGGCATTAAAGTGACAGATGTCAAGCCTCGACCAATACCCCTGTCCCAGGGTCTTTTCCCTGCTGTACCTTAAACTGAACCGAATAATTCAGTTATTGTAGCTTTTCTTCAATGACCAAGATTTAGACCTGTCTCCCTGCATCCGTACTCTATGACTTACAATCTTGTATCCTTCATAAGACGATTTTAGCACTTCCCTAAGGGCAATACCCCACTATTTTTAAGCCTCTGTATTAAAAAAAGATATATGATTACGAAGTATGATCCACAGCATGAAACCAGATCTGGGTGAAGTGATTATAATTTAGGTTTCAAATCACCGACAGACGATGATGGGATTTGAGCATGGGTACGTCAGGGCCGTTGAGACGGACACCCCAATTTTCGAGGAGTCATGGAGACAAGAAAGATAAATACTTACCTCACTGAGCTTAGGGGTGACGTGTTTATGTTAAGAGTAAGCCGCTCAGCTCGATCCCGAAAAAATCATGGACTCGCCTCTTCAAAAATGGAGGATGAAAGTATCGAGAAAAACGGGAAGAGAACTTGCAATGTCCGTCAAAGACGAAAGAAGCGCATTTCCTTTGGCTCGGTAGAAATAACATTTGAAATGAGGAATCCAAAATTTCAGCATAATGAAAATTGCAACGCTCAGGACATTTCTGGGCAACGGCCCGTGTTGCCAAATGGCCACCGTTATCCAAAAATAAAAAGCGCTAGATTATACTATCATGGTAAATGTAACAGTCTGAAAAAGACAGAGCCCTAAAATTACTGTAGTTACAAGACATGACAATGTCGATTGAAAATGAAAGGTTATTATGGCAGGCCAGAGGACTTTTCACCGGTAGCGTATACTTCCACGGGCTGGAAACCTTCTCGGATCGGCCATCTGTCTATGAGCGATAATTCCACCAAACTTCAGTCAAATCTGTCTCTGACTTTAGTAGCAGCCCGTTAACAAACAGACAAACAGACATACATAACCTAATATTTAAAAAAGCTCAGCGCCTTATGAAGGTTTAAGATTGTCCGTTTGAAGTGAAATGTATCAATTAACCCACGATCAAAGCATTAGAAGACTCAATCAGGGCAGTACAATATCCAATACAGAATCCAATACAGAAGAAGGGAGATCGAAAATCATCTCAGATGCCTTTTTTTTTTTTTTTAAATTGCTTTGAGAAGGAAAGTCTGCCTCTAAGCATTTTGGACAACAGTTCCATTTCTGAAGAAATGCTAAAAGGCGCATAGTCAATTTTACTTTTACTCCTGAAATTCGGCAGAGATGACAAAGAATGTTCATTTCATTCTTAAAAGATGGATGGAACTCCAATGATAATACGATTTACCGTCATTTAAAAGACAAGGATTTCGTCCCTCTCCTGGGGATAACATTTAACATTTCACAAGAGACGTAAGATCCTACTTAGTTTTTTTGTTCTTCTAATGCGCAAAAAGTGTCTAAAGCTCTCAGACCGGGGAACCACCCTCCTCCTGCCACGCCTTTCCTTTTTTTTTTTTTTTTTTTATCATCACGTACTTTGCTGGAGGACACGGTTCTTTAGCAAACATCTTTGACAGGGGCATCGGGGGTCTTCTCCTTTACCTTTTTATCCTTTATTCCTTTTGGATTTGACCTTCATTTGTCGAAACGCCCAGAAGAAACATGATTTATGTTTCCATAAATCCCGTTTCCACCCATTCACCACCATTATTCATCTTATTTATGTCATTCTTCGTATATCTCCTTGTCAAATCCTTTGAACCAAGAGAGTGAAGCCACTGCCTTTTCTGATTTACGTTATCTCGTCAGAGAGAGAACCACTCTTTTTTTATATTCTTATTCTTCAGATGACCAGAACCGTTATCCCTTCCCATTTTTATTCATTTTAGTATGCAGACCATTATATTTCGTCTTTCTTTTATTTTTCCAACTGGAGGATTCACTAGCAAACAATTATCATTTCTTTTCCAAGCCTCAAATTCTCCGACGTCAAGCCCGTCACCCACGCGCCTGTCACCCTTGTCAAGGCCCTTCGTAGTCGTGAGGTTTTTATTCGAAGTTCTTCCTGATTGCTACATTCCAGAATTTTCCCGGTTCTCCACAGGAATATCAAGATCGCTGTAACAACAGGATACAGCCAATGCTAGTAATTGTAGGCTACAAACAAAATAAGAGTACCGTGTTGAATATTTGTTATTGCATGTAATCATATAATATATAACAATAAGATATCGTAAATGCTAACAAATGCATTCAATACACACTAATGTACAGTAATGTAAATATGTATTTAGATTACACACACACACATATATATGTGTGTGTGTGTGTATATAAATATACATACATAATGTAGCTCTTCGTTGGGCGAGTCGGTAGAGTTGTGGCCTGGAGCCCGAGTTCGCCTCTCCGCCCAGCTAATGAAGAGTTAGAGGAATTTATTTCTGGTGATAGAAATTCATTTCTCGCTATAATGTGGTTCGGATTCCACAGTAAGCTGTAGGTCCCGTTGCTAAGTAACCAATTGGTTCTTAGCCACGTTAAATAAGTCTAATCCTTCGGGCCAGCCCTAGGAGAGCTGTTAATCAGCTCAGTGGTCTGGGAAAACTAAGGTATACTTAACTCAACATACATAATGTAACGGTGTGCGTATATTTAATACCTGAATAAATTGTTACACCAAACTCCTACTTCATGTTCATAAGGAAGTCTTGTCTAAGAAGAGAGGGAGAAAAAACACTGAGCTTCAAAATACTATATATATATATATATATATATATATATATATATATATATATATATATATATATATATATATATATATATATATATATATATATATATATATATATATTCAGTATTAAGTCACAAGTAACCCAGAAATATCGAATTCCCTTTCCGTCGTTAATAACTTACCAAGTAATGAAGTCAAAGACATTCTTTTGAAAAAATCTAATTCAGTTAAAGAAATCTGTTATAGGTCCGAAAATTCCAAGGAATGTTTCAGTTGAAATTCAGTCAAAAGAATTCTGGCCAGGACACAAATATTCTGAGCTGGAGCACGAAGGGGCCACATAGCAAAGTTTATCAACTCGCTGTTTTGCAAACAACGATTTTTAGTGCATCAAAGATCCTTAATATTTTCTAATTGTTTCCCCGTGTCTGAATAGTTATTCTACATATTTTTTACATGGATATTCTAACATTCCAAATCACAGCGATGCATAAAAATGAGTCACAGCAGAGTTGTCTAACTTATTAAATTTTCAAGGGTTAATATGCGGCAATAAAATGTGATTGACGAGGTTCACGTGATTTGTCTAATATTTATCTCATCATTTTCTATTTAATGAAATTCCAATCTACATAATATAAATTCCACCGACTTGCGTCATGAATTACCTTGAATTTATAACTTGATTTATCTTTTTTTATTCTGGTGATTTTATTAATTTACGTAACTCGAATATATTTCTGCCGTGGGTAGCCGTTATTTTTTACACCCTTTCTTTGAGAATAAATCAGTTACTCAATCATCCAATGTAGATTAAACCCTAATAATTCTATTGCCCTTTTCGGTCATGGCCGACGGAACGAGCAACCTAATACTGTTATGTAACTCAAGTCTGACGGAAGCGTGGCAAAAAAATGGTATGGAAAATGAGAATCCCTTCTCCATTATAATCAGTAAATCTTGCCTTGAATTCAGGAGAATATTACTGGAATCAGATTAAATAAACCATTCCTGACATGCTTTCCTTTCAATATAATATATTCGCCTCACCTATAAAATCATGCAAGTCTTAGTACTTCTCGCACAAAAGCAGCTTCATCTAATTTTTAAAGGTTGTCTGTCACAAAGTCAGAGTCGCACAGGACTTCATTCGGTGCCCTATTTTGCCCAAATGTGGACCGGAAGTAGGATTTCCTCTAAAGAAACGGCTTCTCAATGGAAGATGTGATATGGAGCGCGTGATGAAACCCAGAGTATTATCTACAACACCCCAATTACGTCAACGATTGCCCTCAATGAAAGCTAACTTGCTTGACCTCGATGATGACCCTGACCTTGAAATGGGCGGACGCGAGTCATCTGCAATGACACATCTCACAGCGGGTAAGACCGGTCGTGATTTCATGATAAACGGATATGTTCTGTGCGTCGACCATTTGCTGTCGTTAAGTGCATGATTTTTATCAGTAATAAACTGTTACTTTAATTTGTAAACTTCATCTTTAACAATTACATTGCATTTTCAGCTGTGGCAATTTGTCACTTGCTAATGAAACTTATCTTAAACGAATAAATTTAATATTTATCAAACCGTCAGGGGGAGACTTTGGCATATGCTCATAAACTATGTACTCATCTAAACGCCGTTAGATTAAAATAGCAGACTTTACTTTTGGCTTAATAACAGGCTTTTAACCTATAAGATGGAAATGGCATTTGCACGTCCAACACGACCAGTAAGAAATATATCAGAGAGAAAAATAGCAGCATACTATGGTTTTAAAAGAGGCAAGACGAAAGACACTCTCAACTTTACCAGCTATTTTAAAAGTATGGAGATGTTCATACCTGCCTCACGACACCATCAATTTTCAACAATGAATGACTAATTTCATTCACTGACGATGTCTCACGTATGATGTTCCATTTGACACGGACAGACAGGCTAAAAGGCGACTGTTTACTATAGCGTAAACCAATCTAACACATCTGCCAGATTACGGAGATTCATACGTTATCTTATTCTATATTTATAGATAGTAACATATATACTATATGAACACATAGACATACATGTGTACATATACGTGTGTGTGTGTGTATGGATGTATGCATTATTCAACAATAAAATCTGAAATATTAAACTTTCGCGCACCCTTTGATTAAACATTTGACGACAAAATCTTTTTTACTTTAGGAAAATTCTTGAAATTCTTATGGACAAAGGTACTCAGTCTCGAATAAGTTACCAGTGAGGTGGAAATACCACCGCCACACAGTCGGGGATAATGTACCCAGAGAAATTCCGATTCAAACCAATAAATAGGGATTTACTGAAAGTTTCTTCGTCCTCTCCCCTTAAAAAAAATTAAGCCAAGATGCTGTATTCATCAAACAGACAGATTTAAAAGTACCTAAAGAACGAACAAATGTGAAACAGCCTCTGGATTTTCCTTCATCAAATTCTTATCTGTAAAGTCTTGTAGTTTTAAAATATTTTTTTGATTATGAATTTTTCATCTTTCTTTCAGTAAGTTTTTGCTCTTGTATGATCACGGTGACGAAATGCACTTCTCAATGAATCCCGAATTTAAAAATGTCTAAGTTGTTACGGAAATAAAAAAGATGAATAATTTGTTAAAGACAAAAATATATATATATATATATATATATATATATATATATATATATATATATATATATATATATATATATATATATATGTGTGTGTGTGTGTGTGTGTGTGTGTGAAAAAACCAAAAGGGAGACAATGTGGGGACAGACAACTTCAGGTACTTCAGCATGAATATTTAAGACACTGGGAGAATTCTAGGGGATGTGGCTTCTGTTACCAGAGATGAAATTTTTCCTTATTCACCTCAGTGAGAGATTCAGCAGGTTTATGACTGCTGCAGATGAAGGTGTTACTATTGCTGATGCTGCAGCTCCACAACGGGCATAACGAAATTTAATAATCGCTTAAATAATACTTGCTGGTCATATTTCTGACTCATCTCACCTGGGGAGGAGGAAGGGGGTACTAGGGTGGTCCGTGGGTTAAGGCTGGACAACAGTGGGCTCCAAATCTGGATGACAACGCTGAATTTTTATGGTTCCTCTGACGCAGCTCACACTTCCAGCAATTGCTTCCACACTCACTGGACAGAGCATGGGAGGTGATGGCGTCCCCTCAAAGATGAATAACAGTCTTAGGATGTCCGTCACCTCCACGAGAGCAAGATGCTTTGAGATAATGAGCTAGGCCTCTTTTGCATCCATCGAAGCGGAAACTGAACTAAGATTCAGAGGTGCGAAGAAGTCGGCATACTGAATGAAATTTGGGAGCTAGTCAAAGGAGTTGACGGAATTGACATCCCAGGGAATGTAGGGCGCCTTGTGAACACATTTGTCCATCTTTTAAAATTGACAGACAGGCAAAAAGGTGTTACAGAAGTGATGTACAAATAGGGAATATGTGAGATATGAATAAAATGAGAGAAAAATATTCCATTCTGTTCAGACATTCTTCATATAAAACAATCATGTCGTTTTGATTATGCATATATTCTGACCCATTTGTCCAGGACAACAATGAATTTTACAATGGTGCTTTTTTTCTCTTGCTTCAGACATTCTGTTACTTAACGGCAAAAGTAATTGTATGACAAGACTATGCTAGGCTTATGAAAATGTCAAAATTTGATCGTGAAACAGTGTTCATTAGCTAAACAAAAAGATTCTTCAACTGAAGACAGTTCGTATAAGACAAAGGCAAATAGTATAGTAGAAAATCATATTCATTTATTGCATAATTATTTTATTCGGTTAACATCTGTTGTTATCCTAAAGGTGACCATCGCACAGTTACATTCTTCCGTGATCTATTTCTATGTCTGTTGTTTTCTTCTGTAGAATGTCTGAACAGAATGGAATATTTTTCTCTCATTTCAAGACATTTTATCAACTCACTGGGGTATGTCTTCTAAAAATGCAGTAAGATAGGTGTCTCTCAATGGCAAGTCACCGGTATAACCAAGAAAAGCTTGCCAGTGTTTTCGATCAAAGTTTCTCCTTTTGTAAGTTTTTTCTCTAGTTAGCAATGATGTTGAACGTTACTTTTCTGTGAAACCTTAATGATTAAATCACTTCACGTGTGCGGCTATAATGTACTACAAAAATAATGAGCGCAATGCTCAATGCAGTCAGTCACGACGAATCATTTAATGATAATAATATCAAGCCATGAGAGTGCTGTGGAAGAAAGGGTTCAACCAAGTAACGATGAACTTTCTCTCTCTCTCTCTTTCTCTCTCTAATGCACACATCTAAAGGACCTGAGGATAAACTACTTTTTCTCTTTCTCTTTCCCCCCGTGGCTTTCACTCGCGTCATCGCAAAATGTGACCTTGGTGAGGGTCAGGTCCTGGTGAGGGTGATCCATCGCCGAAAGAAAACTCAAATGCCACCAGAGCGACTCGGGGACGCCAGTCGACGAGATGCGTAGGTCGTTGTCTCCTCCTCGACAGCATTTAGTTATTTCCTGTATCCTCTCCTGACCTTGACAAAGAAAGCGAGGCAGAGAACGGAAGGGAGGCAGATAGTAGGAAGGCGCTAGGATATCGCCTGTTTCCGATGTGTCACAAAGGATGTAATAATCCACAAGGACAATTTCTGCTCCATTTCATGTATCCTTTTGTTTCGAGTCTTTGTTTTTTTTGTCGCCAATGTCTGTGTCATCGGGCTACACAAAATCCTACACATACATAAACACACACACATATAACTCAAAACTCGTCCCATTTGTTGTACCGCTGGTCGTCTAATCAGCAAAGTTAGATGACGTTGGGTCTGGTCAGCAATTAGACCGGTGACCGCCATGAAATCCGTCGGCACACAAGTTTTTTGAATATCCAGGGGCAAAGGACAAGAGGCCATCAACCTCATCCCAAATACATAAATGCAACCACTTATGAATCAGAGGATTAACGCCCCCTGCAGTCATTTATTATTATTATTATTATTATTATTATTATTATTATTATTATTATGTGTGTGCACGCGCGTGCGTTTGTGTGACATAAGCACAAACTTCATACAAGACACTATATAGCATTTGCGTGTTTATACATCACACTGCGGAAAAAATCGAGTTGTGAATATAAGCATCATAACCTGTCTGAGTTCATAGACAACCGACCTTTTTCATGGCCTTCCAGGTGATGTGTAAAGTGACAAGCAATGTGTTCACGCCCCACTGATGTTGCAGCTTTCAGAGAAACAAATCCACAGTTACGTAACTGTACGAATATATATCTTTATTTTCAAAAAGTGAACTTTACACGGAGCTTTTCCGCATCTTTTCATCTCACAGTCAGATTGGAAACGAGAATCGTACAAATTCTCCGTTTAGTTTCAATTTTTAAAACAGAAATATATTTGTAAGTTGCCTTTTTTTATTTTTAATGTCTATCTTAAGTCCAAAAGGGGATGGAAACCCGAAGTAATATGTTCGGCTGTTGGTTAAATATGATCAGAGTAAGTCGACCATCGAATGATGCTCAAGAATCATGGATGTTGTACTCTCAGGATCATCATAGCAACGTGAAAATCAATAATAATAATAATAATAATAATAATAATAATAATAATAATAATAATAATAATAATGAAAGTGCTTATTTTTTAAATTAAAAATTCCTGAAACGTACAAAACGTTTCATCAAACGTTTCGATTTCAAGATAAGTAAATGTGATAAAAAAGTCAGGCCGTACCTACAACACAAGATTTTCTTTATTCCGAAAGATACAAATATATCATGCTGTAAACTTATTACACTTTTCCTTATCACAAATTTTAAACAGAATAAGATTGTTCTTTTCTAATGACAGTAGAAAAATGCATTCATTCAACGCTGAAGAGACCCAGCATGTGATCATTAGAAACCATCATAATTCTCGATGAATTACAGAAGGTCTGTCGATTAGCTTTGAATGGCATTGTCCTTTTGTATAGTTAAAAAGGCAGCTAGATCACTGTGTTTATCTCAGTGCTTGTATCTGTAGATATATGAGTTAGTGATTACTCGATGATCGTCACAAAGAACAACAATAGAGCAATTTGCAGAGCCTTCCCTAACAAAGAAGATCCGCCTGATTCAAGATCCTCTCGCCCTTCAAGTCTAGGAAGTCATTCTCTGACATATGTCGATACAAAAATACTTGATGAACATTTCAAGGAAATATTTATGACTAGGGAGGTGACTTGAGTCCTAATAAGGGAAAAAAGTATACTGTAGTTTAACCAGACCACTGAACTGATTAACAGCTCTCTAGGTCTGGCCTGAAGGATTAGATTCATTTTACGTGGCTAAGAACCAATTGGTTACCTAGCAACGGGACCTACAGCTTATTGTGGAATCCGAACCACATTATACCGAGAAATGAATTTCTATCACCAGAAATAAATTCCTCTAATTCTTCATTGTCTGGCCGGAGAATCGAACTCGGGCCTAGCAGAGTGCTAGGCGAGAACTCTACCGACTCTTCCAACGAAGAACTCCTAATAAGGGAGAATTTCCTACGCGGAAGAAGCAAAACAAGTACTACTCTTTCAAAAAGCAACATGAAATTCAAAGGGTATTCTCAAGGGACAAAAACCAGGGCAAATCCCCGACCTTTTGTTTCTGTTCCTCAACGGGGGCATTGTGCTAAAGTATTTTAGTCGCGAGGGAAACCTCCCTAGATCCGGTGAAGTCCCATTGACCCTAAGGAAATCTCCTACTTTTAGCAGGGACTTATGCTTGCACTACTGTTTAAGGAATACAGTCAGATATTTCCTCCCTTGCTCCCGGACGTTTTCTGCAGTCAGTGAGCAATACAAAACAACTCCCATTTATTGATTGTGATTCTGTTATTTGCTGATTTTATTTTCTTTAATGAATTTCTTATGTCCATTTCTCACATTTTTATAAATGCAGTAAGCATGCTGCACACTGATTTAAGAGAGAGAGAGAGAGAGAGAGAGAGAGAGAGAGAGAGAGAGAATGCAT